>NC_133393.1:49241414-49544318 GCF_047511655.1 Castor canadensis
AAGCCATTATCTCTATGAACCATAGCTGCGTTATCTTTGCTTTATCCAAATAAAGAAACAAAATGTATATGGAAAGGGCAGGAAAGACTTGCCTCAGACTCCAACTAAGAAGACAGAATACCTCCATACCAACTGTGTGCTTGAAATAATGGGTTGGCATTTGCCAGAGGTATGTACCCATCTGATTTTGCTCTCTGAAGGTATCTTCCAGCTCCCAGCAGGTGAGAAAGGCTGCCTTTCTGTCTCCCAGACCTGTTCTCAGTGAGAGATAGTTCCTTCTCTGGGGGCCGCTCCATCCTGGAGCTTGTGCTAGAAATTCTGCAGTCTGTACCTGCTCACTGTGGCACTTTGGAATATCCAACCCATCAGAATTGGAGGAGACCTGAGAAGCCATCCAGCGGAGCTTTGCTGAGCTTTGCCAGGAAGAGGTTACAGAGGCCTGGAAGGAAAGGCTCAGCATCTTGGAGTGCCACACAGCTCCGAGACAGTTCAGCTTCCAGATAGTTCTAGCTCTGTGTTGTTTACAATGTGAAAGAGATTTCCCAGCTCCCAGAGCTATGGGAAGCTGAGTTTTTTCCCCCCATCAGAAATATACCTCAGTTGACATAGTTCTCCCAAATAAGCTACACCTTTCCCTGTGCAAGCTGAAGTGAGCCATCACCCAGGGCCAGCCGCATGTCAGCGCAAGGGTGTGAATGCTGAGCAAGGCACAACCAGAAGGAAGTGGGAGCAGCAGGCAGGGTGGGAGGGCCCCAGACAGCCTGGCCTTGAGGAAGCCCTCTGACAGGCATTTGGTTTTCCTCACATATACTATGTAAGCCATTCTGACAATGTGGTCACATCAAATCTCTCTCTCTCCCTCTCTAAGTATTTCTTTTTCTGGGGTATGAAGCAGCTCTTTGAGAAAGAAAAGCAATTTAATGTCAGGGGTTCCTTTGAGCCTTGGGAATTGGACCTCAGAAGCTTGGAATTGAAGCTCAGCTGCTGGTGGAAAGTACACTGTGAATGTTTTATTCAGTAATGCATATATAACATTGAGCAGAATCCAAATACATAAATCACTTATACAATAGCTGTTAAGAGCTACCTGCCAGCATTTCAGAACCAGCTGCCAGAATTATTTCCCATGGTCCTCTACTGCCATCTGCTGGTGAACATTTATTCTGCTGATAAATTCTTGGGCCTGATTTTTTATCCACCCCACAGTTCTTCAATATTCATTTTTTTCTGGGGTAAAATTTGCCTCCACCAAATTGCCTGTGCTTTCAGGATTGCAGGGGAAACCCTTATCACTCTAAAAATGCTGAAAGAACAGACAAAACAGGATAGAAAGACAGTAAAGCCAATTTCTTCTTGACTATACACTCGCTGTGTATACTTTCTGGGCCCTCTACATGTAGACCCATGCCAGCTGCATCTCAAAGCCAAGGACTCAGTACTGTTGTTGTAATTGTCAAACTGTCAGTGTCTTTGTATAACAGTCACCAACACATTACATTGAAGAAGTAGGAATTATTAACATCACCTATAAGAACCTGCCTATAATTCACATGGGCTCATACAATTACAGGCCTGAAAATTGTCTCCAGTAGCAAAATCTTGCCCCAGAAGCTTCCAGGAGCCACTAGAGCCAGCAGGCAAATTTGGTCATTTATGCAAGGATGGCATTCTATCCAAAATGATAGTGGTGTGCTAAGATGTCAGGCTCCACTTCAAACTGTAGATCTGCTGGTGATGCAGTTCTTAGGCTCTTCCATATGGCCTTTGAGCACCAATAGATACCACTTGATCCTTTCAAATGAATTATCAGCATCATTCTTGAATCATTCTGAGCATGAAGTGGCATAGTGGTGGTCCCCACACCGGCTCCAAAACAATGCACATGGCATTCAGCTCCTGGAAGAGGAAAGGCTGGAATGTCCTAAATGTAGCCCTAGGGTGAGTCAGGGTAGAGCCAAGGGAATAGGAATGCTGGGAAAAGGCCATAGACCACGTCTACAATATAGTCTGTGAGATATCTGGAAGACTGAGATACTGAGGAGTCATAAATAGAGATGCTCAAGTTCTTTTTAGGTAAAGGTAGTCATAAACTAAAGTTAAGTGGCAGAGTTAATAAAGCATACTGGGCTCTTCAAATCTGAGCATGGTTGTTAGCCCTAAAGAGATGTCATCAGTTTACATTATCTCCTAATACAGATGCTAGGTCAGACTTACAGGGAAAAATTTTAAAGTAGATGGCCTTTAACTCTAACTATAAACTGTGGAAGGGGTGTATGAAATGAAAATCAAGAAATCTAACAATTAATCTCATATAGCTGTTATGGCTACATAATAAGTTACTTCCCAGCAATCTTCATGTATTACCCATTCCACTTCTGCAGGTCAGGAATTCAGGCAGGCCATGGCAAAGATGCCCCTTGTTACTCTATAGCAACCAAGTCTCAGCTAGAAGACCTAAAAACTGGGAGCTGAAATCATCTCATTCACTTACTGTCAGCCAGAACATGCATACACAGCCTCTCCATGGAGCCTGAGCTTCACAACATGATAGCTGGGTTCCTGGAGCAAGAATCCCAAGAAAAAACCCAGGCAGAAGTCATCTCACTTCTAGGATGTAGCCTCAGAAATCCTACAGTATCACTTCTACTGTCAGGATATATTGCTCAAGGTCATAGAACTTCCCAGTTCAAGGAGAGCAGACCTAAACTCTCCATGGAAAAGTATCAAGTCTCATTATAAGAGAAGCATGTCAGGTACAGGGCTGTCATTGGTAAAAACCATCTGCCATACTTGTTTCATTCATTGCTCTGAATCCATCATACTTGTATGGCCACAGGGAGCATGCCACAGACCCTCAGTGATTTGTGATGAGTGACCTGGGAGACCAGTGGAGCTACTGTTCAGATCTCTCTCTGGTTTCCAGTTTGACCTGGTACTCATCTCTCTGGTCTCAGTTTCTTTGTGGAAACAGAGAGACTGAGCTCATGCTGCAGGTGTAGCTCAGTGGCAGAGCACATGCCTGGCACATGCAGGGAGCTGGATTTTACCCCCAGCACCAAAACAGAATTTTTTTTCTTTTTTTATTATATTCATATGTGCATACAATGTTTGGGTCATTTCTCCCCCCTTCCTCCCGCTCCCTCCCTTACCCCCCCAACCCCTCGCTACCAGGCAGAAACTATTTTGCCCTTATTTCTAGTTTTGTTGAAGAGAGAGTATAAGCAATAATAGGAAGAACCAAGGGTTTTTGCTAGTTCAGATAAGGATAGCTATACAGGGAGTTGACTCCCATTGCTTTCCTGTACATGTGTGTTGCCTTCTAAGTTAATTCTCCTCGAACTAACCTTTTCTCTAGTTCCTGGTCCCCTTCTATTGGCCGCAGTTGCTTTAAAGTATCTGCTTTAGTTTCTCTGCATTGAGGGCAACAAATGCTAGCTAGTTTTTTGGGTGTTTTACCTATCCTCATACCTTCCTTGTGTGTTCTTGCTTTATCATGTGATCAAAGTCCAATCCCCTTGTGTTTGCCTTTGATCTAATGTCCGCATATGAGGGAGAACATACAATTTTTGGTCTTTTGGGCCAGGCTAACCTCACTCAGAATGATGTTCTCCAGTTCCGTCCATTTACCTGCAAATGATAACATTTCATTCTTCTTCATGGCTGCATAAAATTCCACTGTGGATAAATACCACATTTTCTTAATCCATTCATCAGTAGTGGGGCATCTTGGCTGTTTCCATAACTTGGCTATTGTGAATAGTGCTGCAATAAACATGGGTGTGCAGGTGCCTCTGGAGTAACCTGTGTCACAGTCTTTTGGGTATATCCCCAAGAGTGGTATTGCTGGATCATATGGTAGATCATGTTTAGATTTTTAAGTAGCCTCCAAATTTTTTTCCAGAGTGGTTGTACTAGTTTACATTCCCACCAGCAGTGTAAGAGGGTTCCTTTATCCCCGCATCCTCGCCAACACCTGTTGTTAGTGGTGTTGCTAATGATGTCTATTCTAATGGGGGTGAGGTGAAATCTTAGTGTGGTTTTAATTTGCATTTCCTTTATTGCTAGAGATGGTGAGCCTTTTTTCATGTGTTTTTTTGGCCATTTGCATTTCTTCTTTTGAGAAAGTTCTGTTTAGTTCACTTGCCCATTTCTTTATTGGTTCATTAATTTTGGGAAAGTTTAGTTTTTTGAGTTCCCTATATATTCTGGTTATCGGTCCTTTGTCTGATGTGTAGCTGGCAAATATTTTCTCCCACTCTGTGGGTGGTCTCTTCAGTTTAGAGACCATTTGTTTTGTTGAGCAGAAGCTTTTTAGCAAAACAGAAATTTTAAAAGACCGAGCTCTAAACCAATATTAATTGTGGTCTTTCTTTATACCCTGATATATATGCCCCAGTGGTAGTGAGGTGCACATTTGGGGGTAAAGGGGTGGAGAGGGCTTCAAAGGTTGAAAAGCCTACCTCAGATTCTTGAGAGTCCTGAGTGAGATGGTCTCTAAAATTCCTCCCTTGAGCATTGAGATCTTGGACATGATCCTTCACCATTTCGAATTTCAGTTTCTTGCTGTATAAGATGAAGGCCCTGCTAAGTAACCAGTAAGACTTTTTTTCAGCCCTCAAATGACCGATGTTAGCATTCATTCTGACATAATGAGATTTCCTCCCACACTAGTACTGTGTTGCTGCTGTGGACATACAAGACTACAGAAGAATTATTCCTGTGTGTACAAGTTCTCGCCTAGGCTGTTTGACACATCTTCATTTATGTGGAGTGGTAGGCCCATAGAGTGGCTTTTGTGGTAAGAAGAGGCATTGAAAATCATCACACTCTCCATTTTACAGATGAAAAAAACAAGGCACAAAGCCCAAGTGATTTGCCAAGGTCAGAAGGCAAATTAATGGCAAATCAAGCTAAAATCTCATTGCTTAGGCCAGTATACTTTACTGTTTCTGTGACATCATCCTTTTAATAAAAGATATGGAACCATGAGGACTCCCAGCTACATTGCCATGCTTCCTTTCCCATCTCCACTGTTCCTAGGAAGGGCTAGAGTTCTCAACAGTGCAATCTGCTTTTTTTAATTCCAAAAAATAATAAATACTCAATTAAGTTTTATAAAAATACAGGTTTTCAGACACGAAAACTCTGGATTGAAAAACAAAGTCCAACGTAATTATAACTAAAAGTAATCATGATCCCACAGGGAGATTCTTGGCATGATTTCTATGAAGACCAACAATGTTTAAACGTAGAAGTAGACATTTTTAAAACATGCTGATAGGCTTTTAATCTATTATGTTAATTTTGCAAGAGGTGGAAGACAGCATGAGGAGCTGTCCTGCCAAGTAAGAAAAAGCATTAAAAAAAAGAAAGGATCTACATTTTGGTTTCAGTTTGTGTTACTTTTTGTCTTATAGGGCGTGTGTCATGTTATCACACTTCCATTGAATGGATGAGCATCCGAGAAGTGACCAGCAAGCTAATGCTAGGCCTTTCATATATACAAAGGCAGTCAAGCTCACCTTCATGCTCCAGACCCAAGGTCCTCAGCCACATAGCATAAATCCTGTCAAAACCCTGAACTGCTCAATCTACATCCTAGTGTATCAAAACCTTCAGATTGGTCTCCTCACTAACACCTGTGTAGTTTGGATATATTCATGATATACATATGAATTCCTCTTCCTATAAATGTATATTGTAAATCTCACCAAAGTTTAGTTAAGCTTTATTTTTTTTAAAAAGAAATTTTGTGTTTTATTAGACATAATTGTAGCAAAAGTATCAGTCAAGACCAAAATTTCAAAACCAACCAAATATATACTTTCCTCATGCTCTCAGTCTCCTATTGCATTTTGTATTTTTGATAAATACATGAGTAGAACTTGATATTCTGTTGCCTACCTGAAGTATTTCTAGAAGGCCAGAGGTGAGATGGTTTGAACTTTGACTCCATTCTCCATTGAATGAGGTGAAAGGGCAATGTGGTGCCCAGAAAGGTCTTAGCACTGGGCTAGCAGCATGGCTAAGCCAGCTCTCCAGGTCACTCACTATTGTCACTTAGGACATACTAATGCTCCCTAGCAAGGGCTTTGTTGCCTAGGGAGTTTTGGGTTTGTTTAAAGTTTTTAGTCAACACATACTTGTACATTCCTGTGAGATACAGTGTGATACTTTGATACATGTATGTAATGTGTATAATTATCAGATCAGGCTTTGTGTTGGGACCTTCAGATTCCTCACTGGTTACTTTTAAATGATAAATTATTGTAAACTATATCGACCCTCCCTAGTGTGCTATAGAACACTATAACTTATTCCTACCTATCTGTATTTTGGCATCCATTATCCAACCTCTGACTATCTCCTGCCCCCCGCCACCTTTGATAACCACTATTCTACTCTTGTTCTGAAACATTGACTTTTTTAGCTTCTGCACAAGAATGGAAATATGTGGTGTTTGTCTTTCTAAGCTGGCTTATTTCACTTAGCACAATGTCCTCCAGTTCTATCTATGTTGCTACAATGACAGGATTTTATTCTTTTTATGGCTAAATAGTATTTCATTGTGTACATACAAGTGGCCAACAGTTACAATAATGTTCAACTTCAGTAATCATCTGGGAAATCCAAATCAAAACATAGAATGCTTATCATCAAAAAGACCCAAAAGACATCACAGATGCTGGTAAGAAAGCAAAGAAAGTAGAACTCGTGCACTATGTTGGTAGGAATGTAAATTAGGACAACCATTATAAGAAACAGTATGAAGTGTCTTCCATATGACCCAGAAATCCCACTACTATTTATATGTCCAAAGGAAGTGAAACCAGAATGTCAAAGTGATGCCTGCACATTTTATAGCCAAACTGTGGACTTGACCTAGGTTTCTAAATCAGATGAACGGATAAAGAAAACATAGTATACATATAGCAGAGATTTTAATTCCTGTATTCTGAGAGCATTAACAAGGATAAGATTTAATACATATATGAAGTGCTTAGGCTAAGTGCCTGGAACATAAGAGGTGCTTAGTGAACAATAATATTTTTCTTTTGAGATTAAATTTTCAGAATTTATCTATAGCACCCACTTTGAAGCCTTATCTGATTGCTCAAAAGACTTGAGACTTTAAAGGACTTACATGATTGTGGAGAGCAAAATTTGTATGTCTGAAGGATTAATCTTATTGCTAACTTTTAACTATTCTTAAACATCTCTAGTACTTCTATTTGAAATCTGAAAACCTCCCCTCTGCTTAACTCACTTAAACTTCGTTTTACTTTTTCCTCTTCTGACATCCCCCACACTCACAATAAAGTCCATGGTCATGGCTAGCATCATATTTATTTTCTGTTGCATTTGGGGTTTTCTTTGCTTATCCTGCCTTCCCCCTTCTCCAGCCCCACCCAGCCCCATTCTAGAAGGCACCTGGATACTAGGTGACTTACCATTTTGAAGAATATAGACTTGGTTTAAAAGTGTGGAATAGAATTACCATGTGAGTCCACAATTCCATCTCTGGATATACACCCCAGAGAACACCAATGTCTGTAGGAGCACTATTCACAGTAGCCAGGAGGCATACATCAGCAGATGAATGCCTAAGCAAAATGCCATGTTCACACAATGGAATATTAATCTGCCTTAAAAGAAAGGAAATTCTGCCATGCTGCTGCCTCACACCTATAATCCTAGTTACTTGGGAGGCTGAGATCAAGAGGATCAAGGTTCAAGGCCAGTCCAGGCAAATAGTACATGAGACCCCCATCTCCAAAATAACCAAAGTAAAATGGACTGGAGATGTGGCTCAAGTATTAGAGCTCCTGCTTTGCAAGCAAAAAGCTCTGAGTTCAAATCCCAGTCCCACCAAAAAAAAAAAGGAAATTCTGACACATGATATAACTTGGATCAACCTTGAAGATGTTATGCCAAATGAACTAAGCCAGTCACAGAAGGACAAATACTGTGTTATTCTAATTTTATGAGGTTTCTTGAGTAGCCAAACTTATAGAGGAAAGTGAATGATGGTTGCCAGGGAATGGGAGTGAGAAATGGGAGTTAGTATTTGATGGGTAGTATATCAGTTGGAAAAGGTGAAAAGGTCCTGGATGTGAATGGTGGTGATGCTTGCACAACAATGTGAATGTACTCAATGCCACACAACTGTATCCTTAAAATTGGCTAAGACAATACATATAAACACAGAAGAGAAATACTGGTTTGTTTCATATTCTAGAGCTGGAAAGCTCTTTTGAGTGGATTCAGTACAAAAACTTAAAAGAAAATTCTTGTCTTTGAAGGAGCCAAGGCCTGAGGCATGCAGAGTGAATTTCCCACCTAGGGAGCCAAATTCTCTTACCATAAACAAGCACCTGGAAGGGACCTGCACTTTTCCCAGTCCTGGAGAGTGGTCAGGGAGGGGCAGAGAGTGAGTAGGGGGAGATTTCACAAGTACTCACTTGACTGCATTCTCCTCTGTTAGTTTGCAGGGGCTGACACTTTCTGTTTCTTAACTTTTTATTGTAGAAAAATTTTCCAAGGGTATGCGTGCTTGAATTGGGATTCTAGATGATATGTGTTCTCTTTATTTTTTTTTTTTTTTGCTTTAGTTATTTTTAAAATAAGGTCTTATGTTTGTGTCAGGGCCAACTTGGACCATGATCCTCCTATTTATGCTTCCTGCAGAGCTGGGATGTTAGGCACATACAACTGTGCCCAGCTAATTAGTTGAGATGGGCTCTTGCAAACTTTTTGCCTGGGCTGGCCTCAAACCATGGTCCTCCCAATTTCCACTCTCAGTAGCTAGGATTATAGGCATGAGCCACCATGCCAGGCCTATTTTTTATTTCCCTTACTGTTTTTCTTTGTAATTAGTTTGGAAGGAAGTCATTTTTTATTTCTGGATTTTGCTGATTTCATCTTTTTTGGACACTTATTAAAATTGATAGCTGAGGCCAGGTATGGTCACACTTGGAATCCTAGCATTTGAGACTAAGGCAGAATGATCAAGAGTTTCAAGCCAGGCCAGGCACTGGCTCATGCCTGTAATCCTAGCTATTTTGGAGACAGAGATCTGGAGGATCACCATTTGAGGCCAGCCCAGGCAAAAAATAAAACCCTGTCTCCAAAATAACCAACCAAAATGTACTGGAAATGTGACTCAAGAGGTAGAGTGTCTGCTTTGCAAGTGCAAAGGCCTTAGTTCAAACCCCAGTACCACCAAAAGAGAGAGTTTGAGGCCAGACTGGGCTACCATAGTAAGTTCTAGGCCAACCTGGGTTACATAGCGAGATCCTGTCTCAAAACACTTAAAAGAAAAATGATAGTTGTATCCTAGCTAACCTGGTTCTTAACCTTGGCCAGACATTAGATTCACCTGTGGAGCATTTACAGTCCTGACAGCGTTTACAATCCTGTAGAAAACAGCTTGTGGCTTCCTAAATAAGTTAACATAGAATTACTGTATGACCCAGCAGTCCATTCCAAAAGGACTGAAACACATGCTCAAGTAAAGACTTGTTTGCAAATGTGCATAGCAGCACTATTTAAAATGACCCAAAGATGGAAAAGACCCAGATGTCCTTCAGCTGAGGGAAGGACAAATAAAATGTGGTGTCTGCAAACCACAGAATGTCATTCAGCCTTAAAAGTAAAGAACTGCCCTGAAGAACCATGAAAACATACTAAATGAGAGAAGTCTGACACAAAAGCCACATATTGAATGATTGCGTTGATAGGAAATGTCCAGAACAGTGATATCTGTAGAGACAAAGTAGATTAAGGGTTATGTGTATTTGCCACAGTTTTATTAAAATGTCTGAAGCATGACTCAAACATCAGAATATTCTAAAGCCCTCAAAGAAAGGCTAACTGAATCAGTCATGATCTGTACCCACAATCCCAGTATGAGGGATGGAAGCCAGGACCTTATGCATGGTAGGCAATTACTCTACCACTGAGCCGCTCCCCCAGTCCTTTTGCTTTTTGGTTTTTAGATGTGACCTCACACTGTGATCCTCTTACCTCAGTCTGCTTCCCACCTAACTAGGACTACAGGCACACACCACCATGCCTGGCTTGTTTTTGAAATAAGGTCTCACCACTAACTTTTACCTGTACTGGCCCTGAACCGCAGTCCTCCTGTCTCTGCCTCCCAAGTGGTTGTTTGTTTTTTTGGTTTTTTGGGGTTTTTTTCTTTTTTTTCTTTTTTTTTCATTTTTCTTTTATTATTCATATGTGCATACAAGGCTTGGTTCATTTCTCCCCCCTGCCCCCACCCCCTCCCTTACTACCCACTCCGCCCCCTCCCTCTCCCCCCCCAATACCCAGCAGAAACTATTTTGCCCTTATTTCTAATTTTGTTGTAGAGAGAGTATAAGCAATAATAGGAAGGAACAAGGGTTTTTGCTGGTTGAGATAAGGATAGCTATACAGGGCATTGACTCACATTGATTTCCTGTGCATGGGTGTTACCTTCTAGGTTAATTCTTTTTGATCTAACCTTTTCTCTAGTACCTGTTCCCCTTTTCCTATTGGCTTCAGTTGCTTTAAGGTATCTGCTTTAGTTTCTCTGCATTAAGGGCAACAAATGCTAGCTAGTTTTTTAGGTGTCTTACCTATCCTCACCCCTTCCTTGTGTGCTCTCACTTTTATCATGTGCTCATAGTCCAATCCAGTTGTTGTGTTTGCCCTTGATCTAATGTCCACATATGAGGGAGAACATACGATTTTTGGTCTTTTGGGCCAGGCTAACCTCACTCAGAATGATGTTCTCCAATTCCATCCATTTACCAGCGAATGATAACATTTTGTTCTTCTTCATGGCTGCATAAAATTCCATTGTGTATAGATAACACATTTTCTTAATCCATTCGTCAGTGCTGGGGCATCTTGGCTGTTCCCATAACTTGGCTATTGTGAATAGTGCCGCAATAAACATGGATGTGCAGGTGCCTCTGGAGTAACCTGTGTCACAGTCTTTTGGGTATATCCCCAAGAGTGGTATTGCTGGATCAAATGGTAGATCAATGTCTAGCTTTTTAAGTAGCCTCCAAATTTTTTTCCAGAGTGGTTGTACTAGTTTACATTCCCACCAACAGTGTAAGAGGGTTCCTTTTTCCCCGCATCCTCGCCAACACCTGTTGTTGGTGGTGTTGCTGATGATGGCTATTCTAACAGGGGTGAGGTGGAATCTTAGTGTGGTTTTAATTTGCATTTCCTTTATTGCTAGAGATGGTGAGCATTTTTTCATGTGTTTTCTGGCCATTTGAATTTCTTCTTTTGAGAAAGTTCTGTTTAGTTCATGTGCCCATTTCTTTATTGGTTCATTAGTTTTGGGAGAATATAGTTTTTTAAGTTCCCTGTATATTCTGGTTATCAGTCCTTTGTCTGATGTGTAGCTGGCAAATATTTTCTCCCACTCTGTGGGTGTTCTCTTCAGTTTAGAGACCATTTCTTTTGATGAACAGAAGCTTTTTAGTTTTATGAGGTCCCATTTATCTATGCTATCTCTTAGTTGCTGTGCTGCTGGGGCTTAATTGAGAAAGTTCTTACCTATACCTACTAATTCCAGAGTATTTCCTACTCTTTCCTGTATCAACTTAAGAGTTTGGGGTCTGATATTAAAATCCTTGATCCATTTTGAGTTAATCTTGGTATAGGGTGATATACATGAATCTAGTTTCAGTTTTTTGCAGATGGCTAACCAGTTTTCCCAGCAGTTTTTGTTGAAGAGGCTGCTATTTCTCCATTGTATATTTTTAGCTCCTTTGTCAAAGACAAGTTGGTTATAGTTGTGTGGCTTCATATCTGGGTCCTCTATTCTGTTCCACTGGTCTTCATGTCTGTTTTTGTGCCAGTACCATCCTGTTTTTATTGTTATTGCTTTGTAATATAGTTTGAAGTCAGGTATTGTGATACCTCCTGCATTGTTCTTTTGACTGAGTATTGCCTTGGCTATTCATGGCCTCTTGTGTTTCCATATAAATTTAACAGTAGATTTTTCAATCTCTTTAATGAATGTCATTGGAATTTTGATGGGAATTGCATTAAACATGTAGATTACTTTTGGGAGTATCGACATTTTTACTATGTTGTTTCTACCAATCCATGAGCATGGGAGATCTCTCCACTTTCTATAGTCTTCCTCAATCTCTTTCTTCAGAAGTGTATAGTTTTCCTTGTAGAGGTCTTTCACATCTTTTGTTAGGTTTACACCTAGGTATTTGATTTTTTTGAGGCTATTGTAAATGGAATTGTTTTCATACATTCTTTTTCCATTTGCTCATTGTTAGTGTATAGAAATGCTAATGATTTTTCTATGTTGATTTTATATCCTGCTATCTTGCTATAGCTATTGATGATGTCTAGAAGCTTCTGAGTAGAATTTTTTGGGTCTTTAAGGTATAGGATCATGTCGTCTGCAAATAGGGATATTTTGACAGTTTCTTTACCTATTTGTATTCCTTTTATTCCTTCTTCTTGCCTAATTGCTCTGGTTAGGAATTCCAGTACTATGTTGAATAGGAGTGGAGATAGTGGGCATCCTTGTCTGGTTCCTGATTTTAGAGGGAATGGTTTTAGTTTTTCTCCATTAAGTATAATGCTGGCTGTAAGTTTGTCATATATAGCTTTTATAATGTTGAGGAACTTTCCTTCTATTCCTAGTTTTCTTAGAGCTTTTATCATGAAATGATGTTGGATCTTATCAAAGGCTTTTTCTGCATCTATTGAGATGATCAAGTGGTTTTTGTCTTTGCTTCTGTTAATGTGGTTTATTACGTTTATTGATTTTCGCATGTTGAACCACCCCTGCATCCCTGGGATGAAGCCTACTTGGTCATGGTGAATAATCTTTTTGATGTGTTGCTGAATTCGGTTTGCCATTATTTTGTTGAGGATTTTTGCATCAATGTTCATTAAGGAGATTGGCCTATAGTTCTCCTTTTTGGAGGTGTCTTTGCCTGGTTTTGGGATAAGTGTAATACTGGCTTCATAAAATGTGTTTGGCAGTTTTCCTTCCCTTTCTATTTCGTGGAACAATTTAAGGAGGGTTGGTATCAGTTCTTCTTTAAAGGTCTGATAGAATTCAGCAGAGAATCCATCAGGTCCTGGACTTTTCTTTTTGGGGAGACTCTTGATTGCTGCTTCAATTTCATTTTGTGTTATAGGTCTATTCAGGTGATTAATTTCCTCTTGGTTCAGTTTTGGATGATCATATGTATCTAGAAATCTGTCCATTTCTTTTAGATTTTCAAATTTATTTGAATATAGGTTCGCAAAGTAGTCTGTGATGATTTCCTGGACTTCCATGGTGTTTGTTGTTATCTCCCCTTTTGCATTCCTAATTCTACTAATTTGGGTTTTTTCTCTCCTCATTTTAGTCAGGTTTGCCAGGGGTCTATCGATCTTGTTTATTTTTTCAAAGAACCAACTTTTTGTTTCATTAACTCTGTGTATGGTTTTTTTGGTTTCTATTTCATTGATTTCAGGTCTTATTTTTATTATTTCTCTCCTTCTATTTGTTTTGGGATTTGCTTGTTCTTGTTTTTCTAGGAGTTTGAGATGTATCAGTAGGTCATTGATTTGGGATCTTTCAATCTTTTTAATATATGCACTCATGGCTATAAACTTTCCTCTCAAGACTGCCTTAGCCATGTCCCATAGGTTCCGGTAGGTTGTGTTTTCATTTTCATTGAGTTCCAGGAACTTTTTAATTTCCTGTTTAATTTCATCGATGATCCATTCTTCATTAAGTAATGAGTTATTTAGTTTCCAGCTGTTTGCATGTTTTTTGTCTTTACTTTTGTTGTTGAGTTCTACTTTTACTGCATTGTAGTCAGATAGTATGCACGGTATTATTTCTGTTTTCTTATATTTGCTGAGGCTTGCTTTGTGCCCTAGGATATGATCTATTTTGGAGAAGGTTCCATGGGCTGCTGAGAAGAATGTATATTGTGTAGAGGTTGGATGAAATGTTCTGTAGACATCTACTAGGTCCACTTGATCTATTGCATATTTTAGATCTTGGATTTCTTTATTGAGTTTTTGTTTGGATGACCTATCTATTGATGATAATGGAGTGTTAAAGTCTCCCACAACCACTGTGTTGGTGTTTATATATGCTTTTAGGTCTTTCAGGGTATGTTTGATGAAATTGGGTGCGTTGACATTGGGTGCGTACAGATTGATGATTATTATTTCCTTTTGGTCTATTTCCCCTTTTATTAGTATGGAATGTCCTTCTTTGACATTCCATACTAATAAATAATAAACGAGGAATAAAACAATTCCTCGTTTGATCAATGTAGGTTTGAAGTCTACTTTGTCAGAGATAAGTATTGCTACTCCTGCTTGTTTTCGGGGGCCATTGGCTTGGTAAATCTTCTTCCAGCCTTTCATCCTAAGCGTATGCTTATTTCTGTCGGTGAGATGAGTCTCCTGTAAGCAACAAATTGTTGGATCTTCTTTTTTAATCCCTTTTGTCAAACGGTGTCTTTTGATGGTGAATTAAGTCCATTAACATTAAGTGTTAGTACTGATAGTTGTGTGGTGATTCCTGCCATTTAGTTGTCTTAGTTGTTTGAAGGTTTGATTGTGTGTACCTAACTTGATGTTACTCTCTACTGTCTTGCTTTTTCTTATCCTGTGGTTTGGTGCTGCCTGCCTTTTCATGGTTAAGTTGGGTGTCACTTTCTGTGTGCAGGATCCCTTGCAGAATCTTTTGTAATGGTGGCTTTGTGGTCACATATTGTTTGAGTTTCTGCTTATCATGGAACACTTTTATTGCTCCATCTATTTTGAATGATAGCTTTGCTGGGTAGAGTATCCTGGGGTTGAAGTTATTTTCATTCAGTGCCCGGAAGATCTCACCCACTCTTCTTGCTTTTAATGTTTCTGTTGAGAAGTCTGCTGTGATTTTGATGGGTTTACCTTTGTATGTTACTTGTTTTTTCTCTCTTACAACCTTAAATATTCTTTCCTTAGTTTCTGAACTTATTGTTTTAATGATGATATGTCGTGGAGTAGTTCTATTTTGATCTGGTCTGTTTGGTGTCCTGGAGGCCTCTTGCATCTGTATGGGAATATCTTTCTCTAGATTTGGGAAATTTTCCGTTATTATTTTGTTGAATAGATTACGCATTCCCTTCGCTTGCACCTCTTCTCCTTCTTCGATGCCCATGATTCTCAAGTTTGGTCTTTTGATGGAGTCAGTGAGTTCTTGCATTTTCTTTTCACAGGTCTTGAGTTGTTTAATTAATAGTTCTTCAGTTTTTCCTTTAATTACCATTTCATGAGTCTTATACTTCTCCTTTGCTTCTGCCAGCTTTCTTTTATGGCCAAATCTGAATAAATTCAGAAAAACCTGGGCACATGGCTTGCTGTTCCCCATGGATCTTCACAAAAATAAGCTCTTATTTATGTGACCCAAGACATGGATAGCCTTTTGTTTTCGTTACTCAGCATTACTCATGTAATATCCCAAACTTCCATTTCTGAAAGCAGCTGGGGCTGAAATGTGCTCCTCCAAGTTATGCTTAGACACCACATCTCCATCTTTCACTCTTAGCCCTTGCTGGCCAGCCTAAGTGACCAGAGGATTCTTCTCTTTGAATAACATGTTGTTCATTTAAAATGTTAAATAGAGAGAATAGAAGACACACTTTCAGAGGACATGTGCTATAATGAAAACAAGATTTTGGACTCAGAATACCTAAAACAGAGTATCTCAGCGCCGTGATTCATTTACCAAATGTGCACAAGTTGCTAAATTTCTCTGACTCTGTTTACCCATAAGGTGTTTTCTCTTGGGTTGGGTTGGTTGGTTTGTTCATTCATTTGGTTTTGCAGTGCTGGGGATGGAACCCAGAGCTAGGCACTCTACCACTAAGATACACCCCCCAGCCCAAAGTATATAAAAATATTACATACTGCACAGGGTAGGGGCAAGCATGAGAAATAAGCAAAGCATCTGGGCTAGTACTTGCCTAGTAAACATTACTGTCTTGAATATGTATTGCTTTGTAGGCCAGGCAAGTGGCCCTCATACAGAGCCCCTGAGGGGCAAGGAGGATAAAGACTGGTGCAGATTGCCTTCTTCCTTTGCTGTGCATATGTTGCGAAAGCCACAAGGACTTAGGTGTAGTCATGGAAACTTGCTTTAGTTAAACTCGTGGACTTGAAGATAAAGGTCTAAATTGAGGATAAAGCTATGAGTCTGAGGAATACGATTAATGTCCTACAATTATGGCTTATATCCTATTCTTCCTTTTCACACGGTAAATTCTCTGGGTCTAAATATCCTTATGCACTGTCATTTGCAGCAACTACATTGTAATGATTTATGTAGAGAAAACTATAGGACAGTGTGGCAAAGAATTTCAAGATGTAATTAAAAATAACAAGGAGTAAACTTGAACAAATCAATTATAGAAGAAATTGAACTAGCTCCTCAATTGAACCTTTTTATTTTCTTTTTTGTGGTACTGGGGTTTGAACTCAGGGACTCATGCTTGTTAGGCAGGCACTGTACCACATGAGCTACTTCACCAGCTCATTTGAATTTTTTAACACTTTCTTTTGGCCAGCTCCTTGATCAGTTTTCATAAATGGTTATAAATACGTTTTTCTTGAGGTGTATTTGTCGTTTTTTCATTGTATTCAAATCCTTTGTTGTTCCCTTGTTTAAAATGCCAGCTCTGTCCAGTTTTGAAAGAGGAACTTCACTATTCCCTATGATAATTTTACCTTACCATTTCTCCTTTCATTTCTAATAGTTCAGGTTTTATGTGTAGTTGTGCATGGATTAACAGTGGGGACACACTGTAAGAACTGTGTCATTAGGTGATTTTTGTCATTGTATGAACTTCATCATACTGTGTGCACATGAATGTGGTGGGAAGGACACCGGTGGTCCCATGGGTCATGTTGGAAATTGGGTTTTATAGCCTGTTTTATTGCCCGAGGACGGAGTTGTTGGCATTTCAAAGGAGAAATGTCTCCCTGGTATGAACAGATGTTTCCTGGGAAGGAGAAGGGGCGTTTTTTTCCCCTTGGCTAATTGTCACCTTTTAGGAACACGTGGACCTCCCATAGTCCACCTTCACTGCATGTATTAACAGTGGGGACACGCTGTAAGAACTGTGTCATTAGGTGATTTTTATCATTGTGTGAACTTCATCATACTGTGTACACAAACGTGGGGGCAGGGACAAACTCTCATTGACTAAAAACTGTTGTGTGAGTAAGGGGTGAGGATAGGTAAGACACCTAAAAATCTAGCTAGCATTTGTTGCCCTTAATGCAGAGAAACTAAAGCAGATACCTTAAAGCAACTGAGGCCAATAGGAAAAAGGGAACAGGTACTAGAGAAAAGGTTAGATCAAAAAGAATTAACCTAGAAGGTAACACCCACGCACAGAAAATCAATGTGAGTCAATGCCCTGTATAGCTATCCTTATCTGAACCAGCAAAAACCCTTGTTCCTTCCTATTATTGCTTATACTCTCTCTACAACAAAATTAGAAATAAGGGCAAAATAGTTTCTGCTGGGTATTGAGCGGGGGTTGAGAGGGAGGGGGCGGAGTGGGTGGTAAGGGAGGGGGTGGGGGCAGGGGGGAGAAATGAACCAAGCCTTGTATGCACATATGAATAATAAAAGAAAAATGAAAAAAAAAAGACAACCCAATTTAAAAGTAATAAATAAATAAATGAAAAAAAAAAATGTTGTGTGGCTCCTAACTATACTAAGCTACCATGTATTTAGTACAGATTTAGAAATGTGTATGAATATGATATTTTTTTGTAAATGTTGCTCATCATTCATTTTACAAATATGCCTTGTCTACTATTAATAGAAATGCCATCCAAAAAAAGTACCTAGTATATCTTCACTCAGCTCTTAGGTTTCCATCTCTGTCACTTTTGTTTTGTTTTCTCAACCTGCCACAGTTCCTCTATTCATATTTCCTATAATAGCCAATAGGGTTGATTTTACTCCTTCTGTTGTATTCATTTACTTTTGTTATTTTCTCTTTTTCATTTCCTTATTTTTGTTGTCTTTATCAAGTCACTATTCCTTCATTCTTTTTGCTTATTTAGAAATTCTCTTCTACTTTTCTGGGCTAGGGGTATGGCTCAAGCAGTTAGAGCAAGCTCAAGGCCCTGAGTTCATTCCCCAGTACCATCAAAAAAAAAGAGAATTATATTGACCTCTACTTTTCTATGCCCTTAATAGTTGCCTGATGCTTATAACTAAAAGAACACATTTTTACTGTTGTAAAAATAATTTTTCTTGCCAAGACCTCCTATTTCCCTCTAAAATATAAAATTTGTAAGTCCATTGCTCCCTAGTTGTTTCTTCCTACATCTGAGTGCTCTTATCTGTCATCTGCATCTCTTGGCAACTTCAGCCTTCTGCAGCCAGTATATTCTCTTCTCTTCCCAACTCCTCCATTCCCTTAGGCATTTTTCTATTTTCTTTTGTCAGTACCTGCACAGGTCTGGTTGTTAGCAGACTCTCATTAGCCTTGGTCAGTAGATGGTCAAAGTAAAGGGTTCCCAGCCCTGAGGTCCAGTGGGATAGCAGCTGCAGTGCCAGTCTCCCTACCCTGGGTCCCCTTGAATAATCCCAGCCTCTGGAGCAGGGAGCAGCAGCTTTGCTCTCCAGCCCTTTCTTGGCTGATAGAGCTCATTTAGGAGAGGCCATTGTAAAGATCTGCATATTCGCCTATAGCCACGCTCATCCCAGAATCCCCAGGACTGGTGTCCAGGCCCTGCATGGCCCCCAAGGAAGAAAGCTCTTATGAACTCCCTTACAGCATCTTCCTCCAAGCCCAGGACCTCCTCACATCAGCTGCTCCATCTACCTCAGAGAAACAGAGAGATGGATTTGGAGGTAGAAGGGATCCTCATTCCTAGAATCCCTCAAAGTCAGTACTTCTTACTGGAGAGTAGTCAGAGCTTGGGAACCTAATCCATATTTAAAATGTAATTTATGGGGGTGGGGGCAGGGGGCAGAAATGACCCAAGCATTGTATGTAGATATGAATAATAAAAAAATAAAAATTAAAAAATAAATAAAATGTAATTTATAAGAAAGGCATATTCCAAGAATATAACAGCCAGAGAAATAGAGTCCTTCAGTAACACAACTGCCTTCCCACCCTTCCACACTTTCTCCGTGGTGCTTGGTCTCCTTGACTTGGCCTTGTGGGGCTGCTTTATCTCCCATTCTCTCCCTTCAGTGTGGCTAGCAGGATAAGGATGATCCTAGAGCTATATAGTTTCCCATTTTTTACAGTAAGGTATGTTTGTGTTTTAAAGTTATTGTTTTCAACAAAACTATAAAGTTAGGTTTGGTAAGCTGAGTAATGCCTACATTATTATGCCTGTGAATGTTACCTTTCTTGGCAAAAGGAACTTAGCAGATGGAATCCAAGGGCCTCAAGGTGGGCAGATTAGCCTGCATTATCCATGTGGCCCTTTTGTAATCACAGATGTCCTAGTAAGAGGAGGGAGAGGGGAGTTTTGACTACAGAGCAGGAGACTAGGACATGGTGACAGAAGCACAGAGGAGTGATTATCCTTGGAAGATGGAGGAAGGAGCCATAAGCCAAGGGAAATAGTTAGCCACTGAAACCTGGAAAAGAGAAGAAAACACATTCTCCTCTAGAACTTGCAGAAGGAGTCGGTCCTACTAACACCTTGACTTTAGCCCAATGAATCAAGAGTTTTGATTCCTGACCTCCAGAACAGCGAGAGAATAAGTCTGCATTGTTCTAAAGCACTCACCTTAGGTAAAATTGTTACAGCAGCAATAGGACTTTGCACAAGTAATCCTCATGAGAAGCCCAGGGTTAGCTCAGCACAGCCCTGGAGCCAGATGCCACTTACCTCCTGTGTTCCCTGCCCCTAGCAAGGAATGAGGCAGACACAGTCCTGAAACTACACATCAATATGCAATGACCCTTGATGACCTAGAGTTATGGCTGAGGGGTGGGTAACGTGGTGGCTGCTTCCTGCCCCTCATCCCTCAGAGACAGCAGGCACATGGAGGTCACCTTTATTGCGATTCAGGCGGCTTTGAACAAGTTCAATTTGAGCAGCACGTCAGAGATTCTGGGGAGGCACAGCAGGAATTGGAAGATACGAAGCCGAGCACGCTGCCCCGGAGATCCTCAGGCCCTGTATCTGGTGGAGCACCCCTCTCAACCTGGTACTGGCAGCCACACCTTGTCCTGCAGGTGAAGTGAGGGCTCCCTCAGAAGATGTGAGGGAAAGTAGAATTGATGGATGTGGTCTTCTCCCACATAATAACTAAGGTCATGTGAGCATCAGATGTGTGGAAAAAGAACAGTAAGTTGGTTCAGAAGACCGGTTCATGGGATGGTGGTGAGGAGGGAGGCACAATCTTGAAATCCTCTTATTTGTAACTGTCAGGTTGTTGAACCTGGCCCCTAAGGTCTTCAGAGATGATTTGTTTCTCCAAGAGGCAAAAGTTAAAGGTGTCTCTTTCCATTGGCTGTCCAGTAGCCCAGCAGCCTTCTCACTATAACTTTCCCCAGGGGAGTGTGCTCCACCACCACCAAGCCTGACTGCTTCACATCGCTGTGCACTGGAGAAGTGACTTGTATCTCTAGGCCACAGCGTGACCGTCATCTGCAACTCTGTGACACCAGGAGTTAGGGGTATGAGCAGTGCTCTGTACACTTACAGGTTCTGTAAAATATTGCTTTGCAGACAGCAGGAAACCTACATTTCTACTTCTAGTTAATTTTTATTATTCTAGTAGGAGCAATATTTACTTTATAGAGGATCAACAGCTTTTAAGACACCATTTCCCAGTGCATCCCCAGATTCCTAGGACCTCACCAAAGCATGATTAGTGCTCCACCAGAAAATGTTAGTTTTCTGGGGGTTTGTATTTTGTTTTTTTAATACAGGCTCTCAGTGTATGCCCCAGGCTAGCCTTTTACTCGTGATCCTCCTGCCACTGCCTCCAGACTGTGTCACCATGCCCAGCTCAGACTCCTGGTTAATGTTGTACTGCAGTTCTGCAGGTTGTTACCATCAGAGATAGAGGGTGAAGAGGATGCGGGCCTCTCTGTACCACTTTTGGCATTTTCCTGATAACATACAGTTTTTACAAAAGCCAACCTTGAAATGTTAAATTTTAATTTAACCATGTATATTTTGTCATATATTAAAGACCTTCTAAAAATAAACAAACATAAAGGGATGATAATGCATCAACACTGTCCATTAGAGCTATAACACTAGGTATAAGTGCAAGGATAGATGTATAATTTTAAGTTACCCAGTACCCACATTTTTAAGAATAAAGAGGCAAATGTAATTCTAATAATACATTTTCTTTAACCCAGTATATCAAAAATATTGTCATTTCAACAGGTAAACAATACAAAAAATATTAATGAGATACTTTGCATTCTTCTTTTGAAACTCCATGTTTATTTTACACTTATACAACGTCTCAGTTTAGACTAGCCATATTTCAAGTGCCAAATTGACACATATTCCGTAGAACAACACAAGTATAGTCAGTATTGAGGCTAGAATTGCAAGTCTTTTAACATCTTTTTTGAGATTTATGTGGCATGAAATGTTCCCATTTAAAGTGTATTACTGTTTTAGTATATTCAAAGACTGCAGTCATCACCAGAACCAATTTTAAAACATTTCCAGTGCCACACAAAGAAACCCCATACCCATTCACAGTCACTCCACATTTTCTCCAACTCCCCTATTCACTTCTAATCACTAACCCACTATATTAAGCTCTACAGATTTGCAAAATCTGAACCAACAAGTCAGGCGTGTGGCACACATCTGTAATACCAGCTACATAGGAAGCATAGGTAGGAGGATCCTATGTGAGGCTAGCCTGGAAAATAATCTACAGCAAAAAGGGTTTGTTTGGAGTGTGGCTCAAGTGATGGAGAGCTTGTCTAGCAAGGTCAAGATCCTCAGTTCTAATCCCAGTACTGCCAAAAAAGAAAATGACAGCAGTCTGTCAAGTGCTGGGGACAGGGAGAGTGCTGACAGTCAAGAATATGCAGAGCAGCTTCCCAAACCACAGTTGGTGGCCTCATCCTAGACGTACTCAATTACAATCTTTGAGTATTGACAAAGGGCTTTAGTACTTCTTGTACTGTGCCCATGGGAGCTAAACTGAAGGTGGACCCAGGAAGGCTTCCTCGCAGAGGGCCATCTGGTGTCAGCATGAAGTCCACACACTGTTTATTCCTCATTAAATGGCTGCCTTCTTGAAGTCATGGTTAAAACGCATGCCCTTTCCCTAATGGAGGTGATTGAAGATTCCACCCCATGGGTGAAGCTTATGTGTGAAGCCATACTTTAAACCCATTCAGAAGCCTTGGTAAAGGGGAAAAAAGAAGAGAGGAGAAGAGACTAAAGACATATGAACTTGCAAATATCACATATCTTCTAGGGAAAAAATATCTTTTTTCCAAAATAAAAACCAAAAGAAAGGGAAAATAGCCTCTTCCTCATTGTCTAATTGGAAGGGATACTCAGCAATGGCCTCAAGGACATCGGTAAGGCTACTGAACCCACAGCAAATTCCCCACATCCTAAGCCAGCTCTGGGGATCAAGGATTGGAATGGGCTTTGCAGGAGAGAGAACTTCTCTGCCTGCTTCTCTGCCCTGTGATGGCTGAGCAGTGCCAAAGAGCCACCAACACTGGACAGACACTAGAAGAAGAAGATCCTCCTTCCAGACTCATGGGACCCCTGAGGTCCTTTCAGGCTCCATTTTTGCCTTCTGTTTCACCCTCATGCTGAATAACTTCCCAGAGCAAATGTAAGTCACTTGGTTCAGGTGTTTTGCATCTTCCCTGCATTATTTCCCCTACAAAAAATAATAATAATGAAACACGAGTATTAAGAGCAGCAGCCTGTAACACAAACCTTTTCAATAATGGCCAGACTCATCCTCCAGAGCACCTGCCCACCCACGAATGACATGCACTACACTGAACCATCCAAGAGACAGAGCATAGCCCAGAATCATATGAGACTCAGAATCATAGCTACCCGGCTGGGGCAGGATCCAGGAGGTTCTCCTGCTATATGCAAGAGGAGAACTTTGTAAGTGTGAGGAACAGGGAGGCAGGGAGGACCCTAAGTATGAGGACCAGGGCACCTGGGAGGGGAATGGATCATGGTAATGCAAAGGGTCCTGTGGAACAGCTGTCTACTGAGGGTATGGAGTAGTTTACTATAGCAGTTCTGGTAAATACAGCCTTGCCCTATACCTTGGCCAAGGGTCCTCTTCCACTAGGCATTTCTGAGAAGCTTGAGTGCTTATACATGTACTTTAGCGTCTCCTAGATTGTGGAATTTGGGTTCTGTGGAAGTGTTTGGGACTGTGGAGAGTAGTAGTGTTAAGTAGAGGGACTGCCAAGTGTCCATCTCTGCTGACATCCATTGTCCCCACTTCCTGCATCTCCCATGATCACCTCTTTCTGAGAGCTTCCTAGAGCAGAGCCCTGATGGCTGTTGTCTCCTTATGGCTGGGGTGGGATGGGATCCCATATGTTGAGCTGCCTCTACAGCCTCTGAGGCCTGCCAGGCAGTCTGGTTTTCACTGGTATTTTTCTTTTTTTCCAGTGACCATTTTGGTACCCTCTTCAACCTCAGTGCTGGGGCTGGGGGAAGAAGAGAAAACCCAAATAATCAGATGTCCTCTCTGTGTGAGCCCAGTATTATTTGAGATGTGATGTCCTGGCAGGCTTTCAAGCCTGAGGAAGTGAGAAGGTGTCATGTTAAACCTTCCTATAAAATCCTGGGTATTCTGCCAAAGCTCCCTGTGGGCCATGAGCAAAGGAATTCAGTGCAGCTGTTGGAAAGAAGTAGACCTGTGCATCCCAACATAGAAAGCTGCTCAGGATGTTAAGTGTGAGACAGAGCAAGTTGTAGAAAACTGTGAATTAGATCCTGCTTGCTTTTACTACCATTTCTTGCATGATGTTGACTGATGTCAGCTTGTGAAAGCAGAGGTAGGTCAGCTGGCACCAGCAGTGGCATCCAGTCAGGAAGTGTGTGTAGAATTGCCCATGAGAAACTTCCAGAGAGCTCTGGTTCAACAAGAGGAACAAACACAGCTAGGGAGAGGGACTCTCATTGTTTCTCATTCCTCATGTTTATTCCTGGTGACTTAAACCCAGAAAGCATCAAATTCACTCCAGAGAGTTTTTTTAAACCAGGCAATAAATAGGCACCTTTCACAAGCCTGATTAAAATTAAAAAAATAAAATAAAAAGTGGCTCAAGTAGTAAGAGTGCCTGCCTAGCAAGTGTAAGTTCCTGAGTTCAATCCCTAGTGTCACCAAAAAAAAAAAAAGTGGATCAAAGATCTTAATGTAAGATTTAAAACTTTGAAACTACTGTAGGAAAGAATAGGGAAAACACTGAAACACATATGCATGGTCAATAACTTCCTGAATAGAGCTCCAGTAGCTCAGCAAGGAAAGGGATTGACATCATCACACTAGAAAGCTTCTGCCCAGCAAAGGAAACAGTCACCATACTGAAGACACAGTACACAGAATGGGAGAAAATTGTTGCCAACTATACATCTGAAAAGGGATTAATAAACAGAATATACAAGATGCTCAAAAAACTCCCAAAGGTTCAACAACCCAATGAAGAAATGGGCAAATAAACTGCATAAACATTTTTCAAAGGAACAAGTACGAATGGGCAATAAATATACAAAGAAATGCTTAACATCTTTGGCTATAAAGGAAACGCAAATCAAAACTACATTAAGAACCAGGCATCAGTGGCTCACGCCTGTGATCTAGCTACTCAGGGCAAAGATCAGAAGAATCACCATTCAAAGACAAAGAAAAAAACTACATTAAGATTTCACCTCCAGTCAGAATGGCGATTATCCAGAACACAACAACAAATGACAAATGTTGGTAAGGATGCAGGAAAAAAGGAACACTCATACACTTTTGGTAGGAATATATGTTAGTACAGCCACTTTGGAAACCGGTATGGGGGTTCCTCAAAAAACAACTAGCATATGATCCAGTGATACCACTCCAGGGAATGTAAGTCAGGATACAATGGAGATATTTGTACACCCATGTTTATTGCCGCACTATTCACAATAGCCAAGCTATGGAAATAGCCCAGATGCCTTACAGATGATGAATGGATTAAGAAAATGTGGTACGTACATACAATGGAATATTATTCAACCATAAAGAAGAATGGAATTTTGTTATTTGCAGGTAAATATGTGGAACTGGAAAATATATTAAGCAAAGTAAGCCAGGTTCAGAAAGACAAAAGACTGTATGTTTTCTCTCATATGTGGAAGATAGATTCAAAAGATAAATGTATATGCAAATGCAAACATGATCATATATTTATGCATATACATACAGAGAGAGAGAGACCATGTTTACAATAGTGGGACTATTCAATGGAACTAGGGGAAAAGGGAGAGGAAGAGAATGATAGAGAGTGAACAACATTGCATTTGTGTAGGAAGATGGCATAACAAAATGCACTGAAAGCTGTTTAATAGGGATTAAGGGGGCTAATAGAGGGGGTTAATCTGATTAAAGTACATATCATCATGAAACCCCTTTGAACAATGAATATACACTTTAAAAATAAAGGACAGGAATGTGAAACAGGTCCTGTTATGGGGTGGAGAAGGGTGAATATGGTCAATGTACTTTATGTACTTGTATGAAAATACAACAGTGAAACGTGTAAATCGTTTTAAGTAGGGTGTGAAGGAGAAAGATGGTGGGAATGAACCTAACCAGGGTACATTGTAAGCATATATGGATAGATATGTCACAGTGAAACCCCCTGTACAAATAATATATGCTCACAAAATTGTTTTTAAAAAATGAAGAGGAGGAGATCCAAGATGGCATCTAGGGCTCAGAAGCAGACAGCATGAGCTCCATGACTCCAAAACCTCACTGAGATGCTGGAGCCACACTTGGCAGAAATAAAGCAGTAAGGAGAATCAAAACTTCAACACCCTGAATCCCTAACCTGTGAAAAGCTTCTCAATGCCACGTTACACTGAGAAACCAGGAGGGCTCCTGCACCACCAGTCGCTGGCTCCAAACCTGCTTGGGAAACATTCAGCAGACCAACAGGTGAGCACCAAGCGTCACATGGTATTCTCCCAGCCACCCCTAAGATAAACCAGCATGGCCTCCAGGGCAGACTGACACCCATCCCCCAGACAAAAAAAAAAAAACTGAAAAATAAAACAGGAATTGAAAACTAACACACAGCAGAAGGGAAGAGTTGCTGAAAGCACACTGGAGAAGGGGGGGGAGCAAGGAGCTGATCTCCCTGCAAACTTTCAGTAAACAAAGGCAGGAAAGGCAGAAGGGCCGTCAGCAGGCGGGTGATAGGCCACTGCCTGAAATAGGGCAGGTAGTGGTCCACAAAACTCATCTCCTGAGCCAGTGAGCAACCTGCAAAGTCAAATGACAATGCAAAATTGAAAAATAATCAGCAAACCATCACAACATGCTGACAACAGGGGGCTAGCTGATGAATTACTGACCTTGCCCCAAAGAAAGGGGATGAGGCAAAGAAACAAGCCCCCAGTAATCAAGCACAGTGAAAACCCAACTCAAAACAGGACAGCTGGTGGGCTACAGAGCTGATTCTGGAACCTGAGGACAACATACAAACTTAAACTGCCACATCCCACTGAGGGAGGAGCTGACCAAGCAGCTGCCTCTGAAAGACAGAAGAAAAAAAAACAACACTACCCAACTACCAGGCGAGACCATGACAGAGCTTCTGCTTAAATACCAACACCAGGATTGGATGCTGGAGGAATAACACCAGAACTTAAAATAAGACTGAAATTCTATTGTTCCTGAATCTGGAATTTTTGTTTGTCTGTTTGTTTGTTCTGTTTCTTGTTTGTTTGTTCATCTTTCCGCATTGATTTCTTTGGGGTTTTTGTTGTGGTTGCTGTTAGTTTTACTATTGTGAATTAGCAAATACTAAATTACACCTAGACCAAGGACAGAAATACACACACACTTAGCTGCAAACCCAATACAGCCACAAAACAAAATTAAACCAAGGGAAAGAAAACAGGTGACTGAAACCAACAACTAGCCTATCAAGAACATAGTTGCACAGTACAAAGTGGAGTGATGGGAAGACGAAAAAGGGATGGAAACCATTTTCCCCAAAAAATAGTTTAATACAGTATTCAGAGGGAAATGAAGAAAATGGATACCCAGTTCCAAACTCCAGCAAAAACAAAAGTAAATGATGCCAAGGAATCCAACGATGCCCACAAGAACAGCCTCAAAGAAGAAATCCTGCAAGTGATCACTGAGAATTTCATGGAGATGTTACTAGACATGGTTAACCAAAACATATAAGAGGCACTCAAGAAATTTCAAGATGCCAAAAATAAAGAATATGAGAAGGCACAGAAACAAATAAATAAACTCATAGGAGCCCTAAATAAACACCAAAGTGAAACAGAGAACACTATAAATAGAGATAGATGAATTAGAGACGAAAATAGATAATATTAAAGAGGAAGTGACCTATGATATGGAAAAGCTCAGAAAAAAGAATAAAACGGAAATACAAAACACAATGGAAAGCCAATCCAGCAGACTAGAACAAGCAGAAGACAGTATCTCAGAACTTGAAGATAAAATGGAAATTAAAGGAGAAACTGAAGAGCTATTAGTCAAACAGCTCAACACCTGTGAAAAGAAAATTCAAGAACTCACTGACTCCATGAAAAGACCAAACCTGAGAATCATGGGCATTGAAGAAGAAGAGGTGCAAGCAAAAGGGATTCGTATATATTCAACAAAATAATAACAGAAAATTTCCCAAACCTAGAGAAAGCTATGCCCATTCAAGTACAGGAAGCCTCCAGGACGCCAAGTAGACTTGACCAAAATAGAACTACTCCATGACATATTATCATTAAAACAACAAGCACAAAGAATAGAGAAAGAATATTGAAGGCTGTAAGAGAGGGAAAAAAAATATGCAAAGGTAAACCCATCAAAATCACAGCAGATTTCTCAAAGGCAACCTTAAAAGCAAGAAGGGCATGGAGTGAGGTATTCCAGGCACTGCATGAAAACATCTTCAACCCTAGCATACTTTACCCGGCAAAACTATCATTCAAAATAGATGGAGCAATAAAAGCCTTCCACTATAAACAGAAACTAAAGCAATGTATGAACACAAAGCCACCACCACAAAAGATTCTTCAAGGAATTGTGCACACAAAAAATGAAAGCAAACAAAACCATGAGAGGACAGGCAACACCAAACCACAGGAGAAGAAAAGACAAGAAATCAGAGGGTAACATTAATTCAGCTGCACACAATCAAACCCTTAAACAACTAAATGACAGGAATCACCACATACCTACCAATATTAACACTGAATGTTAATGGACTTAACTCCCCCATCAGAAGACACCATCTGGCAAACAGGATTCAAAAGGAAGATCCAACACTCCGTTGTTTACAGGAGACCTATCTCATTTACAGAAACAAGCACTGGCTTAGGGTGAAAGGCTGGAAGAATATTTACTAAGCCACTAGCCCCCGAAAACAGGCAGGAGTAGCAATACCTATCTCACACAAAGTAGACTTCAATCTTACACTGATCAAACAAGATAAAGAAGGACACTCCATACTAATAAAAGGGGAAATACACCAAAAGGAAGTAACAGTTACCAACCTGTAAGCATACAACGTCAGTGCACCAAATTTCATAAAACATACTCTGAAGGACCGAAAAGCATATTTAGACTCCAACACAGTGGTAGTGGGAGACTTTAATACCCCCTGTCACCAATAGATGGGTCATCAATAAGGAAATTCTAGAACTAAATCATACCATTGAACAAATGGACCTAGCTGATGTCTACAGAATATTTCATCAGACTTCCACACAATGTACATTCTTCTCAGCAACCCATGCAGGACACAAAGCAATCCTCAACAAATATAAGAAAATAGAAATAATCCCATGCCTTCGGTCTGATCACAATGCATTAAAACTAGAGCTCAACAACAAAAACAACAGTAGAAAACATGCAAACAATTGGAAGCTGAACAACACATTGCCCAATTGTCAGTGGGTCATGATGAAATAAAAGAGGAAATTGAAGGGTTTCTGGAAGTTAATGAAAATGAAAACACGACCTACCAGAACCTATGGGACACAGCAAAGGCAATCCTAGGAGGAAATTTTATAGCCATGAGTGCACATATTAAAAGGACAGAAAGATCTCAAATCAATGAGTCTGCTACATATCAGACTCCTAGAAAACAAGAACAAGCAAAACCCAAAATAAGCAGAAGGAGAGAAATAATAAAAATAAGCGCTGAAATTAATGAAATAGAAACAAAAAACCATGCAAAGAATCAATGAAACAAAAAGCTGGTTCTTTGAAAAAAATAAACAAGATTGACAGACCCCTGCAAATCTGACTAAAATGAGGAGAGAAAAAACCCAAATGAGTAAATTCAGGAATGCAAAAGGGGAGATAACAACAAACACCACAAAAGTCCAGGGACTCTTCAAAGATTACTTTGAGAACCTATATTCCAATAAATTTGAAAATCTTGAAGAAGTGGACAAATTTCTAAATAATTACGACCACCTAAAATTGAACCAAGAGGATATTAATCTCCTGAATAAATCTATAACACAAAATGAAATTGAAGCAGCAATAAAGAGTCTCCCAAAAAACAAAAGTCTGGGACCTGATGGATTCTCAGTTTCGATCAGAGGAACTAGTACCAACTCTCCTTAAACTTCCACGAGATAAAAAGGGAAGGAACACTGCCTAACTCATTTTATGAAGCCAGCATTACACTCAGCCCAAAACCAGACAGACATCTCCAAAAAGGAGAACTATAGGCCAATCACCTTAATGAACATCGATGCAAAAATCCTCAACAAAATAATGGCAAACCGAATCCAACAACATATCAGAAAGATCATTCACCACAACCAAGTCGGCTTCATCCCAGAGATGCAGGGGTGGTTCAACATACGCAAATCTATAAACGTAATACATTGTCTATAGAAGCAAAGACAAAAACCACCTGATCATCTCAATAGATTCAGAAAAAGCCTTTGATATGATCCAGTACCACTTCATGATAAATATCTAAGAACACTAGGAATAGAAGGAATGTAACTCAACATTGTAAAGACTATATATTACAAACCTATAGCCAGCATCATACTAAATGGAAAACAACTTAAACTATTTCCCCTAAAATCAGGAATGAGACAAGGGTGTCTACTATCCCCATTCCTATCAACATCGTCCTGGAATTCATAGCCAGAGCAATTAGGCAAGAAGAAATAATGGAATAGAAATAGGTAAAGAAATTGTCAAAATATCCTTATTTGCAGATGACATGATCCTATATCTTAAAGACCAAAAACCGCTCACCCAAAAACTCCTAAAACACCATAAACAGCTACAGCATGGTGGCAGGATACAAAATCAATTTACAAAAATCATGTTTTCTATACATCAGCAACGAACAAATTGAGAAAGAATATATGGAAACAATTCCATTTACAATAGCTTCAAAAAAAAAACAGATACTTAGGAGTAAACTTAACAAAAGATGTGAGTGACTTCTACAAGGAGAACTACAAACCTGAAGAAAGATCGAGGAAGACTACAGAAGGTGGAAAGATCTCCCGTGCTTGTGGATTGGTAGAATCAACATAGTAAAAATGACTATTCTACCAAAAGCAATCTACATGTTTAATGCAGTTCCTACCAAAATCCCAATGACATTCATCACAGAGATTGAAAAATCTACCTTAAAGTTCATTTAGAAACACAAGACACCACGAATAGCCAAGGCAATACTCAGCAAAAAGAGCAATGCTGGAGGTATCACAATACCCAACTTCAAACTATATTACAAAGCAATAGCAATAAAAACAGCATGGTACTGGCACAAAAACAGATATGAAGACCAGTGGAACAGAATAGAGGACCGGGGTATGAATCCACACAGCTATGCCCGCCTTATTTTTGACAAGGGTGCAAAAGACATACGATGGAGAAATGACAGCCTCTTCAACAAATGTTGCCGGAAAAAGTGGTTATCTGCCTGCAAAAAACTGAAACTAGATCCTTGTTTATCACCCTGTACTAGTATCCACTCAAAATGGATCAAGGACCTTAATTTCAGACCCAAAACTCTGAAGTTAGTACAGGGAAGAGCAGGGAATATTCTCTGGAAGGAATAGGTATAGGCAAGGACTTCCTCAATAGAACCCCAGCAGCTCAGCAACTAAGAGAAAGGATAAACAAATGGGACTACATAAAATTAAAAAGCTGCACAACGAAAGTAATGATCTCTAAACTGAAGAGACCACCCACAGAGTGGGAGAAAATATTTGCCAGCTATACATCAGACAAAGGACTGATAACCAGAATATACAGGGGGCCCAAAAAACCAAACTCTCCCAAAATCAATGAACCAATAAAGAAATGGGCAACTAAACTAAACAGAACGTTTTCAAAAGAAGAAATTCAAATGGCATAAAAAAACACATGAAAAAATTCTTACCATCTCTGGCCATAAAGGAAATGCAAATCAAAACCACACTAAGATTCTACCTCACCCCTGTTAGAACAGCCAACACCACCACCACCAGGTGTTGACGAGGATGTGGAGAAAAAAGAACCTTCGTACACTGCTGGTGGGCATGCAAGCTAGTGCATCCACTCAGGAAAACAATATGGAGGCTTCTTTAAAAACTAAAACATAGATCTGCCATATGATCCAGCAATGCCACTCTTGGGGATATACCCAAAAGAATTGACACAGGTTACTCCAGAGGCACCTGCACACCCATGTTTATTGCAGTGCTATTCACAATAGCCAAGTTATGGAAACAGCCAAGATGCCCCACTACTGATGAATGGGTTAAGAAAATGTGGTATTTATACACAATGGAATTCTACTCAGCCATGAAGAAGTATGAAATCTTATCATTCTCAAGTGAATGGATGGAACTGAAGAACATCATCCTGAATGAGGTTAACCAGCTTCAGAAGACCAAAAATCATATGTTCTCCTTCACATGTGGACTTTAGATCTAGGGCAAAGGCAGTAATATTGTTGGACTTGGGTCACATGCTAAGGGGAGAGCACTTACGGGAGAAATGGGGATAGATACAACACCCAAAACTGGAAAATGTTTGATTTTCCCACTGCAAGGAGCTAATACAATAACCTTAAAGCATCAGAGGTCAATATGGGAAGGTGACCAGGAAGTAGTAAAGAGGTCAGGTAGAGATGAATCGGTTCAGGTTGTAATACACTTGTGCATGGAAGCAATGCTAGGAATCTGTCTGTATAGCTATCCTTATCTCAACTAGCAAAAATGCTTTGTGTTTCTTATTATTGCTTATGTCTTCTCTTCATCAAAATTGGAGAAAATGGCAGAACAGGTTCTGCCTCAAAGCAAGGGCAGTTGAGGGGAGAGGGAAGGGGCAAGGGACAGGGCAGAGAAATGACCCAAACAGTGTATGCACATAGGAATATGTGACTAAAAAAATCCAAAAACAAAAATTAAAAATAAATAAATAATGAAGAGAAGATTTAGAAAAGCTAAAAATAATAACAAGCAAGACTTTTGATTCCTTCTTTGGAAACTGTTTTTCACTGAGTCTCACTTCTCTGGTGCTATAACCTTGGCTTGGGTTCAGTGCTCTGGATATTGTAACTCTCACAGTGATGACATCTCGAAGTCGGTGTCCCCAAATCTGGTAGCCCACAAAGTGAAGAACTTGGAGAGTCACACAAAGCAGTGTGAGTGGCAGGGCTGTGCAGTGTCCAGCTGAGTAGGGTGCTGTGAGCCATTACTGCATTAAGCACATTCAGGCCTCCTGTTCCCAAACAGAGCATCAGGAGTGGTGCTCACCTAATGCAGTATTTGCCTTGCTCTCCAAGGGTTTCATTGGGATTGCCATCTCAGTTATATTCATCAAATGGAAATACTGGCTGGGGCTGTAGCTCAGTAGCAATGCACTTGCCTACAATGTGCAAGGCCCTAGGTTTGATCTCCAATTGAGGGAGGGAGGAAGGAAATACGTCACAGCTCATTGACTCTGAAAAAAGATGTCCTTCTGAAGAAATAAAATAACAAAAGGCAGCCTGGTTGTCCCAGTGGTTGTCAAAGATATTCCTCAGAACATACACAGTCAGGAATTTGTTTATTTGGGCACACATCCCAGGAAGGGCTGGCCCAAGCATTTGCATTGCCTTGTCACTAATTATAGTGGAGCCAGAATTCTGGCCTTGTTGCTCTGCTGTTGGTGACCTGAAGCTGATGTGCAACCCAGCTTGGGTCTTGCCCTGAGTGCAGGAATGTGAGCTCTGAAGGGACATTTTCCCTGGCGGTTTGCCTGTGCTCTGTTGTCACCATGCTGGGGAAGTACCAGGTTTTACTCTGAGTTCTGCCAAGTTCCAGGAAGGGATGGGTGATGGAGTTGCCTAGTGTTGACACGCAGCACCGAGTGCTTATTTGTTTGGATGCTTTCATCTCAGTTATGTAATGCTCCACTGGCCAGGGACTCTTGGCCAGCAGTGGCTCTGTCTATGTCCACTGTCCCCAAATGACCCACCCTGTCCTGCCCCAGCAGAAGTGGGGAAATATACTGGGAGAGCAAGTGCCTATCTCCTGTTTTATAACTGTCTCCCCACCCCGAGCTGTAGTCTAGACCAGCACATGTCTCTTCTTAATAGCAGGTTGATGTGTGGAAGACAGGGAGACACACTCCCTCCCTCTCTGCTGGCAGTGTAGCAGGCAGTAGCTTATTATTGCAACACCATAAGATACAAAGACAGGCCCCATCTCCATTTGATTTTGTCATCTGGAAAGACTATGCCCAAAGTACACCTAGTGGGGAAGTTACTCTGGTGTTTGTTTTTAATAGTATTTTCTCACTGGGAAAAAAAACTGATAATGGTTCAAAAATAATAGCATGACTCCCCTTAGGTTAGCCATCCTTGTAACTTTCATGCAGGGATGTCAACCAAGAAGGCAACAGTGGGCAGAAGTGTGACTCAAGTGGTAGAGCCTAAGTGAAGCCCTGAGTTCAAATCCCAGTACTGAAAAAGAAGAAGGGAGCAATGGAACGCTCCCTTCGTGAGAATCCACAGCGAGGGTTAGATTGTGCGTGCCCTGAAAAGCTGGCCCCTGTGGTTCTGGTGCATTGATTTTGTTGGGAGCTTCTGCCTTCGAAGGTCAGTCCATTCAGAATGGACTCATTCCTGTGGACAGAACAAGAAGCTTGGTTGAAATGGGAGCCTCAACCAACTCCCACAGCCTTGGAAGCCACAGTTCTCGGAGGTCCCTTAAAGTGGATTCAGTTCCTTGACAATAATGTCTAGAATTCAAATCAGATCATCAGGACATCATAAGGAGGGCTTCCTTCTATAATTGACATCAGACATGAAGAGCACAGGATGAAGAGTTGGGAAACCATCTAAGTCCTCATCCAAACAGAACACCTGACAATGAAAGAGATCCCTACTTCTAATTGTGCTGGAATACTTGGTGTAAACCAGACCCACAGTCATGCTAATGAGAGTGCACTCTTGCATCTGGTTTCTCTTGTCCCTACACACGAGATTATTAACTCTGAAATGGGACATAACATAGTATATCTCATTTCATTAAAACTTGTTTTTGATTTCTAAGTTTTCTGGTTTCTTTCTGAACATCCCAGGTATTTCTTACTAAGGTTATGTCCAGGTGTGTTTTTTGTTGCTATGACTTGCTACTATCTTTTTCATTAATGTTCAACATCACCGAGTGTTTGTTTGTTTTGTTTTGTTTTGTGGTACCAGGACTGAGCTAAAGGCTTCACACTTGGTAGGCAAGTGCTCTACCTGGCTTCTCATACAAGAAAGGGAAGCACATGCCCATCAGAGCAAGCACATGCCTTCCAAAGATGGAGATTAAGGCAAAACAAGGAAGGCAGAACGTGCCTCTATATGCCTGTAAAAGTACTCAGAACAGTGCCTGGACCTCCAAAAAGGAGAACTATAGGCCAATCTCCTTAATGAACATTGAAGCAAAAATCCTCAACAAAATAATGGCAAACCGAATTCAACAACACAACAAAAAGATTATTCACCACGACCAAGTAGGCTTCATCCCAGGGATGCAGTGGTGGTTCAACATGCGAAAATCAATAAACGTAATAAACCACATTAACAGAAGCAAAGACAAAAACCACTTGATCATCTCAATAGATGCAGAAAAAGCCTTTGATAAGATCCAACATCATTTCATGATAAAAGCTCTAAGAAAACTAGGAATAGAAGGAAAGTTCCTCAACATTATAAAAGCTATATATGACAAACCTACAGCCAGCATTATACTTAACGGAGAAAAACTGAAACCATTCCCTCTAAAATCAGGAACCAGACAAGGATACCCACCATCTCCACTCCTATTCAACATAGTACTGGAATTCCTAGCCAGAGCAATTAGGCAAGAAGAAGAAATAAAATGAATATAAATAGGTAAAGAAACCGTCAGAATATCCCTATTTGCAAACGACATGATCCTATACGTTAAAGACCCAAAAAACTCTACTCAGAAGCTTCTAGACATCATCAATAGCTATAGCAAGGTAGCAGGATATAAAATCAACATAGAAAAACCAATAGCATTTCTATACATTAACAATAAGCAAACTGAAAAAGAATATATGAAAACAATTCCATTTACAATAGCCTCAAAAAAAATCAAAAACCTAGGTGTAAACCTAACAAAAGATGTGAAAGACCTCTACAAGGAGAACTATACACTTCTGAAGAAAGAGATTGAGGAAGACTATAGAAAGTGGAGAGATCTCCCATGTTCATGGATTGGTAGAATCAACATAGTAAAAATGTCGATACTCCCAAAAGTAATCTACATGTTTAATGCAATTCCCATCAAAATTCCAATGACATTCATTAAAGAGATTGAAAAATCTACTGTTAAATTTATATGGAAACACAAGAGGCCATGAATAGCCAAGGCAATACTCAGTCAAAAGAACAATGCAGGAGGTATCACGATACCTGACTTCAAACTATATTACAAAGCAGTAACAATAAAAACAGCATGGTACTGGCACAAAAACAGACATGAAGACCAGTGGAACAGAATAGAGGACCCAGATATGAAGCCACACAACTATAACCAATTTGTCTTTGACAAAGGAGCTAAAAATATACGATGGAGAAATAGCAGCCTCTTCAACAAAAACTGCTGGGAAAACTGGTTAGCCATCTGCAAAAAACTGAAACTAGATCCATGTATATCACCCTATACCAAGATTAACTCAGAATGGATCAAGGATCTTAATATCAGACTACAAACTCTAAAGTTGATACAGGAAAGAGTAGGAAATACTCTGGAATTACTAGGTATAGGTAAGAACTTTCTCAACGAAACCCCAGCAGCACAGCAACTAAGAGATAGCATAGATAAATGGGACCTCATAAAGCTAAAAAGCTTCTGTTCATCAAAAGAAATGGTCTCTAAACTGAAGAGAACACCCACAGAGTGGGAGAAAATATTTGCCAACTATACATCAGACAAAGGACTGATAACCAGAATATATAGGGAACTTAAAAAACTAAATTCTCCCAAAACTAATGAACCAATAAAGAAATGGGCAAGTGAACTAAACAGAACTTTCTCAAAAGAAGAAATTCAAATGGCCAAAAAACACATGAAAAAATGCTCGCCATCTCTAGCAATAAAGGAAATGCAAATTAAAACCACACTAAGATTCCACCTCACCCCTGTTAGAATAGCCGTCATCAGCAACACCACCAACAACAGGTGTTGGCGAGGATGCGGGGAAAAAGGAACCCTCTTACACTGTTGGTGGGAATGTAAACTAGTACAACCACTCTGGAAAAAAATTTGGAGGCTACTTAAAAAGCTAGACATTGATCTACCTTTTGATCCAGCAATACCACTCTTGGGGATATACCCAAAAGACTGTTACTCCAGAGGCACCTGCACATCCATGTTTATTGCGGCACTATTCACAATAGCCAAGTTATGGAAACAGCCAAGATGCCCCAGCACTGACGAATGGATTAAGAAAATGTGGTATCTATACACAATGGAATTTTATGCAGCCATGAAGAAGAACGAAATGTTATCATTTGCTGGTAAATGGATAGAATTGGAGAACATCATTCTGAGTGAGGTTAGCTTGGCCCAAAAGACCAAAAATCGTATGTTCTCCCTCATATTCGGACATTAGATCAAGGGCAAACACAACAATGGGATTGGACTTTGAGCACATGATAAAAGCGAGAGCACACAAGGGAGGGGTGAGGATAGGTAAGACACCTAAAAAACTAGCTAGCATTTGTTGCCCTTAACGCAGAGAAACTTAAGCAGATACCTTAAAGCAACTGAGGCCAATAGGAAAAGAGGACTAGGAACTAGAGAAAAGGTGAGATCAAAAAGAATTAGCCTAGAAGGTAACACACACGCACAGGAAATTAATGTGAGTCAACTCCCTGTGTAGCTATCCTTATCTCAACTAGCAAAAACCCTTGTTCCTTCTTATTATTGCTTATACTCTCTCTACAACAAAATTAGACATAAGGGCAAAATAGTTTCTGCCGGTATTGAGGGGGTGGGGGGGAGAGGGAGGGAGGGGGTGGAGTGGGTGGTAAGGGAGGGGATGGGGGCAGGGGGGAGAAATGACCCAAGCCTTGTATGCACATATGAATAATAAAAGAAAAAAAAAGAACAGTGCCTGGTACATAGCAAATGCTAATTAAGTGAGCATTTCCTCATCATTAATAATAATAGTATCATCACAATGCCAAGGGCAGAATTTTTAACCATCCCCCATTACCCCAGGAACTGTCCCTGCCTGGGTAAAAGAGCAGTGAGAGTCAATCCCTTGACTTTACCAGCAAAACCAGACATCCTGCTCTGTCCTGTAACTTCGCAGTATCAGTGTTCTTCCTTTCCATACCAGGCTAGACTGCTGTGCTAGCTGGAAGAATTATGGGCCCTCCCTGGGTAGGAAAACCATCTCCCCGCAGGAGAGAGAAGGAAGGAATCAACTCAGCAGTCTTTAAGGTCCAAACCAGAAAACTGACGTTCAAAACCAAGTGGTTCATTGGACACCAATGGCTCACACCTATAATCCTAGCTACTTGGGAGACTGAGATTGAGAGGATCATAGTTTGAGGACAGCCTTGGCAAATAGTCCTCGAAACCCCATTTCCAAAATAACTGGAGCAAAATGAACTGGAGATGTGGCTCAAGTGGTAGAGTGCTTTGCTGCTTTGCAAGCACAAAGCTCTGAGTTCACACCTCCACCACACCAAAAAAAAAAAAAAAGTTATGGTGGCAGGCATCACTGATGCTGTCTCTCCACAGTGCGGGTTTGATTATTACAGACTCACAGACCCTTAGAGCTTGAGGGTGAGGAGCCTGTGAGGTCCTTGAGGTCAGGATCTGGAGCCCCATGAAACGCATCTTGAATGAGACAGGCCTTGCACAATACTGTGCGTGTAAATAATACTTAATAACAAGCCTTTGCCATGTGCCTGGCACCTTTGTTTGATTTCGGGTTTTCGGGCAGGGGGGGTTGTTTGTTTCGTTGTTATTGTTTTGGTTTGGTGGTACTTGAGTTTGAACTTAAAGCTTTGCTCTGGTTATTTTGGAGATACAGTCTCACTTTTGCCCAGACCATCCTGGACCGCAGTCCTCCCATCTCAGCATCCCTTGTAGTTTAGGATGACAGGCATACAACTGCACCCAGTCATTGATTGAGATGAGGTCTCGTGAGCTATTTTTGCTCAGGTTAGCCTCAGACCACAATCCTTCCTATCTCAGCCTCCCAACTAGCTAGGATTACAGATGTGAGCCATTGCCCAGCATTTCCTGGCACTTTTTCTTTAATCCTCCAGCAGCATTTAAACAGTTCGTGTATTTGGGCCGTGGAAGCAGCTGGGGCAGTTTGTAAGTTTTCTTCATATCTAGTGTCTCATTTGACTCACGTAGCCACCCTGTTAAATGAGCAAGGAAGTAGCAGAGGTTGAATCGGAACACCAGCTCCAGTCTGGGTCCATTTCCCTCTCAGGTCTCAGGTATGGATTGCAATGAAGATTCCATATTTTTTTGGATCCTGCTCCTTTCTTGCCAGCAGGTTCTTTTTTGTCGAATGAATCTCGTGGCTCATAAGTGTTTGTGGGCCAAGCAGTCATCCCACCCACTTTCAGTGAATAATCTGCATGTTTTTAATGGACACGAATACCAGTTCCTAAAGTATATAGAATAAAAGTGTGATTGGCTTTAATGACCAGTTTATGCACAGTAACGGTCTACTGTGGCCATGTAAGTCAGTTTGGGGTTCTGCAGGGACTGTAAATTGGAGCTATTCATTGCACTTCCTCTCTTCCCTTCACCAGACGCTGTCACCCGCAGCTCGAAAGCAGCATACTCTGATCCTGTCTGGCCTCCCAATGTGTGCTGACACATTTTACAGGCCAAATAAATGCAACAGAAGTTACACACGCTTATGGCCTCCACTCCATAGCCCTCATTGAGATACCTTTTTAGTATTTCCTCCCTGTGTGAACTGAGTATTTCCCTTGCTGCCTCTGTAATTGCTCTGGTTTAATCCCTTATAGCACTGGATTATGGCCTAAAACCCCTGCTCAGTCCATTTTGAATCATTTGGTTCTGTTTAACAGTCAGTGAACATTCTTGTTGCAGAAAATGGTCCTGTTGCTATTTTTTGTTGATTTGCCTTCACCGATTCCATATTTCTACTAGAAGCTCACTACCAAAGCATCCTATAATCCCCAGTAGATGGGGGATTTAAAAGTAGCAGACCATTTAACCATAGAGTGCAAGAAAATGGTGTTTTTAGTTATCAGGAAGAATTGCACATCACTTAATGACAGGCTATATATCATTCATTGGCTAATGAAATGTCACTAACCAATTTTGTACTGTGAGAAGATTGTAGAGTGCACTTACACAAATTACCATATGCTATCATATCACCAGGCAATATGAACTTATGGGACCAACATCATATATATAGTCCATCTTCATGCTAAATATCATTCTGCAGCACATGACTGTATGTTCTGAGCAGCTTTCCTGTGCCTGGTCTCGCAGCCTGCATGAGCTCATCCTAGAAACCTAACTGGGAACGACGGGAGATTAAGAAAGGACAGAAGACAGAAGACAAACATGCAGAAAGTGGGAGTCAGGTGGGCTGGGCACGCTGATGGAGACACACAACAGCCTCATCTACCTCCAGTGAGTTTATTATATACAGTGACAAGCAGGGAGGTAGAGCAACAGTTCTGGAGTGGGGGCGTGACACTGTAGTTATCAACAGGGGGAACCTGCGATTGATACTCTCTGGATGTAAACATCTTAGGAAAAGCAGCCATGCTGCATTTTGCCCTTGCCCTCTTCTGCGTTTGGGGGCCGTGTCCATCCCAGCCTGCAGGTTATCTGACATAGCTGTGCTCATGTCAAGTTCTCATAGGGGTCTCATACTCTGCTGTCCACAGCCTGGCACTGTCCTAACCTGTGTTGTGAAGGCAGCTCAGTCCAACAGTGCAATCCACCCTCCCACCTCCTCCCATCAGTCCCAGTGCTCACTTGCATTTGCAGTACAGGGTCACATGAGCATCATGTGTGCATTAAATGTTCTGAGGGGGAAAGAGCCCCTTATAGAGAGGGGACCAGGGAAGTTTTGACACTGGCAAGCTTTTGTAGGGTAGACATGGAGTGAGCCTTTTTGGTAGATTAGGCAAAGACACTGAAGTTGGAAACCCACAATCTAGAGGCAGTTGTAAGAAGCTGTCTGGGTGACAGAGGGTGGACAACCTCAGGGAGGACTTTGAAGAGCAGATTTTTGAACAGAAAGAAGCATATTCATCTTTATGCCCTCTTAACACCACTAACATCAAGATCTGATTCATTTTTTGCCCCAAAAGCCATAAAATTGGTGTATCTGAGTGGATTTTTTTAAGGACTCAGAATATAACTTAGCGACAGAATGCTAGCATGTGTAAACTTCTGGGTTCCATCTCTAGCATTACAAAAAAAATTTTTTTTTAAATGACAGGATTGTTTTTAAAAGATCTACTTCACCCTTCAGTGAAGGTGAACTGTAGGTTTGGTTTGTTTTCAGGTCAGGTCCCTTCATTCTGCAGGATTTTCTATGGAGGCTTTTGCATGGGCTGAACCCACCTCACAGCTGTGTGGGGCAAGAGAGCACCTGTCCCACAGAGGTCTGTCCTCCAGGTTGGTGGCATTTATAAAAAGGCAAGTGTCGGGTGCACTATCGCACTAAGCGCTTTTATTTGGAACACAGCCAAATAATCAGTGTCCTTGTTCTATCTTATGCACAGAGACTGGCCTTTAGCAAGCCCAGGTTCACACAGCATGTTGTGTGGGGTGAGACACATTGGTTCTGTCGCAGGACACATGCTGCTGAAGCCTCAGATGGGCCACTTGAGGTACTGCCAGTTGAGCAGACAATTGAACCACTTTGTAATAGCCATCAGGAGCCTGGATGTATTTACACTTACCTAGTAATGCTACATATATAGAAACTTGCATAACAGAAAGTCAGATGCAATAGGAATGTGCCAGTCCTAGCATTAAGTAGAAATAATGTAAATGTTCATCTTATGAGAGCTAAATAACACGTAATGCATCTCCATAATGCGATATTAATATCATGATATGAAGTTAAATGGAAAAAGCAAGTTGCAAATTTAAATACTGTGTTTGTATACACACACATTTTAAACCTATATATGAATTAATAGACTAGATAGGAAAAATCCAAAATATTAACAGCCACAGCCCATAAAGCAATTAAATATCTGGGCAGGAAAAGAAAAGAATCTTAAATCTCTGCAGTTTAAAACTTGGAAACTTTGATAGTATGTTAATAGCATCTTCTAGTAATAGGGACATTGTTTCCATTCATTACAGACTATATCTTACCTTAGCACTCAACTTTTGTTTTCAGTAGTCATATGCTCAAAAACTAAAGTTCACAGTGTACATTCAAATCAATTAGTTAGTTTACTTGTATAACAAGTAACCCAAATAGCAATAGCTTTAAAAAGCAGAAGGTTCAGTTTTTATTTTTATTTATTTAATTATTTATTTTTGGTACTAGGGTTTGAACTCAGGGCTCCACACTTGTTAGGAAAGCACACTACCACTTGAGCCACTCCGCCAGTCCTATTTTGTATGGGGTTTTTTCAAGATAGGGTGTGTTTGCCTCAAGCTGGCTTCCATCCACAATCTTCCTGATCTCTGTCTACTGAACAGCTAAGATTACAGGCATGAGCCACCAGCAAGGGTTTGTTTTTCTTCCACATAAACTGTAAGGTATCAGGGCTAAAATAGTGGCTTTGTGGTCATTCAGTTACCTCATCTGTCCCAATTCTTGACTCATATATCAAACTTTATCTCATCACTCTAGGTGGCTGCTGGTGTTCCAGCCACCTAATTCATATTCCAGGGAAAAAAGAGGCAAAAGTGGGGAGAGATGATAGTATAAAACTTGCCTTACACAGCATGTGCAAGGCCCTGAGTTTGATGCCCATTTCCCCATTACAGGGCACTGGGGTGGACTCCAGATACTCCACTCATGATGGCAGCTAACATCTCAGTGAACACCTCTAGCTGCAAAGGAGGCTGAACGGTATAGATTTATAGCTATACACATTGACCTCTCCTTCTAGGAGAGGAGCATACTAGGTAAGCCATAATTCTCAAGTTTTAATAATACAGTTCATGATTTTTGCAGTAACTGCAACTTTACTACAGTGATGTGTATTGGTGCTATAAAGAAGTTAGCATTGCTTGGGGAACAAGCAAAGCAGCAGCAGCAGCATTTTGAAAAAGGCACTGGGTGCAGAGATCAGGAGATCCTGGCTCAAGGTTTTGTTCCTCCTTACATTGACTTCTCTGGGCCACCATTCCTTACTACAAAGTGAAGACATTGATCCTTAGAGTCTCTCCGCATTTTGGTCTCAATCTTGTTATTGATTTCACCTTCTGTGCTTTACCATGTGGACCTCTGACCCGCTCCCACAACACCTGCTGCCACCTCTCTTTTCAACCAAAATCATGTCACCTACACCTACACTTTCACTGTCCTCTTACCTGGACCCCTGGCTACAGCCTTGTCCCCGTCTTGTTCACTTTGGTGCCAAGATAAAAGGATCTTTTCAGACATAGATGAGTCAGGCAACCCTCTATTGGTAACATTTTAATGACCTTCATTTCCCCAAAGATGAGTTGGCATCCATGATGTAGCTCTAGTCTGCCCCTGCCCACCCCTCCACTGTCAGGCTTGCAGACCCTACGGTCTTTGACAGTCTTGGAAGCCTAAACCCATCATGTGCTTCTTGCCCCTCTCTCAGCTCCACCTTCTCACCTATAGCTTGTACCCCTCTGAGACCTTCCTTACCCAGCCACCTCCTCTGAGAAACCTGTACTAACTCTGTGGGGCTGTCACCCCTTCTGTTTCCTTATACCCTGTGATCCACATTGGCCAGCACTTTTTAGATCATAGGGCAGGTCTCTCATTCCTCTTCTATCCTTCTCCAGGACACTGAGCTTGCTGCAGGCAAGAATCATACATCAAGGCTCCCCTGACCCAATGCCTGGTACTGGAGGTGCTCACTGCTCAGTGCTGAGTGACCAGCTGGCACTGAGCACCCAGGGCTCCTCCATGGTTTGCTGGGTCTCTGATTCAACCAACACCTTTCACTTTGTGCTAAAGGTGACCAGCTTTCCACCTGGAAGGAAGACCCCTGCCTGTCTCCATCTGCACTGCAAAGCTACCTGCTCTTGGTTCCTTGCTCACCTTCTGCTCTGTGATCTACTGGATGCTGTTATCTGCCCAGATTGTCCCAGACCTAAGTACACAGGGCACAGTTTACTAGCCCTGCCTTTAAGGAGCCCCAAAGCAGTTGGTGGTGGTGGGCATGAAAAAGAGAAGACAGACATGAATTTGAGAATATGTCTCATATAGGCCATATGCATAGACCACACATGGTCCAGACAGGCTGCACAGAGAGGAGAGCAGGCTTCACTAACTTACACCTGGTAAGTTACCTCACCTATGGGTAGCAGATGGTGAAGAGGTAGAAAGCCGCCCTTTCTGGAGTGGGCAGGAAGCCAGTCACACCTCCAGTTGCTGTAGCACATTCACTCTCCCTTCTTTGTGCAGTGATGATTCCATAACCAGATTCCCACCAGCTGCTCAGGGACTCACACCAAGGAGGTGCCACACTGGCTCATAGACTCACCACAGAGGTATCACAGTGGCTCAGGTACCTACACCAAAGAGGCGCTCCACTGGCTCAGGTACTCACACCAAAGAGGCACCACACTGGTTCAGGAACCTCATCCCATAGGCATACCACATTGGCTTTTTACCAACTTAGTTAAGAGCCCAGATTATTGGACCAGCAAAGAACTGTAACGATCACCTAGTAGTGTCCAGGCCTCTCATTTTATAATGAAGATTGAAACCAGAGAGAGCATGAGGAGAATGTTACCTGGTAGGTAGTTTACCTGGTAGGTAGCAGAGAGTCCTCATTCTCATGCCAAGGCACTTTGTGAGGATCCACCTTTTCTTCCAGTGTCAGAAGTAGATCAACACTGAATCATTCAGAGTCCACATAGCTGTTAGGAGATGTGTCCAAGGTGGATCCTGGAGGTATGGACAGTGCTTTTAGTTGCAAAAGCTGAGAGTCTGAAGGTGCTCAGCTGGTCCAAAACCATCCAACATATAAACTCCTCCTCAGTCCTCATTTTCTGCTGCTCACAAGGACAACTTACTGCTGCCCCAAGTAACCCATCTGTTTTAGAAGAGCTCTGTTAAAAGAGCTCTTCCTTACACCATCTCATACTTCTGCCTGCATTGGAACCTTAAAAAGAATGATGGTAAACCCAGCCAAGTGCTCAGGGAACAGTAACTGTTGACACTTCTATGAAGGGTACTTGAAGAACCCCCCACAACATCATTAAGTATAAAACAACATTAAGTATAAAACAACAACAACATTAAGTATAAAACAAGCTCCCAGGTAATCAAACCATTTGCACTGCTAGATAAAAAGCTCATATAGCCTAGTTTAATTATGGGGACATTTCCCCCAAAATACTGGTATAGGTTATTTTTTAAGGAATCATTGCTACTTTATCCTTTCTTTACTGGAAACCATTTGACAGTGGCCCATAGGTCTGTTAAGGATACTATGAAAATGAAAACCATATAATATTCAGGGTGGGTAAAATCTCTGGCCTTCTTTAGTAGGGGACATAGGCTCCAGCTCACCCAGCAGCTATTTCAGGTTGTCAAGAAGGGAGCCCCAACTAATCCCTGCCTCCACTCATTAGGATTGTGTCAAAAGCCGTATCACAAAGTAAAAAGTAAAGACAAGAAACCCTATCCAGCTAATGCCAGGACAAAATGTGGTCTGCAGACCAGCAGCGGCCACAATATCTGCAGCTTCTGGGAGACACATCATCCCAGGTCCACCCTGTCTTTAACCCCACCAGGGACAGCAGCTAACTTTATTTGCATTACTCTTAATGTAACACCCTTTCCACCCCAGCATAGACAAAGCACGTCTGCTTTATACAGCAAGCCTTTTTTTGGGGGAGGGGGAGGGTAGATAAACAAATACCATGGTTATCTTTATTTTTTTTATTCATATGTGCATACAATGTTTGGGTCATTTCTCCCACCTTCCCCCAACCCCTCCCTTACCACCCACCTTGCCCCCTCCTTCTCCCCCCTACCCCCTCGATACCCAGCAAAAACTATTTTGCCCTTATCTAATTTTGTTGAAGAGAGAGTATAAGCAATAATAGGAAGGACCAAGGGTTTTTGCTAGTTGAGATAAGGATAGCTATACAGGGAGTTGACTCGCATTGATTTCCTGTGCATGTGTGTTACCTTCTAGGTTAATTCTTTTTGATCTAACCTTTTCTCTAGTTCCTGGTCCCCTTCTCCGATTGGCCTCAGTTGCTTTTAAGGTATCGGCTTTAGTTTCTCTGCATTGAGGGCAACAAATGCTAGCTAATTTTTTAGGTGTCTTACCTATTCTCGTATCTCCCTTGTGTGCTCTCCCGCTTTTATTTTGAGATCAAAGTCCAATCCCCTTGTTGTGTTTGTCCTTGATCTAATGTCCACATATGAGGGAGAACATACGATTTTTGGTCTTTTGGGCCAGGCTAACCTCACTCAGAATGATGTTCTCCAATTCCATCCATTTACCAGAAAATGATAACATTTTGTCTTCTTCATGGCTGCATAAAATTCCATTGTGTACAGATACCACATTTTCTTGATCCATTTGTCAGTGGTGGGGCATCTTGGCTGTTTCCATAACTTGGCTATTGTGAATAGTGCCGCAATAAACATGGATGTGCAGGTGCCTCTGGAGTAACCTGTGTCACAGTCTTTTGGGTATATCCCCAAGAGTGGTATTGCTGGAGCAAATGGTAGATCAATGTTTAGCTTTTTAAGTAGCCTCCAAATTTTTTTCCAGAGTGGTTGTACTAGTTTACATTCCCACCAGCAATGTAAGAGGGTTCCTTTTTCCCCGCATCCTCGCCAACACCTGTTGTTGGTGGTGTTGCTGAAGATGGCTATTCTAACAGGGGTGAGGTGGAATCTTAGTGTGGTTTAATTTGCATTTCCTTTATTGCTAGAGATGGTGAGCATTTTTTCATGTGTTTTTTGGCCATTAGAGTTTCTTCATTTGAGAAAGTTCTGTTTAGTTCACTTGCCCATTTCTTTTTTTTTTTTTTTCATTTTTCTTTTATTATTCATATGTGCATACAAGGCTTGGTTCATTTCTATCCCCTGCCCCCACCCCCTCCCTTACCACCCACTCCACCCCCTCCCGCTCCCCACCCCTCAATACCCAGCAGAAACTATTTTGCCCTTATCTCTAATTTTGTTGTAGAGAGAGTATAAGCAGTAATAGGAAGGAACAAGGGGTTTTGCTGGTTGAGATAAGGATAGCTATACATGGCATTGACTCACATTGATTTCCTGTGCGTGGGTGTTACCTTCTAGGTTATTTCTTTTTCATCTAACCTTTTCTCTAGTTCCTGGTCCCCTTTTCCTATTGGCCTCAGTTGCTTTAAGGTATCTGCTTTAGTTTCTCTGCGTTAAGGGCAACAAATGCTAGCTAGTTTTTTAGGTGTCTTACCTATCCTCACCCCTCCCTTGTGTGCTCTCGCTTTTATCATGTGCTCATAGTCCAATCCCCTTGTTGTGTTTGCCCTTGATCTAATGTCCACATATGACGGAGAACATACGATTTTTGGTCTTTTGGGCCAGGCTAACCTCACTCAGAATGATGTTCTTCAGTTCCATCCATTTACCAGCGAATGATAACATTTCGTTCTTCTTCATGGCTGCATAAAATTCCATTGTGTATAGATACCACATTTTCTTGATCCATTCGTCAGTGCTGGGGCATCTTGGCTGTTTCCATAACTTGGCTATTGTGAATAGTGCCGCAATAAACATGGATGTGCAGGTGCCTTTGGAGTAACAGTCTTTTGGGTATATCCCCAAGAGTGGTATTGCTGGATCAAATGGTAGATCGATGTCCAGCTTTTTAAGTAGCCTCCAAATTTTTTTCCAGAGTGGTTGTACTAGTCTACATTCCCACCAACAGTGTAAGAGGGTTCCTTTTTCCCCGCATCCTCGCCAACATCTGTTGTTGGTGGTGTTGCTGATGATGGCTATTCTAACAGGGGTGAGGTGGAATCTTAGTGTGGTTTTAATTTGCATTTCCTTTATTGCTAGAGATGGTGAGCATTTTTTCATGTGTTTTCTGGCCATTTGAATTTCTTCTTTTGAGAAAGTTCTGTTTAGTTCACGTGCCCATTTCTTTATTGGTTCATTAGTTTTGGGAGAATTTAGTTTTGTAAGTTCCCTGTATATTCTGGTTATCAGTCCTTTGTCTGATGTGTAGCTGGCAAATATTTTCTCCCACTCTGTGGGTGTTCTCTTCAGTTTAGAGACCATTTCTTTTGTTGAGCCCTAGCTTTTTAGTTTTATGAGGTCCCATTTATCTGTGCTATCTCTTAGTTGCTGTGCTGCTGGGATTCCATTGAGAAAGTTCTTACCTATACCTACTAATTCCAGAGTATTTCCTACTCTTTCCTGTATCAACTTTAGAGTTTGTAGTCTGATATTAAGATCCTTGATCCATTTTGAGTTAATCTTGGTATAGGGTGATATACATGGATCTAGTTTCAGTTTTTTGCAGATGGCTAACCAGTTTTCCGGGCAGTTTTTGTTGAAGAGGCTGTCTTTTCTCATCATATATTTTTAGTGCCTTTGTCAAAGACAAGTTGGTTATAGTTGTGTGGCTTCATGTCTGGGTGCTCTATTCTGTTCCACTGGTCTTCATGTCTGTTTTTGTGCCAGTACCATGCTGTTTTTATTGTTACTGCTTTGTAATATAGTTTGAAGTCAGGTATATGATACCTCCAGCATTGTTCTTTTGACTGAGTATTGCCTTGGCTATTCGTGGCCTCTTGTGTTTCCATATAAATTTCACAGTAGATTTTTTAATCTCTTTAATGAATGTCATTGGAATTTTGATGGGAATTGCATTAAACATGTAGATTACTTTTGGGAGTATCGACATTTTTACTATGTTGATTCTACCAATCCATGAGCATGGGAGATCTCTCCACTTTCTATAGTCTTCCTCAATCTCTTTCTTCAGAAGTGTATAGTTTTCCTTGTAGAGGTCGTTCACATCTTTTGTTAGGTTTACACCTAGGTATTTGATTTTCTTTGAGGCATTGTAAATGGAATTGTTTTCATACATTCTTTTTCAGTTTGTTCATTATTAGTGCATAGAAATGCTAATGATTTTTCTAGGTTGATTTTATATCCTGCTACCTTGCTATAGCTGTTGATGGGGTCTAGGAGCTTTTGAGTAGAGTTTTTTTGGGTCTTTAAGGTATAGGATCATGTCATCTGCAAATAGGGATATTTTGACAGTTTCTTTACCTATTTGTATTCCTTTTATTTCTTCTTCTTGCCTAATTGCTCTGGCTAGGAATTCCAGTACTGTGTTGAATAGGAGTGGAGATAGTGGGCATCCTTGCCTGGTTCCTGATTTTAGAGGGAATGGTTTCAGTTTTTCTCCGTTAAGTATAATGCTGGCTGTAGGTTTGTCATATATAGCTTTTATATGTTGAGGTACTCTCCTTCTGTTCCTAGTTTTCTTAGAGCTTTTATCATGAAATGGTGTTGGATCTCATCAAAGCCTTTTTCTGCATCTATTGAGATGATCAAGTGGTTTTTGACTTTGCTTCTGTTAATGTGGTTTATTACGTTTATTGATTTTCATATGTTGAACCACCCCTGCTTTCCTGGGATGAAGCCCACTTGGTTGCGGTGAATAATCTTTTTGATGTGTTGTTGAATTTGGTTTGCCATTATTTTGTTGAGGATTTTGCAGCAAGCCTTTTCTGATGGGAGAAGCCATTGTAGGGGAAAACAGTCTTGTCAGGTGAGGGGCTTTGTGCACATACGTGCACGAATGTGCTAAGGGGCTCAAGAAAGCCTCGAACACCAAGGCTGGTCACCAGTGCCCTTTTAGAAACAGGGAATGGTTGTGTGGATCTCTAACTTCCCACAGCAAGGAAAATGGGATAGGGCGGTGGGGTGGGTGCAGGGAACTAGAAAAAGCATATCTGGTGATTTACTTTGCCCCACAGTTCAGTTTCAGAAGGGAGCATCCCTGCCATGACAGGAGTTTGCTTCTAAATGTTAGGGATCAAGCTTAGAGTTGAAGGCCAGCCTGGACTACATAGCATGATCCTGTCTCAAAAAAAAAAAAGAAGTTAGGAATGCTCTTTCTAGGGTTGGAGGTATGACTCAAGAATAGTAGAGCACCTGCCTAGCAAGTACAAGGCCATTAGGGTCAAACCCCAGTACCACCAAAAAACAAAGAAATGGTCTTTCTAATCATTCACGGCTCATAGTCCCACAGTGCTTGACCTGTGCCTTTTCTTTGCCTTTCAGGTCCATATTGGCCAACTATATTCAACTGACAAGCTTATCATTGAGAATCAAGAGAAGCCCAGGACCTAGGGAGCCAGGGACTAGCCACTAACAGCAGCTGTGGACCATCTTTAGCATCCATTCTGTGTGCAAGCTGGGGACTTCCAACACTGGCTGAACTTAGCCTCTTGATCTGCCTGCCCTACAGGAGTACAGATAACTGAGTCACGTTTCCATCCTATTGCAGCCTTAGTGTAAAAGGATGGCTGTCAGGGGTTAGAATGAAATGCTGGAAGTTACTCAGAATAATGCTATGTATTATTGTGTGTTCTCTTCACCCCATCCCATCTTGCAGCTCATCCACATTTGTGTGAAGCATTTGCAAACGTTGTTTCTTGATCCTTAACAATAAACAGAATTGCTTCCCTATTGTTTTGGAACAATTGGACCCATTATGATTAATGCACATTCATTTCCTGCCTAGGCAGGGCCTTCAGAAGAGGGAACCCAAACGGAGGGTCCCACCTGGAACTGAAGATTCCTTTTATGAAGGCAAGTCCAAGTACCAGCTGAAATTTTGGGGACAGTGGGGAGTAGGTTAGGATGAAGGGGTTCAGGATACACTATGACTTATGTTGAACTCAAAACAACAGCAAAGGTGGCGGGCATGTGGGTGCACACTAGGATGGAGTCCTGTACAGCCTGGCCACTCGGAGTGAGGTGCAGGATCTGCAACTGCAGACACCCAAGCCCTCCTCCCTCCCCTTGCACATGAGAATCTTGAGTCTGACAATTCCCAGGGTGGGAAGAGGGGAGAGATACACACTGAGCGAAACCTAGGACTTGCTGTATGCAAGTATAGGTATAACTGGTCATCAGAGTGTTTTTAAACAGACAAATCTCTGGTACTTCCCTCCCTGGGGATTCTGAGTCAGTAAGTGAGGGGTGAGACATAGCAGTTAACATGCATTCTGAAAGTGTTTACAGTGATGAGCTGGTTTGGGGAACCATTGCTCTGAGTATGTTATAGACAATAAAGAGGGCATTTGTACCACTTGATCCTGGGAAGCAGGTTTCAAACATAGGAGTATGTTGCATCACTTTCTTGACTTCTAGGGAGTTTACAAGGGACCCAGATGGAGTGGTTTCTGATTTCCCTTTGTGTACAGTGCTAAGTGGAGTCAGACATCATATTAAAGTTTGAACAGGCTCATAAATAGCGCAGGTCCTGCAACACCTGCTACAGTGCCACCTTATTTCAGTTTTCATGGTCATTCATGAATAGTTATTTGAGCATGAGCAGTCTGGGCCCACACCCTTGTCACCCTCACCTTAAAAGTCACAGGTGCTCATGACCTCGATACAGTGTAGATTTTGTCATGGTGATGCATTTTAAGTAGGTGAAGTGTGTAACCATTCTGTTTGTCAATGCAACTTTGGATTTCAGCATAGTCTTGTGCACCTGCAAGACTGATGAAGATCACAGTGGGTTCCAGGTCTTTTACCCTCCAAATGAGGCACTCCTCAAAGATGCAGTGCTAGAATGGCTGGGGTTTTGGCCTGGGTGAACACAGGTGATGCGGAAAAGGCAGTCTCATCCCTCGATGACTGTCACTTGCCCTGGTGGTTGTGGCCCTCCTTTTCCACTCTGCATCAGAGTACATGGTACCTGCCATCCAACAGGGATGGTAATGGATGACACTTCTGATTTACACTTAATTTAGGCAACTGCTACTTAGAAACCAAAGTCCAGGTTTGAACCTCTCCCCTAAAAAAGTCAAATTGCAAGCAGAATGACAGTTCTGTGGGAGACTTTCCTCCAGGTTTGGCGGCAAAGGCAGTCACAGAGCAAACTTAACTTGTTCCACAGACTTTTACCAGAAGGCTGCTTTTGTATTAATTAAACCACGTAAGTGGGTTTGACATGGCCAAGCCTTGGTAAATACAGAGCTAGTTTTTGTAACTCAGATAAAATGAACTGCATTTGGATTCTGCAGAAAGATATGAAGGAGAATTCTGTGACAGGAAAAGCCACAAAGAGAAGTCATGTTTGCCCCCCACACACACTGCAGATGCAAGTCTGCCAGGCAGAGCCTCACATTGAGTATTCACTGAATGCAGAGGCCCCCAGCTTAATTCCAGAGCTTTGGATAAAGTGGTGTTTGTATAATGAAGCGTTCTACCCAGCTCCAGGGCTTGGGGTAAGGGAATGAGAGCTGTGCCACCCACCACAGGTGGCCTTAGAACTCTCCAGAGTATGACTACTCTGAAGGTAGAACTCAGGCTGAAGTCTACAGATCACTTTCAGTATCAGCAACTAGTAAATGAGTTCACCTTTCCAGAGGCAAAAAACTTTGGCCAAGGCTGGATGTTGTACTCATCATGGTCTAAGGCTAATCCAGGCAAAGTTAGCACAAGATCCCATCTGAAAAACAAACTAAAAGCAAAAGAACTGAGCGTGTGGCTCAAGTGGAAGAGCCTTGCCTAGCAAGTGTAAGGTCCTGAGTTCAAAACCCACTGGGGAGCGGGGGGAACATTGGCCTAGACAAGAACCAATCCCTAGACCTTCAAAGACATTGGGTTGGCCTGGGTATAATGATTTAGTACTTGGGAAACTTTATATGATGAAGTACATGAATGTCATACTGATGGCTCTTGCTGTCTGGATTGTGTAACTGAAAGGGGCATTATGGAATTGATATACACTGGTTTCTGTACACTCTGCCCTGCTACCCTCAAGCATGCTAGGCAAGCACTCTGCCACTGAGCTACAGTGGTTCTAAGAAGTAAAGTTAACAAGAAAGTGCAAAGATACATTTTGTGACAGAATGAGCTGCTTTTTTTGTTAAGTACAATCAGCCCTCTGTACTCTTAGGTTCCACAGCTGTAGATTCAATCAACAACAGACCAAAAATATTCAGCTTTTTTTTTTGTTTGTTTTTGCAGTGCTGGGGATCAAATCCAGCACTGCAAAAACAGTTTGCCTTATGCCTGCTAGGCAAACATTCTACCACTGAGCCACTAGCTCCAGCCAAAATATATTCAGGAAAAATTACATGTATAAACATGTAATTTTTTTTCCTTGTTATTTTCTAACCAATACAGCATAACCTGCTCACATGGCACTTACAATGTAGTAGGTAGTATAAGTAATCTAGAGATTATTTAAAATATACAGGAGGACTGTGAAAGTTCTATGCAAATTCTACGCCTTATTATACAAGGAACTGGAGCATCACAGATTTCGGTGTCCATGGTGGGTCCTGGAACCAGTTCCCCACAGATACCAAGGGACCACTGCACCTCACAAAACTACCACTAGCTTTCTAGATTAAAGGACATCTTAGATACTGAGGCAAAGATATAAATAAAGCAGAAGCCAAAGAAAAGTCAAGGGCTCAACACAAAGCAGAAGATGGAAGCTTTCCTACACTCAGGTTAATGTTCTCTTTGAATTTGGGAATTCTTTGGGGCCTAACCCACAGTCAGGGACAAGAAATCCCTTGATAAATACGGCCTCAACCCAGATGATCAGATCTCTACCCCAACTCCATACTGGGGCTTGAACTCAGATGATTAACTCTCAACAGCCATACAGTCTGAACAACATTTGTAAATATTGAATATGCTAACCTGTAACCTATGTCAGTGGCCCAGGGTATGATTCAGAAGCCACTCAGAGCAGTGCGTTGCCTGGATCATTGGACAAGCACATCCAGTGAGATCTCACAGGTGAAGCTGGCGAAGCTCGCACAGATGCTCATTACAGACAAAAGGGAGCAGCCAACAGGAAGTTCTGTGTGTATCCCAAGTCCACAGTGGCTCCCTGTAACCTAATGTTTGCCAATTGTAACCAAAGGATCTGGAGAAAAACTTAGGAGAAAGCAGTGAATGATGACGTAGATTTTGTTTTTCCTGAGAGTTTACCTAGAAGCTATATGGACAGTGGTTCACCTCCCCTCTGAAAACAATAAGACCTTCACTTTTCAATCTTTGCAGCCTTAGTTGTACTTCAGGGAGCCATTGATGGAAATTGCTTCTCATGTTGATGTCCACATGGGGAGGGAGTAGGATAGATGTGATTGCTTTTGCAAAGACCCTGAAGAGAACCAGAGGAGATTGCTCAGTGATGAACCTTATTGTTCTTTACCTGGGGGGACTGTTGCCACCACAGCAGTGATAGCAAACAATGTTTTGCTGTCTTAAAATTCAATCACAAGAGTTGCTAACTCCAGTAGAGCTGGAATTGGACGTGTTGGAGTCTTTGTGACCAGCTAGTCTCACACCGGATGCATCTGTACTGACCAGCGTGGCCCGTGTGCATCATCAGGCACCTGACTGCACCTCCCCAGGGTGTGGAGGATTCTGTGAGAAGCTGGTTCCACAGGAAAAACTTCCAAGAAACAACCTGTGCCTGCTTCCTACCAGAGAAATCAGCTTTCTTAGAAACATCAGTGGTACTAAAAAGAAGCTTCCCATCAGCCAGAAAGTTACTTTCTTTACTTTGGGGTTATCTCTTAACTGTCTTATATACTGTTAAAGCATTTCACTAGAAGTTCATCTAGATTGCTTAGTGAGTTCATGTGATTTCATTTATCTTAACCAGAGACAGATTAATAGCAATATAAGTGGTTCTTGATGTTTTAACATTTTGTTCTGCGCATATACGTGGTATATACAGCACACAAGATATATGACCAAGGACTATAATGCTAAAGCTAAGACTCCACTCAAGTACATTCATACTTCAAATGTTTCAGATTATTTGTCAGGTTTAGCATGCATCAAAATATTTAAAGCATAACCTTATACTTCCTTGTGGTATTATACAAATTGAAGCTTGTCCAAAATGCAGAAGGGGTATCTCAGTAGCACAGGATACTAAATCAAAACTTATCTTTAAAAAAAAAAACAAAGTGTGGGGCTGGCAGAATGGCTCAAGTGGTAGAGCACCTGCTTAGTAAGCAAGAGTCCCTAAGTTCAAACCCCAGTACTGCCAAAAAAAAAAATTCTATGTCAGTGTCAGACATGGTGGTGTATGTGTGTAGTCCCAGCTACTCAGGAGGCTGAGACGGGATGATCACTGGAATCCAAAAGGTGGGGCCAAACTGGGCAACATAGGGATACCCTGTCTCTTGAAAACCTCAGAAAAGGTAATAGAGCATGGTGGGAGTTGTGAGACTGGTGGAGGAAAAAGTCACTAGGAATGAGAACCCACGCCTGGGATTGAAGTGGGCAAAGAAACCAGCCTGGCCCTTGGAAAAGCAGCCTTTCTGGAGGGCCCTTGACCTTAGAATCCTCAGCAGTCTCTGGGCCAGCATCTGACCCAGAAAGTGTGTTTCCAGTTTTTTCTAAACTTAAAACTTTTCCCCCTGTCTTCCTCTAGACTCTGCCATTACCAACGCAAAATTTATACCTACAGAAAAGAAGGGCATCTACCTCTTCTTTCCCAGCAGTTACCCTTCACTTGCATGTCTTTCCAACAGGAATATGGATCTTTTGTTTAGTTTTTTGTTTTGTTTGTTTTTTGAGAAAGAGTCTATAGCCCAGGCTGGCCTCAAACTCACAATTCTCCTGCCTTCTGAGTGTGGGGATTATAGACATGTACCACCATGCCTGGCAGGAATGTATTCTTTTACAGACATATACCACCATGCCTGGCAGGAATGTATTCTTTTTTAACTTATTTTTGGTGGAACTGGGGTTTTTGAACTCAGGGCTTCATGCTTACAAAGCAGGTTCTCTACCACTTGAGCCACACCTCCAGTCCATTTTGTTCTGGTTATTTTGGAGATGGGACCTCTTGAACTGTTTCCCCGGACTGGCCTCAAAACTGCAATCCTCCCAGTCTCAGCCTCCAAGGTTACAGCAGGGAAATGGAGAACATACCATTGGAGGACTGTGGGTATGCCCCAAATCCTGGTTCACAGAGCCTTCTCATAAATAGGGACAGATGGTAAAGTAACTCCCAGTTATGGATGGCCTAGGAAGTCATCTGTCCCTTCACCTTCCAGTCCTGCTTCTTCCTGGCAGCAAGATCCTGAGTAAGAAGTGTCTAAAATTCTGCTTTCCCATCCATAAACTGGAGCTAAATCCTATCTACCTGACAGGGTTGCTGTAAGGATTTTAATACATAACACAAAGTTCTTCCACTGAATTTGATACAGACAAGTGAGCAATAACTATTCACTGCCTTAATGTCGATCATTCTAGAATCTGCCAAACACCATAGGGGACATAGAAAGGGACCAGACATAGATTCTTCCCTTAATTACAATACATTTAGCACTATACTTAAGGCATGTATGTAAATAGCTTCACAAGGTCCACAGAGATAAATTACCTAGGGCTAAGAAGGGAAGAGAGTGAGATTCTGAAGAAGTCACTAGGCTAGGAACCAGGAGTTGCTCTGGATGGAAAAGGAGCTGCTGAGCAAGGGAACTGTGTGTGTGCTGTGGACCACAGGTAGAAACAGAATGGCCTCAAGGAGAGACAGCCAGTAAATTGTTGCAGTCACTTGAACAGGGGACTAAGGTCTGGCAGAGGACGGTGGCAGTGTGGATTGGGTGTAGAGAAAAGAATGAATGAAAAGTCATTTCCAAATGTGGCCCCGATGTGTGGTTGCTATGTAGGATAAAGAATGAGGGTGAAGGAGGGATAACTGACAATGTTTTGATCCTGAAAGACTGACAAGATGGGCTCCCCCTCACTGAAATTAGATGTGGGGTAAGAATGCATCCCTTTCTGTCTGTATTTCACCGTGTTTTATTTGCAGTAGAGGCACTATGGGTTATCAGCCCATCTCATTGGGTCCCTGTTGCTGCCTCCCAACAGGAGTTAGCTCCAATAACTACTCTGCATCATGTCCCCAACATCACTTCTAACCACAGCTAATGGAATAGGTATGGACACCTGACCCAAAGTGGGCCACATAGCTTTGCTTAGAAACTCAGAATTAGCAGTGAGAGTTGCTGTTTTTATTTTTATTATCATTGTGCTGGGTGGGGATACATTGTGGTATTTATAGGAGTTCTTACAATATATCAAATATATCATACTTGAATTCACTCCCCTCCCATCATTCTCCTTTTACCACCCCCCTTCCCCAAGAGAGTTGCTCTGGACTGCTTGCTAGAACTCAAGCAATGTGGTCTAGGGAGGTATGGGACAGCCACCTGTCATCCACAGGGAAAAGGAGAAATCCAGACTGCAGGAGAAGAGAATGCTGCAGAGGAAAAAAGAGATGAGCAGAGTCCCTGCTGATTCACACTTCTAAGAAGTATGAAGCCCCACTTCACCTGGTACCCCAGTATCCTTCAAACCAACTCTACTGTTTGCTCAAGCTGGTTGAGTTCATTCTGCAATTTGCAGTTTGCAACATTGATGCATGCTGTGTTTCATTGAAATATGAAGCCATGCTGAGGCCTACAAGAACTAAGTTCACCTTTTTTAATAGGTAAGTTCCCCAATGAGCAAGGGACTTGCTCATGGTATCACTCCTATAGAAAAGATAGGTAACTAGGACTTTGAGGGCAGACAGATAAATAGATAAATGAGAGAGAAAGAGGCAGGGGAGGGGAGTTTGGCATCTGTTCCAGAATGTGAGCACCTAAATGTCTAGGGCTATACCTATAGGAGAGACCAGGGAGGACAGGAGGAGCCAAGCAAAATGTCCTTCCTATGGGTGAACTCTGTATGTGTCATCATCACTGAGTTGTATTTATTGGTTGTGGTTAGAAGCGATCAGCCTGGGTCAGATTGACCTGAGTTCAAATTTGAGCTCAGTCTTTTTCATTAAGGGCACATTATCTCAGTTGTAAAGTAGGAGTGATACCTTGAGTCTCCAAGGGGCATTTACCCCTCTTCCTAACCCAGGGTTTGTGCCATGTAAGAAATAAGAAATAGGAAGATCAGTAGAAACAGTGTCGCCTGAAAATTGGTGTTGGCTCCTGTGGAACGGTGTTGCTGAGTGTGACAGTCAGGATGGACCCTTCCTATCTATCATAGTCCATTTCCTGTTGTTAAGAACACAACGCCCCAGACTGGGTAAATTGAAAAAATAGATTTATTTTGGCTCACAGTTCTAAATTAGATTTATTTTGGCTCACAGTTCTAACACTTCTAGTCCATGCTCCAGGGGCCATGTCTGGTGATGGCAGAGTCCTGAAGCAGCTCAGGATATCACATGGCAACAGACAAGTAACATACAAGACACCTAGCCAAACTGCTTTCATAGCAGAGCCATTCTCAAGATACTCTTGCATGAACCTAGTCATGAGGACAGAACCCCAATCACCTCATAAAGACCCCACCTGGTCCCACCTCTTATTGTCTCATAAAGGAGATTAAATTTCAATGTGAGTTTCAAAGGGACAAATCATATTCAAAGCATATCAGGGTAAATCCACAAAGCAAGTGCGGTGCCTAGGTTGTGGCCTCCTGCTGGCCCAAGAGGAGAAGGAAGAAGCCATGACCCACCCCCTTGAGGTATCTGACAGATGACCTCATGTCACCAGTCACTGTGAATATTGCCGCCTACCCAGTGGGTCACTGGGCCTAGTGAGGAGTGAGGCAAGAGACTTGTGTGTGTCTAGCCATCTTGAAATCAGCCATTCCCCTCAGCAAGCAAGAGACATCGTGGGCACATTAGGACCCTGGAACTTTGCCACCATTGATCTGATGGACGCCTACCTCAGGGTGATATGAGATGGGACACCTGGATCTCCACATGCTGGGTAAGATTCCAAATTCATCAGTGCCAGGGTTCTATCACAAGCCACACCTCTGTAAACCCTGTACACGGGGAATTCCTGTCCACCTCTCTCTGAGAGAGCCAGTGTGATGTGAAGAGGGAAGAGATGGGCCAAGCTCTGCACGGAGAAGCAGCTCTGGGCTGTGGGAGGCAGCAGCCTAGAACTGGACACCATCCCTGCCCCCACCACAAGGAAAGCTCACCAAGGAGAAACAGACAGAGCACATAGCCTACCAGCCCTCCCCTGCCAGTCTCACAGGGCCAGCCCCAGGTGTTCACTGCTGGTTTTACTGAGGAAACACATTTCCTGGCATGTGGAGTTGGCTGGGATTTGGAGAGAAAGTAAGAAGGGAGAGTGAGTGCAGAGGATGTAGCTGTGGATGCAGATGAAGCAGTATCCACGTGGAGGTCCCACTTGCCCACCTGCAAGCGACCTATTGGCCAAGCCCGGTTCTGTCTCCACCATATCCCAGGGTCACGCCACTCCTGCCACAGGGAAAGAGCAAAAAGAACAATACATTTCTGGCGAGCTGGGCATTGCCAGGAAAGGGTGGCCCACAGTGACAATGAGCAGTCAACAAACAAGAGGCCCCAGAGTGTCTTCTTAAGAGAAGGCAGAAAATCTTTAAAGAAAATGCAACAATTTTCTTTATGCAGATTGGCATATGTATATGTATATATTATATATGTATTATATGTTATATAGCATCATAACGACGTGTGCACAGTATGCATACCATGGTATGAACAAGGAGAAAACGGCACGTTTTCTGACCGGGGAACTTGAGCAGTTTCTCTAGTTAGCATTTGGTGGGGCTAACTGTCATTTGTTCCCCAAACTGGAAGATTCATTTTTGTTTCCCATACTCAGATGAAGTCAGACAATGTCTGTTCTCAGAATGAAATCAGTAAAAAGCAACATGCAAAGCCAAGGGAGGGAGAGAAAGGTGTTGAGATCAGCTCTGTGCTTGACACTTCGCAACTCATTTCCCTCAGGGCTCACAACAATCTAAGTTAGGTGGGAATTAATGTCCCCATTTTGCAAGTGTGAAAACTCACCCTCACTGGGTTAAGAAACTTGTTCAAAGCCCACAGCTAGCCAAGGGCACAGATGTCAACTGCAGGTATGGATGCCCTAGAACATGTATCATCCCCACACTGGGTCACTGCCCCCCAGCTAAAGGCACCACTGCAGCAGCACAGTGATTGGCACTGCTGTATACACTTCCCCACTGCACAAGAGTAAGGGCTTTTTTTAAGGTTTCATTTAATTTTGTTGTTATTATTGTAACTTCATATTTCAGAATGGTTTGAAACACAAGAAATTGCAGAAGTAGCTTAGAGAGTCCCTTGCACCCTTCACACAGCTTTCCTCAATGAAGCTGTCTTCCACAGTCACAGCAGTCAAAACCAGGAAGTCAATGTGGGCATGCTATGAACTTGGGGGTTTCCAGTCTCAGCCCTGAGGTTTTAGGCTGATAATGTATTATCATGAGCTCTCTGGATGTCTGTCATAGAATGGTAACAGCACCTGCAGGCCCTATCCACCAAACTCCAGTACAGATTGAGTATCCCTTACATAAAATGCTTGGGACCAGAAATCATATTTTTTCAGATTTTGGGATGTCGGCCTATACATAGAATTTATCTTGGGGATGAGACCCAAGTGTAAACAGAGAATTTACTGATATTTCATATATACCATAGACACATAGCCTGAAGATAATTTCATGCAATATTTTTAATTCCCTCCGTGTTTTGACCATGAAGTATCATATGACGTCCTAGATGTGTGTAGAATTTTCTATCATACCAGTCTTCCAAAAATTACAGATTTTGGAGCACTTTGTATTTTCAGATTAGGGATGCCCAACCTATACCTCATACCTTCTTCAGTTGTGACCACCACACACATTTCCAGACTCAATGATATTTTTTTTTTGGCAGTACTGGAGTTTAAAAGTCAGGTCACTTGCTAGACAGGGCTGAAGCTTGAACCATGTCCAGCCCCAGTGATTGCCTTTGTGTGTGTGTGTGTGTGTGTGTGTGTGTGTGTGTGTGTGTATGCGTGTGTGTGTGGTACTGGTGATAAAACCCAGAACCTCATGCCTGGTAGGCAAACAATCAGCCATTGAGCTACATCCCCAGCCCTCCAATGATTGCCTTTAAAGTACCAAGTTGCTTTCCATTCTTCATCTAATCAGGGCTTTGGCTAAGTAGGTTTTAGGTGTGACACAAACAGAAATAGTTATGCTGCCTTGCAGCGAATAGAAAGTACAACAACAAAAAATCCTCATGATTGAAAAGACATTTTAAACTACTAGGCTATAACTATTACAACTTGAGGAGGAGTAAGAGCTGAGTTTTGACTGCCATGGTTCTCAGTTTGAAGAATGCTCCCAAAAACACATCCTTAGAAATCTGCTGCTCTTCACTAGTCTTCCATTGGGCATATTTCTGTTAAAATGTAAGCTCATGAGGTTTTTTTCTGTCACCTTTTTAGACGGCACTGTATAAAATTCCATGTAATTACATAGAAATACAGCAATTCAATGCAGTGGACTGCTCTTGCTGCCTGCTGCATATCTGACAAAGGAGCACTCAACCATTGGGTATCAGTGAAGAGGGCAGACACCCAGCCAGTTCTGAGACCACCCTCCCCTTCAATCCCCAGTTGGGGCCACGTCCATCAGCAAGTAGGAACCCTCCACAGGCCATCTCCAAAATGCCCAGGTAAAGCCAGTAAATGCCAGTAAATGCCAGTAAAGCACCTGATCATGCAAAGTGGCACTGTTAGACCCTAAAGAAATGGCTTGGACATTTCAGTGACATGACAGTGGTGGTCAGCCTCAACACCATGCCCTGTGCTAACTTGACAGTCAAACTCAGAAATGCTGCAGGGTCATCACTGCACGTTAACCTGGGCCTCCCTTACCTTCCACTCCCACCTCTGCTGTCACATGAAGACAACTGATCCCCGGTGTCCCTGGACCCTCATGCTGGTGCCTACAGAGAGAGTGATGGTTGTCATAGAAATCTTAGTTCTAACAAGCTTGGCTAGAGCACAGGCTCCTTTTTTATTTATTTATTTATTTTGTAAATTGACAATTTATAATTGTATATAGCAGGCTTTGTGTAAGATCTTCTGAACCATCTAGATGTGGTTAACATCAAAAGCCAAGGATCAAAAAGCTCTCTTTAATCCCAGGCCTCAGGTTGCAGAAACAGGAAAATCAAGGATCAAGAATCCAAGGTCAGCTTGGGCTACAGAGTAAGACCCTCCTCAAAACAAAACAACAACAACAAAAAAATAGAAGGGAATTCATGGCCACCAAACACAGACAAATGATAAACACTGAAGAAGATGGAAATGCTAATCACCCTAAACTCTATCATTGCACATTGGATGCATGTATCAAAATATCACACTACACCCATCAACATGCGCAATTATTATGTGCCCATTAAAAGTAAATTAAAAGAAATTTTAATCAGTGCATGCGTACCCATGCACTGGTTTGTCCTCTTTTGAAGCTATTTATCACCAATGAAGTTTTCTTTGAGAGGGTCTCACTACAGAGCCCAGGCTGGCCTCAAACGCATGATCTTCCTGCCTCCATCAATGTTTTGTTCTGTTTTTTAAATGGAACGCTTCACGAATTTGTGCGTCATCCTTGTGCAAGGGCCATGCTAGTCTTCTCTGTATTGTTTACAATTTTAGTATATGTGCTGCCGCAGTGATCATTTTTAATGGTCACACAGGTCTGTAAAATTGTTTACATTACTATGACATTGTACCATACATGTTTATTTCATAAAACTAGTTGTAAAATTTTATACGTTATTCTAATATTGCACCATAGACATTTATTTCATAAAACAAATTTCAAGTTAAAACTTTTTCAAAATTAAAATTTGTCATAAAAATCTCAAAAAAGCTGTGCCTTAGACTTCAGAGTGGCCATCAGCATCCTATTGGCCAGGACGTGGGGGAGACAGGCCCAAGCAGGCGTTGAATCCATTCACACACCTGCTCACAGTTCTAAATAGTGGCGAGTCATGGCAGGCAGGCCTCAAAACTCAGTGTTTTTCTATCCATCTTGACTGTATTGTTTCCTCTGCCAGAAAAACCAGTCTTTCAGGGCATGATGCACTAATACATAAATTCATTCTTAATGTCTCTGTGAACAGCAAAGTCCAAAATAACTCAGAATTCTGGGTAAAAGGACCAGTATCTTATTCAGATCATTTTTGTTGGTGTGAGGAAGATCACAGATGTTTCTAAATGTGCACTGTTATATTTTTCAAAAGAACATATTGTGTATTTTATTTTATTAAGCACTTGCCTGCAATATTTTATCAAGCACTTATCTGCAATTTAATATCCAAAATATATTCAGATATCCTAGGGACCTCCAAACTCAGTTGGTTCTATGCATTACATTGCTGATTCAGCAAACAGAACCTCACTCATCTTGAAGTCCGCACCAAATTGTGACCTGAGCGTCACACAGGCTTCTGGTTTTGTTGGTTTATGCAACATCAAAAAAGATATGCCACCAGACTGAAAGGAAGACAAATAGAATGAATGCTCTGAACTATTTAAAGGGATTTTAAACATAAAGTCACACATTTATTTTTAAATAATATAAAACCTAGGAAAAAGGCCTAAATTTCCTTGGGGAATAGCGGCCTCTTTCATGTACTCAGGATACAAAAAGATGCCAATGTAACTTCTCCAGAACAGCCTGCTGATAAACAAAATGCCTTTGCTATAGTTTGGATCTTGAATGTCCCAAAAGGCCCTATGTTACTAGCTTGGTTCTCAGCTGGTGCTATTGAAAAATGATGTAAACTTTAAGAGGTGGGGCCTAGTGGGAGGTCTTTAGATCATTGGGGGCATGACCTTGAAAAGGATGGTCTAACTCTTCTCTTTCTTTCCCCTCCTAGCCATGAGGTAAGGCTTTACTCCACCACACACTGTCCACAATTATGTGCCACCTGACCGCAAGACCACAGAAGACAACAGGGCAAACAATGGACTGAAACCTCCCAAACTGGGGGCCAATCAACTGGATAAATTGATTATCATGTGCATCTCAGAGATGAAAATCTAACACAGCCATCAAAGGAGGTGAAATCATGGAGAATTTTAGTGTCCTATGACACTATTGTAACTAAAAGTAGTATCAATCCTCACATGCTATCATGAATGCTTCCTTGACATGACACTTTAAGAAAAGTCATCTGCAGGATGAGTTCAGGAAGTTTTCAGGGTTGGTGGAGTGGCTCAAGTGGTAGAGTGCCTGCCTAGCAAGCATCAGGCCCTGAGTTCAAACCCCAGTACCAACCCCCCCCCCCAAAAAAAGGAAGTTTTCATCTTGGAGATTAAGTTTCAAGCTTAGTTTATGAAATCCTCCTGACCTCACTCTCTATTTAATTCAGACTTTTCAGACTGAATTTCCCATTTCAGTCTATATCAGGATGCTCTTGACTCTCCTTGGGAAATGACTTCAGGTAACAAGTTTCAAAGGACAGGACCTAAGCAATGCCAGTACTATGCATGGATGTGTGACTACAGTCAGGGAAAAAGAATACTGGCTCAATGTTCTTAAATGTCTTATACTAGAGAGGTTTGCAAATATGGATGTATGGTTTACATATATGTAGACTTTCCGGTTAAACTGGCTCTGCTGTGGTAAGCTAAACAGACTTCTACTCTTCTATGAGATTCACTAGGCAAATCTTCTAGCACGTTTTAAAAGGAAGCCTTCGACTTTTGCCATGTCAAAAATCTACATTCAGCTTAACAGAGACTGTTTTTCCTTCCCAAAATTTGCCTGCTCACATACAGTAAATGTCAAAGAACTCTACAAAATTCAAGTGCAATGTGCACTAGAAAGGTTCAGGGAGTTTAGATATGAATGAGTCTGAAGCAATAGTACTTATCCTCGAAGAACCAACTCTGGGAGATTAATATAAAGCTGCATTATGACAGTCTCACCCACTGGGCAGGGTCCTGCCTGCCCACTGATCTACAAGAAGCCAGAATGGCTCTGCAGGAGCGGCAATCCAGACCACCAGGGTGAACCTAGCTTATCAGCCTTCTGCTCCCAACCCCTAGCCCTAATGACTTCTAGCAGCACATCTCTGGTCCAGCCCATCAGGTCCCAGCATCTTGGAAACTGACTGACAAAGACTGAACTACAAACAGCTTACCGCTTATCAGTGTCTTTTGTTAATTTACCACAAACCTACAAAACTGGATCCATAGTGTGAACCAGAAAGGCACACTTGGTTCAGTCCATGATGCCACAAAAAGAAAAAAAATTCATATTTCCTCCCTTGGGCTCCTCCTTACAGTTCTGACAAAGAACAGGTGACACAGGTCATGCTAAGATAAGTGGCTTCAAGGTACAACTGAGTCAGGGAATGAGTCTTCGCTACTAAGATGTACAACAGTTGTTGGGCTGGAAAGCTGAAATTTGGAAAACCTGTGAAATAATGTATGAGGGTCCAACACTAAAATGCTCCAAAAATGAAATGCAGAGAAAGCCCTGCCTCTCTGTGATCAGATACCATATAGACAAGCTGAAGTTGAAGCCACCGTGTTCCCGGGAAGCCTTTGCCCTGGGTCAGAGCAGAAGGAATGACATAGCAGGTGGAGGAATGATCAGAATGAAAGCCGTCTACACACATGAGATCCTAGGAGGAAGTTCCCCTGCCCTTGAATGGAAGTTTGTGAGTAACGACTGTTCTAAGAAGGCCACCTGAGCCAGGGCCCTCACTGCTGCTGGACAGATTCTCTGTCCCCAGAGTCCACTGCCCACTCTCAGAGCAGGATACTGGCCTCCCAGATTGGTCTGACAACAGGCTGCCCACCTGGCTTCATAAACTTGGGGTTTTCCAAGGAGAAATTTTGTTCCATACAAATTGCCAGGCTTCTGAAACACTTTAAATGGGAATACATGATCCAATGATTTGCAGACACACTTGCTTATAAGAAGCAGCTAAGAATCTCTTTAGTGTGACAGGTCATTAAATCACTAAGCAAAGCTATGTTAAATCACTAGTGCTTGGTCATATTTTAAAGTTTGAAGTAATAATTGTTCTTTTAATGTCTTCGTGTTTATTCTAACCAAGATTAGTGTCAGTAATGGAAGGTTTTACCTTTAGCCAAAGGATATTTGTTTCAAGTGGTAAAATTCACTAAAAGGTTAAGTGCCTTATTAACTATAACTCTCAGCATGTAGTGTTAAAAAAAAATCAAGGTTAGCTTACTTTCAATAAAAGAGCTGTCAGTAAGTATTGTACACTTTGCATACGGTCTCTGTTCCATCTTCCTAACTCTGCCATGGTAACCTGAGAGCAGCGGAAGAGGATTCATAATTGAGTCAGCAGGGCTGTGTTCCAATAAAACTCAAGTTTAAATTTCATGAAATTCTCCTATGTCACAAAACAGTGTTCCTATTTAAATTTTTTTCAACTATCTAAAAATTTAAAAATCATTCATAGGTCTCTGGCCCTACAAAAACAGACTTTTGGCCAAATTTGGTCCATGGTACAGAGCAACAATGCAAAACTCCCTCCTGGCCACCATCCCCAAAATGATTATATTAGCCTTGGGCTAGAAAATAGGAAAACTTTTTAAAAAGTAAATTATCAAGGAAGGGATGACCAAGGTGTGAAGGAGTGAAGTTCTTACACCCAGGATGCCCAGCTGTTGATTCTCACATGGCCAAGTCCTTTTGGCATCCACAGCCACCAGCAGTGAGTGAAGAAGGTGGTCTTGACCCTGTGGCTCTGGTCCTGCTGTGCAGAGTGCCCATTTCTGAGCAGCATTTACTTGCCAAGAATGCTTCATTATCCATCAAACTACCACTCCTCCTTGTGGCTCTGAGAGGGACAAAAAGTCATCTTCCCACCCTCCATCCCCACCCCCTGCACTTGGGAGTCCAGCCTCTAAGAGCACAGCTTCTCTGACTACTAATAGCCCAGTCCAGAAGCTATGTGCTTGGTGTGCACAAAAGGGACTTAGACACCTGGGACTTACTCTTGCAGCTCACAGCCAAGACCTACTAATACAGTAGGCATTTTAATTCATTAAACATCCTGTGATGGCAGGGGACAGGACGCTTTCTACAAAACATAGTAAAGAACACTTTTAATGGGGAATCTGGCCTTTCCACACCAAGAGGAGAGACTGAAGGAGGGAAATCTGTAAATATTCTGTTAAACAATTGTTAAAGTGACCATGTTGTCAGCCAATGATCGCCTGACTGCCAAGGCCTCCCCAAATGCTGGGGAAGTAAAATATAAAGTACCCCACAGCAGAAAAATGTGTGCAAGTGGCCTTTACTTTTTAAAAAGACGTTTGTACACAATCTCACAAGTCAATAATGTCAAGTCTGGGTAAACATTTTAAGTTCCCAATAAAAAGAAAAGGACAGCCTGACCCAGCCTCCCACCCAGTTTTCTCCTAGAAACAAGCCTGGGTGGGAAGGTCCCATGCCTGCGCCTTCCCTTAGTGGATGAAGTGTTTTGTCCTTTCCAGACGTCTCCATCAAGTTACAAGGATGAAAATACAAAATCCCGAGTTAAAAACAAAACCCGAGGTCATAGAGCCGTGCTCGGGGTGGGGAGCCTTTTCCTTGGTGGGAGCTTCTGCGTGGGGGCCCTGGGGATTTCTTCCCATTCTGACGGAGTCTGGGGATTCTGGAGGTCGTCTAGGAAGAAGACAGACCAGAGAGGTTCAGAGCACTACCCAGACCCACAATGCTTGCTCTTGTGGCTCTGCTTGTGCTGAGCGTTTATACTTCAACGGTTCCTTCCTGCTGTCTTCAAATTCACGCCAGATCCACTATGCCCATCTAAGCGTCCCAGCAAGTCCCTGTGGAGCCCTTCCCTGGTCAGCTCCTACCCTCCACAGTCCCCGGAAGCGCCTCTGGCTCAAAGCCGGTCGGTGGAGCACTCATAGCGCAACGTGTAGTTGGCCCCGTCGTTGTTGTCCCAGTACTCGCCCTGCTGGCATCGGTAGCAGATGGCGAAGTGGACAGCGACGTCCCGCGCGTCTCCGTCCTCCCCTTCCTTGGATTGCAGGCCGGGGGGCAGGCTCAGGGAGAAGTGGAAGCGCTCGACGGCCGGCTCCTCCTCGGCATCCCCAGACCCTGGTCCAGGGACCCACGACGGCAGCTCTGGTGACCGTGGCTCCAGTGGCTCAGGCTGCAGCTCGGTCGGCACGTCTAGGAAGGTGCGCCACTCCGTGAAGGTGTAGCGCACGGTCACAGTCCTGGGTCCAGGGCAAATGATCACCCTACCAGAACCGGTCACCTCGGCGCCGGACGACGCGGTGCACTGCAAGCGCTCCAGACACACGCGCTGTCGCCGCAGGCGCTCGGCCGCGGCGCTCGGCCCCGGGAGCTGGAAGAGAGGTCGGAGCTGGGGAAGTCGCGCCAGGAGTGGTGCGGACGCCTTTGCCGCCGCCAACAGCCCCCCGAAATGCTCCAGGTCCTCGGCGCTCATGGGGAAGCTGCGGAGGCGCGAGAGCACGGCGGGCGGCACCCGCGGCTCCTCGGCCTGGCTGAAGTGCTTCACGCTGGCCAGGCTCAGCCCCAGCGAGTCGGCGAACTGAACCCGCTTCTTGCACTTGGCGCAGCAGTCGCCCGGGCTGTGCCGCGCGTCCTCAGCTCGCTCCCCGCCCTCCGCGTTAGGCCGCAGGGCGTGCTGCTGCAGCAACTTGGCCGCCTGCAGGATGGGGTCGGCCGGCAAGGAGAAGGAGCGAGCGCGGGGGCGGCGGCATGGCAGCTCTTCCTGCTCTGGGAGATCGGCCTCTTCCTTCGGGAACAGAGGCCTGTTCCTGAGCTGAGCGTCAGGGCTCAGGGCCGAAGTGTCACCCTCCACGCAGAAGACCTCCGGGGCTGGCAGCTCCTCGGAGGTCGGGGGGTCTCCCAAGGGCGCATGTCTCGGCGCATATGAATTTGGCAGCTGCGCCCCGGGGGGCTCCATGACACCATCCAGCCCTGGGACTTGTCCTGCCAAGAAGCCCTGGCTTAAGACTCCTCGGGAAACTTATTTCTTTGGGAGGTGGAAGGAGCGCATAGCGCCCGCTGGGGCTCGTCCTCCTGCCCGCAGTCGATCCGGCTCGGGGAGAGAAGGCAGTTCCGCTCCGGAGCCTCCAGCTTTTAGCTGCTGCTGCCCAGGACCGAGTGGGAGGAGGGTGCGGGCCTGGGGCCGGCTCCGAAGTTGAACCTGACCGCAGGGCAGGGTCAGGGGCGGGGAGGCGCAGCCGCCGCAACACCTGGGGGCGAGTTCCCGAGTACTGGGGTAGAAAGTGAGAGACTTTCTGAAGGTCGCAGGCTCCCTGATACCCCACCCCCTACCCACACACTCCGCGTAGGGCTCGGGGCTGTCCCACCTCTGGAGTGTCACCGATGGAAAGAAAGCTTGCGCTCAACTTTCGTAGACCAGAGCGTGGACAAAGTCTTCCTGCCCGAGAAGTTGGTCCGTCTTCACGAGGAGAGTCGTCGTCCAGCAGTCTCCTCCTAGGTGAGTCCCCAGTGCAGCAGCGCAGTTGAGGAAAACTTGCTTACCGGAAGCCTGGAAGGAGGTCGGTCTTGCTCTGCCCGAGAGTATGGAGTTGCAACCCCTTCCTCGTATTCCTACCTTTCGCAAACTTCAGGCCGTTTTCCCCTGCAGCTCCCGAAAGCCAGGAGGCTGGATATGTAGCCCTCACCCACCTGCCCAGTGGCGGTGCGGGTGGACTTGGGGGCGGGGATCGCGCGGGGACCCGCCGAGAGCCTGCACTGCTGCCAGCCCAGAGCAGCCGGAGGCCATTCTCGCCAGGCCTGCGAGCACGTCCCAGCCCCTCCCCTTGTCCCGCCTGCGGGTCTGCGCTCCGGGTTGGGTGGGGAAGAAGAGGGGGCCCTGCGGTGGCTGACACCCACGCGGCGCGCACAGCCTCCCTCTGCTGCAGGACGCCTTAGCCAGGGCTCCCAACCCCCTGCCGTCGGATCCCAGGCCCAGAAAGACCGCTCAGGCCTTGCAAGGGGCCAAAGCCAAACCAGGGCCAAGAAGGGGTAGAGGAGTGTCTGGCGGTATTTAGGGCTTTGGAAGACTTCCAAAAGTGGTGGATTGCTTTGGTTTTGCTTTTAGGGCCATCAGCATCTCTAGCGGAATCGGATTGCTGTGACCCCATACCAAGTGTGGGATTCAGTAAGTCTGGAGTGGGGCCTGAAAATACTTTTTACAAGGAGATGCTGATCTTGGGCTCTAGAGACCCACATTTTGGAAACTGATAATTAACCTATGAGGATGTGTGTACAGAAACTTATATAAAAACTTGGAGATCCTGGAAACATGGATCCACTAAATTAAGACTAATTTACCCATACTTTTAAAACTGGGGCTTATATTCTGGTTTGGCAGAATTTAAAGGGGCCAGGTCTTTAGGCCCATGTGTGTGGGGGGGGGGTTGGGGGAATATACAGAGATGGTGAGCAGAGAGTAGGGCTGTATTAATGACTAATATTACTGAGCATTCATCAGAGTCAATGGTTCTTCTTGAGTAATCTTTGCAGAATAATCCTGTGGAGCAGGAATCATGTTATCTCTACTCTACACGTGGAACATAAAGACCTAGAAAGACCTAAAAGACCATTAGCTGAGGACCCACAGCTAGGTTGTAGTAGGATTTGAACCCTGGCAGTTAGAAGGAAGATTTTGCCCACTGCTAATAAGCCTGAGCTGGGTGTGTTGTGAGAAAGAGGTCCTGCTGGCTCCATTGCCCAGTGTGGAACTCCACAAATGCATCTCAACTTGGGCATGGGCTTACAAGAAGGCCCAGATCCACTGGTGGGTCTTCCGGGAGCAACATCAACATTTGGGAAGAACACATAGTTTTTACATTTAAATAAACATTGATGTATTATTCAGTTAAACACAAAATTCATAAACTAAGTTAAAGATAAAATAGGACTTCTAAAAGATTTTGAAGTTGGGTTGACACTTTGGAGACATGTTCACTCCACTCCAGGGCCAGGACTAGAGGAGGCAAGAGAGGTACCTGAAACACAGAATTTAAAGAGGCATCACTTTCAGGGCCGTGCAAGTGCCCTGGTCCCAGTCCCAACCCACACTCCTGTCTTTGGTGAAATGTTATTAGGTGTGCCCATGTTCATGGTGTCCTCAGTATACTGGAGAAGAGCAACACTGATACAAACCCAGCCACTCTGGCAAATGCTAAGATGGGATGTTGGGAGTTAACATATAGGACTGAAGGGGACACCATTCCAGCCCATTTAAAGGCTCTGTTGGAGGCTATATGGAAGGGTGGGACTGAAAGAAGATCCTTATAGCACCAGGGCAACATGGCCAAGCTGGGCAGGGAGGGAGGGGGCAGCCATTCAGTCTCAAGCAGTGAGAAGTCATTGCGGTGTTTAAAATGTGGGTATAAAAAAATAAACTTAAGTTTTGAAGAAATCATTTTGGACACAGAATGAAGAGTAGATTGCTGGGGATAGAAACAATGGGATAAAAGGCTATCACAATCATTGAAGTGACTGGTGATCATACCTAAGTTGATAGATGGTTGTGGGGTAGATAGATTTGACAGCTATGTAGAAGGGAAAACTAACGTGACACACCATGGACCCAAGTGGGGACAGAGGCAGGGGCTCTTAGGATTTGGATTGAGCTATTGGGTAGGAGCAGTAGAGATCAGTGGGGCTAAGGCACCAAGAGAAGAATGCAGGAAAGAAAAGATTAGAATTGCATTTGGGAACAGGTTGGATAGGTCTTCAGGTTCTTACTGACTCCAAATGGTGCTTTGTTGTGTTAGCCAGATATTTTTTCACAGTGACAAAATATCTGAATAAACAACTTAAGGGAAGAAAGATTTATTTTGGTTTGTACTTCCAGAAATTTTAGTCCAAGGCTAGCTGGATCTATTGCTTTGGGCCTGAGGCAGAATATTAGGGTGGTGGCAGTGTGTGGCAGAGACCGCTCATCTTATGGCAACCAATAAGCAGAGAGGAGGAACAGAAAAGGACCAGAGCCAAGATATATCCTTCAAAGGCAGGTGCTCAGTGACCCACTTCCTCCAACTAGGCCCCAGCTTCCACAGTTCACCACCTCCCAATAGTCTTTTCCAAAACTGAAATTCATCAGTGGATTAAACCACTCATTAGGTCAGAGCTCTGATGATCTAATTGTCTCTAGAAATCCCTCAAAGACACAGAGCTGTGCTTTACTAATCTCCTAGGCACCTCTCAATCCAGTCAAGCTGACGATCAAGATTGACCGCTGCACTTAGCTCACATCAGTTCTCTGATTTTCCAACTGGATGTCCAACAATTTAATTCTTACAGTAACTACCTGAAGTTAGTGTCAGATTCCACAAGGCTCAGTCTCACAAAATAACCTCCACTTTAGATGCCAGATACAAATGAGGCATCCAGACTACCACATTTCTGCCTGGCTAACTGCAAATTCAGGGTCTCCCCCCACCAATCAGGTTTGATTATTAGTTAGTTTTTTGTGTGTGACCAACCTAAGGGAGGAAGCATATATTTTGGCTTATGGTCTCAGAGGATTCAGTCAACAGTCATTTGTCCCCATGGGTTTGAGTAGAATATCATGATGGTGGGAGTTTATGGCACAAGCATCTTCACCTATTGTGGAGAGGCAGCAGAGAAAGACAGGAAGGGGCTACCCCAGGACGCATCCCCAGAAACCTACTTCCTCCATCTAGGTGCCACCTCCCAAAGTTTCCAGAACCTCTCAAATATTGTCGCCAGCTGAGAATCAAGCATTCTAATACTTTATGATGTGGGGGACATTTCATATTCAAACCATAGCAATGACTCTCCTGAGCACTCCAGGTGTACCTCTTCCCAGTACCTGTGTGTTCACCAACCTAGGAAGTGCCACATACCTTGTTGTTCAAGGGTTTAGGAGCCTCCAGCCCCTCTCCCCTTCCTGGAGGTCAGGGGGTGGGGCTGAGGTTCTGTCTTCTAATCACTTGTTCTTTCTGGTAATCAGCACATCTGAGATTATCTAGGGCCTAGGTATTCTCTGAGGATCTGGACCAGGGATTCAGATCACAGGCTAAGTCACTTCATTAACATAAACCAAGGATGGGCTCTTTATAAATTACAAAAGATTTGGTGTTTACGAAATAACAAAAACCACACAAGAGATGACAAATTTCCTGTCACTCAGAGATTCCAAGACTTTTACGATCTCTGCGCCAGGAATTGGGGACAGGACCAAATGTACACGAAATTTAACGGGGCCAATTTTGCCCTGTGTGCAGCATGCCAATCTCTGAAATGATGAGTTTTGAGCAAGAAAGAGTTTATTCACAGGGCTGTCAAGCATGAATTAAGAGACCCAAGTCTCAAATCTTGCTCCCTGAGGATAAAGTTTAGGATTTATGAGATAAAGAAGCAGAGTGGAGCCAGCAATGGTGGCCCGGATCTGAAAATTCAGCACTCAGGAGGCTGAGACAAGAGGATCTTGAGTTTGAGGCCAGCCTGGGCTACATAGAGAATTCAGGTCATTCAGGGTATACAGTGAGTCCCTGTCTAAAAAGGAGGAGGAGGAGGAAGGGGCAGAGGAAGAAGAAGGAGAAGGGGGAGGAGTGGTTTAAGGCATGGGAGAAGATGACTGGAGGAGAAGTAATCAGTCGTTTGCCCGTACGTAATCAGCCTTCCCAATTCTTCATAGGACACATGTGGTATAGACGGTGGTATAGCATAATATGAGGGTGGGGTTTTTGGCTTCCTGATGCCCAAATGTTAACCACTGGACATCTGCACAGGCCCAAAGTGAAGAGTTGATGGTCTTGACAAAAATGTCCTTAAAAGTCCCTGAAAAGTCACCTAGGCAACAGCTATAAACGAGCTGCCCATGTCAGAGGCGTTATCTACACTAGAGCTGGTGAAAGACTAAAAACGCAGAAAACACATCCTCCAAAATCAGTGCTTTTAAAGTCAACTAAAAACAAGTATTAGGGCTGAGGGCATGGCTCAAGTGTTAGAGCATCTGCCTAACACAAGGCCCTGAGTTCAAACCCCAGGACCACACACCCTCCAAGAAAATTTTAGCTAAAAGTAAGTGAAGCTAGAGGCTGGGTTTTCCCTAAGCTACACATATTTTTATTATGGCACAGTAGGTCTAGAGTTCAGAAGAGGAAGAGAGGGCCTATAACTGAGTTTTGACCAACTTTGACAATTACTGGCAAGACAGATGAGCCTGCAAAGGCAATTGAGAAAGGGTAGCCCAAAGGGCTGGAGGAAACAGAAGTGAGGGTCCTCAGAAGCCAGGGAGAGACTCCAATAGCAGGAGTCACTAAGCACCTCACTTTGGGATCTCCTGCCTTGCCTCCAGCATGCTTAGTGTAAGCCATCGGTGGTCTTTGGCCCCCATCCCACATTTCTGCTCTGGCACATGACTTCTCTCCCAGGCCTCCACCTGAAGGTTCTGGCACAAATACTTGTAAAATCACCAGATGTTTCAGCCGGCTCACAAGCCTCCCTTGTGTAACCTGGAATAGTTCAGCTGCTCACTTAATTAGGCTGCCCAACACCAAAAATCTGGATTAACTTGGTCAAGTGACAAACCAAGCCTTCTAGCTGCCAAAGCCAGACTACAGACTTACATCAGATCACAACCTGACCTCATCTTACAAATAAAAGGGCACAAAACGAACACACATGAACACATGCCAATGTGAACAATGACAAAGGTCTTGAAAGAACCCAGACCTGGAGAATTTCAGGTTCCACTCTGACCTTGTCATATTATATGACAATAAGGTATATAAAGAGCTCAGGCTAAATGGCCAGGATGATGTGGGCTTGACTGTAATACTTATTGCCATTCTTTGTTAACAAGGTGCGTAAGTTCTCAGCCCCATCCACTTCTCTGGGTCCTTATTTCTTATACATGAAGGACTCTGAGTACACATAAAAATAAGGGCGGGGGTGTGGTTCAGGTGGTGGAGCACCTGCCTAGCAAACTTGAGGCCTTGTAAATTTAATTCTTAGGCCCAGCCACAGAATCCAAAAGAGCAGATGAAAAACCTCCCATCCTTTACTATATATAATATGTCAAAGTATTTTAAGATATTTTAAAGTTTTAAGTATTTTAAAAGAACAGAAACATTTTAGAAAGAATTTCTTTAGCTCTTGGTTAGCTTTTTCAAACAAATTAGCTTGTTTACATTAAAATCACAGTGATAGTTCAGGGACTTAAATGCAGCAATGGAAACTTCCAAAAAAAAGCCTTATAACTTAAGGGAACCAAATTCTATAGCTCCTTAGGCCCTATTTGTCAACATAACTGAAGTAGGGCAAAGAATAAACTTGCAATGAATTAGGAAAAGAAAAACATGACCCTGCTTTCCAGGATCATTTTTCTCTCACATATGTGACTTCTAATAGAAAGGAAGAATGTTAAGAGCTTGGAAAATAAAGCTGGGCAAGATCCAGATGATTTATTTAACCAAATCATTCAGCCAACCCAGAAGAGCCAGGACTAGAATATCTGCTATAGCTGACACCTACCTGTCACACACACAGCAAATGGCACTTATCACCTTCACACAGCCCTATGGGATGATCATGAAGTTATGCCTAATAATAGGTCTTGGAAGCTTAGTGCTTAGGAAGGGATGAATTGATGTAGTGGCCCAGTGCTATGGTAGCATAGGGCACCAAGCCTTCCAACACCTGGCAGCCTCTGTACAGTGGGCAAATCATCTGGGGAGGCCCACACGGAGGGCCCTGATTTCAGACTATCTAATAACCCCACCCTATTGGATAGGGTCTCAAGCCCTGTTAGCTTCCATGCCACTGGGTCCCTGGCTGACCTTCCCACTTCACCCTTTATGCTTTGCTAATAGGTCACTCTTTGCTATCTTCCTACACTTTGTGGTTCTTTTGCTGCACCTGGGACAGTGTCCTAATCTTAAATGTTGTCCCCAAGAACTGAGGAGCATCTCAACTACCACCAACAAAACTGGGAGTCCTTGAGGTGATTGTGTAATTGAGCTGCTAAGTGGATGCTTCCCGGAAAGACAGCCATTGGCCTTTCCTTCCTTCTGGGCCCTTATGTAGCCCAAGCTGGGCTCTAACTCGTGATCCTCCTGCTTTAGACTCCCAAGTGCTGAGATTACAGGTGTGAGCCACCATGCCCTGCTGCCACAGGAATCTGGAGCAGAATGGTTCTTTGTTGAGATGGGCTCCCCTTTGCATTATAAGACCTTTAACAACCATGGTGAGTCTGCATTTGTATCCCAGCGCCTGCATTTCTGCCAATTACATAACCTCCCTGAGCTACAGCTTCCTCATCTCTAAGTTGGTATGTCAGTGCCTACTTTGTGGAGTTGCTGTGGACATTAAAATCAGAAAACCCATGCAGATTGCTTTCCATGGAGCCTGTGTGTTGCTGCTAGTACCTACTAGCATTGTGCCTTCTTCATTCATTCATCCAACACATATTTATTACATGCTAAGTATATACCAGACATTCTTCCAGGTACTGGGGACAAAGCAGTCAATAAAACAGGCACCAATCCTTGTCTTCAGGGAGCTGACATCCTAGTGTCTGGGACTGGGAGACCAATGATACACTAGTAAATACATCATATAACTGATTTGACTTGTCACGGGAAATATAAATCTGTGCACATACTATATACTCAGTAATGTTTATTAAGTATTCCCAATGTGATTAAATAATGTCCCATGGCATCTAAACTCTTGAGATTAGCTTAAACATCACCCAGAGGACCCCAGGTTTATGACCAAACTGGACCATAGTGCAGAGGACGAGTGCCCAGAAGTCATGGGACATTTGTACCTGTGACAGCAGGAGACACCAACAAGAGTTTTGACGTGAGTTTTCTTCCGAATGATCACACTGTTGTACTCCAAAGTTTACCCTTGCACAGGGTCAAAAGGCCCTGAATCAGGACAGTAAACAGTGGCTCTGCAGTGTTATGATCCCAAGGGTGTCTTCTGTTTCAGGTGTGTCTGCACCTCTGCTGCTGCCGGAACCTTTCACCCTGTTTACCTCTTTCTCTCCAGGGACCGTGTTTTTGTCATATTTCAAAACAGACTAGAACTTCAACTTTGACCTCCTGTGGAGTGGGAGTGAAGGGATCACAGTACTATAAGGCAAATATCTGTTTATAAATCAGAGACAGCCAAAGCTCAGGTCAGACATGTGAGCCCACACCCAGCACGAATCAGAGCATGGGCAAGAGGGAAATAGATCTTTTAGAAAGAGAAGTAAAACTTAGTGCCACATAAAAATACAGACCTTCCTTCACACATCCAGCACTGTGGTAGCAGTGGGGAGATTTTAAATCTGTGAAAATTAATTGACTCCTGCAATCTTCTTGTATCCAGGCATTAACAGATTGGTCCTCATATGATATAGTAATATTTAAAAATTTAATTTTCCTATTATTATGATGTTTGAAATTCCTGAACACAAATTGTTTGCTATGAAGTGGCATCATATTTGTTTTATTTTCATGTATTTATTTATTCATTTATTTGGGTCATTTGAGATAAGGTCTCATTAGATAGCACCAAACTGGCCTCAGACTTATTATCCTCTTGCCTCCACCTTGTGAGTTCTGGAATTAGAGACATGTGTAACCACACCTGCCTAAGATTTGTTTTAATACTGCTTATATTGTGTGTATCAGTAAAGCTTAAATACTACTTTAAGACTTATGAGATTGTCATTTTTCCCTTTTCTAAATATAAACTTTCCCACAAAAGCCACAAAAAAATCCATGAATTTCTCTTTATGGTGGTCAGTGTCCACAACAGTCGCCAGAGATTCTTACCTCCTGTGTTCACACCCCTCCTGTGACCTGCGTCAGACTAGACTGTAGAAGTGATAGTGTGTGACTTCCCAGGACAGTCATAGAAGAAGCTGAGTGAGGATTCTCTCAGCTCTCACGGGCTTGGTGGACGCCACGAGGTGAGGACTCAGGCAAGCTTGGGGCCTCCTCATCCCCACACCAAGCACATGAGTGAGCAGTGGAGGGGCTGCTCCAGCCGACCTGAGCCCTCAGGTGACGTAGCCCTGGGTGACTGGAGCCTCCTGAAAAACCAAGCCATTAGCACCCTAATCAAACACTCCCAAATTCCCAGGTCTTGGAAACTGTAGGATACAAAGTGCTTACTGAGACAATGTGTTACACAGCGACAGACCCATAATTCACTCCGTACATTGAGGAATGTGAGGAAATTGGAGGAAGCTGAGTAGTGACGAGGGAATTATCAAGTTTATCTGTATTGTTTTGCTTTTTTCTTCAGATGCATATATGTATGTTTCAATGATAAAATAAAAATTAATTTGAAACCTAAATTAGCCAACCAGGATGCCCTTCAAATGAACTATGGTACATCCCAACAATGGAATATTATCCATCAAAGAAATGGGCTATCAGCCAACCTGGGCTGCAGAGCAAAACTCTGTCTCAAAAAGAAAGAAAGAAAGAGAGAGAGAGAGAGAGAGAGAGAGAGAGAGAGAAGGGAGAGAGGGAGGGAGTGAAGGAGGAAGGAAAGAAAGAGAAAGAGGGAAAGAAAGGATGGCAAGTTATTAAGACATCAAAAACATGGAGGAAACTTAAATGCATATTATTACATGAAAGAAACCAATCTGAAATGACTTCATGATTCAAACTCTAAAGGCAAAACTATAGGAGCCATAAAAAGATCAGGGGTTGGAAAGGAGGGATGAGAGTGCAGACCACAGGAAAGGGGGGTAAACAGGAGAGCACAGGGGACTTTTAGGGCAGAGAAATTATTGTGATACTCTATTGGTGGATACATGTCATACACTTTTGTCCAGACCCATAGAATGTACGCCACCAAGAGTGAATCCTAATGTGAACTGTGGCCTTCCAATGAGGTTCATCAACTGGGAGAACCGGCCATACTAGCATATGAGGTTAGCAGAGGAGGCAGTGAGGTGGGTGAGCGTCAGGGGAAAGAGGGTGTATGGGAAGTGTGTGCGTCCTTTCCATTCAGTTTTTCTGTAAAACTAAAAAATAAAGTCTATGAACCTTTTTAAAAATAAAGTAGTTTTTAAAAGAAGAATAAAGACAAATATACAAACACAGATATCACATCCAGTTTTCTAGTGAGCCAAATCAGTTCCAGGTGGACAAGTCACTTCTCTGAGCCAGATGGAAAGACTGATTCATTTGTCTCTGCCTTTTTTTTTTCCAGCCAAACAGATTGGATAAATGTTCAAAAACCTTGACTTTGAATGAGGAATATTCTAAAACTTGTGTTCCTTAAGGTATGTTTTGTTTATGTTATTGTTGTTTGGTCCCATTTGTGTTTTGAGACAGTGTCTCCTGTGATCCCAGACTGGCCTCAAACTCGCAATCCTCTGCCTTAGCTATTGTTAAAAGCCCAACACAGATGGAGAATGGTTCCATGATGGTCCAGGCAGGAGAGAGTCCTACAGATGGAAAAAAATTCAGCCCTTCCCTCATCTGACGAGGGCCAGGGGAGCAGCCACTTAGAGGGGTGGGCAAGGTCAGGGTGGCCAATGGTACAGGTTCAGGATCCCTTATCCAAAATGCTTGGGAGCAGAAGTGTTTCAGATTTCAGATTTTTTTTCAGATTTTGCAGTATTTTCATATTCATAATGAGGTATCTTGAGATGGGACCCAAGTCTAAACACAAATTTATTAATGCTTCACATTCATCTTATGCACACAGCCTGAAGGTCATCTCAGACAATATTTTTAATAATTTTGTGCATGAAACAAAGTTTCCTGGTGTGGAACTGTCCACTTGTAGCCTCGTGTCATTAAGTCATTTCTCAAAAAGCTTTGGATTTTGGAGCATTTCACATTTTCAGATTAGAGATGTCCAGCCTGGAAAGGGCTAGGTCTGGTCTGGGACGTAGCCGCCCCATCGCGGTGCACAGTGGTGCCCACATGAAGTCTGTCTGGAGAGGAAACCACACACATCAGGAGCACTGTCCTCACTGGCTGCTCAGATATCTGCATGGGCCACAGCTGGTGCAGGACACAGAAGGAGCAGGCAGAGTCCACTGGTCATGAGTTTATCTTTTAGTCGGCTCAGATCCTGCCCAAACAACCACAGGCTGTAAATGACACTGGATGATGATAACTGCTGTGAAGGGGGCAGGGAGGACGGGAGTATGGGCTGAGGGGAGGTGCTTGCTGGGTTGGGTGGAAAATGGAAGATTGACTCTCATCACCTTCCTCTGGGTCTCCCTGAGGGGAACAGGGACCCCGTAAAACCCAGCCTGGGCCTCTGGTGCTGCACTGAGTGACTCATGGGACCAAGGTTTGAGTCAATAGATGAAACGGGCTCTCCCATCTCTTAGATTCTGGCATTCTAAATGCCTCCCTAAAAAACCTAGGCTTGCCGCCCAATTCACCCCAGCTTCAAAAATCCCATTCAGGCTGACTGGGTACTGGGGGAAAATGTCCCTAAGCAATTCCTATGTCTGTTGAGAAGAGAGGGAGAGAAGAAATGAACCCATGAGAGGCTTAGCTGGGAACAAGCAGTTCCAGTTCTGGAGTGCTGTGGATGACCTCTGCCCAGCTAGTACACAGTCCCTTCCACCCTGGGTCAGGCAGCACTACATGGGTCCTGCTGAGGACTCTCCCAGTGGGACCTCCTCTTTCCTTTTCTCTCCTGGCATGTGGCAGTTCCCACCTCTTAAAGGTTCTACAGCATCCCCATATAACCATGGGGAGCCACTTAGCCAAACCATTGCACTGCCCCTCCTGGGTCTAGCCAATTCTTAGAGACAGCAAGGGCTCAGCTGGAGCATGCCTTTGGTACAGAACTAACTGGTATGAATCTGTTCTCCCCTGATTGGCCCCTGTCCCCACAACGACCATATTCTTCTGCCCTAATCACCCTAGGGCAGGTGCCAGGTGCCTGGAGACCTCTCCTGCCACTCAGAGTCCACCAAGAGTGCTCACACCAGCCAGCCCTACGCTGCTTACCCTGCCATGCTGTGCCTTTCCCGGACACTTCAGTTTAGGCTTCTGGCCTGGGCTCTTCCCTGGCTGTTGCTGCTTTCTGCCTCTGGTCACCTTGAGGCCTCCTCACATGGGCGTGTTGCATGCCATGCCTCTAGGACCTGTGAAGATAATAAACCTTTCTTTCCTGAGCCTCTCCTGTGTCTCCTCTTGTGACTGCACCTGACTGTTCTTTACCTAGAAGAACACAGAAAGGTAAGTGACAGAGGAGACATCCAAACTCGGGAAAATACGAATCATCTGATAAATCTTATAACTACTTGGCTATGGGGGGAGTTCTCCCTCCATTCTAATTCTCAAATGGTAGATAGGTTAAAATTTTTATGCCAAAATTAAAACCCAAAGGGACTAGAAGAAAGCACAGGAGAGGAAGAAAATCTTGAACTGGAGTAGAGCTGAGTTAAGGAAGAAACAAAAACCAGAAGCCAAACGTGAATTTATCCACATAAAATTCCAATATTTCTTCATGGTAAAAATTACAATAAAACCAAAAGACAAGGAACACACAGGGAACAATTTTCCCAACATTCTCCTCGTTGGAGGGCATTATGACAGTATCTATTAACCTTTTCTTTTTTCTTTATTTGCAGTGCTTGGTATCGAACTCAGGGCCTCATGCATGCAAGACAAGTGCTGTAACACTGTGCTACATCCCCAGCCCCAGTGTTGACTAAATAGTAAATAGTTTTGACCTAACAACTCTTTTTCTCCAATTTGATCCCGTACTTCTTGTGTACATACATATTTCACTGATGCACTGGTTATAATTGGAAAAGACCAGACACAGCTTGATTTATGTTACAGTGGAGCTCTTACAAATGCTGGGCTAGCTCTTCATGTCCTGGCATGAAACAATCCCCCAAGATACAGGGTTAAGAAGAAAACAAAAGGTCCAGGACTGTGCAGAGCAAGCCCCTACGGGTGCAACCAAAGTCAGGGCTGCTTGTTATGTGCACAGAGAACTTCCGGAAGGAAATATGGGAAGCCACTGTCACCATTCCTTCTAGAGACAGAGATTAGAGGTCTTGCTTGTTTTTCCATATGTATACTTTTATCATTTTCAATTTTCACCATGTGCTTTTATTTTTTAAATTAAAACCATTTAATAAAAAATCACAGAAAATAACTTGGCAGCAAGAAACTTTTACCTTAAAGGAATATGAAGGAAATTCAAGGAGAAAAAGAAAAAATGGAAAACAAATAGCAGGCATTAAAACAATTTGATGGACTTGACAGACTTGAATGGTGCAGAGATGTAAAGCTGAAGCAATGCATAAATCACTGGTAAAACAGGGAAAATAATGGGTGGAAAGGGAAAGGCAGCAGCTGGAGGCAAACAAATCAGAGTCCTCAGTGAATTCAAAGTCAGGACACCAGTGCCCACTGAGTCTCCCTAGGGATGCCCAAGCTGAGCACAGCCTGGGCTCAGAGGTGAAAAAAGACAACAAAGACAAAGAGGTCCAGGCTGGTGGGGAGGACTGGTGTGTGGCAATTCCCTGGCATGGGCTGTGACTTGGGAGCACGAGGCTAAGTATGGGAGGGAGGTTAAAGAGGTGACCTGGTGCGTCCTGCTCCCAGGGCCATGGGACAGTGGGCTTGACCAGGTTGTTGAGGGCACAGATCTGGGTGTGCCATTGACAGCATCCAGGGAGGGCTAACAGCTTGGAACAGCATCCACGAGGCACTGTGCAGGACCGTGTTCACCAGTGACCCGTAAGGCACAGAAAGGCCCGGGTGGCTGCAGTGGTCCTATCAGATTCATGCTGTCTCCAGTAACAGAGGGCCCTATTTGTACTCCTGAGAGGGCCAGAGCCCTGAGTAAATGGAATAAAGATGATGCGGTTGTATCAGGGACTTACGGTAGAGGGTGAGGTCACATAAATAACTGAATAAGCAAAACTAAGGGGTCCTTTGTCTTCCATTCCGGCATCTTTTGGCCCAAGGTTGGGAATGGGAGGGCAGGGATGAGGGGGAAGGCCTTGAGCGCCCCCTTCAGGTTAAAGTGTGTGCAATTTTAGCAAGTCTTATATAGGACCGGACAATTGTTCTCCAGGTGAGGTGCCTGGACCCCCTAGGATCCAAAAGACTCCCTAGGGAAGGGGTGCAGCTTGTGAGGTTGAAACCGTTTTTACAGCAGTGCTAATTCATTATCTGCTTTTCTGAGCTCTGAACATGTGCACTAGCATTGTAAAAGTCATGGGAGGAGTATTAAATAAAGCTCTGCAAGCATTACTTAACAGTGATCCCAGATAAATCAATGAAATGATGCAGTAAATCTCAGTCCCTGAGCAGTTTACTATTCTGCTGGAGGATTGGTCTTACCCTGCAGCAAGACTAAGTTGCATAGTGCTGCTACTGTGCTGATACAGGGTTGGATACAGATTTTCATAGCATTGACCTGGAATTTCACTGATTGGTTGTTTCTTTCTCAGATCATGATTTGAATTCCACATGCAGAACCATCTCACACACTCAGCCCCTCCTTCCTTATTGCACCTGGCTCTTGGTATTTTGTTTCTGCCATGCCTCTGTAAGTGAGGGGCTTTCCTCTACATTCCTCCCTGACAGAACAACAAACCAATCCCTGCCTACACATTTGTTGCTGTGGCAGAGGGGTATGGAGCAGTCTGTGGGTGCACGGTGGGGCCCAACTGAATACTGCAATAAAATTGTGCAAAAACCTGATCCAGGGGGCTAAGAGGCAGTGGAGGGCCACACTGAAGGGAATAAAACCCAGGTTGTAGCATCATTTAGCTTTATGGCTTACAGACGAGAAGAAACAAATCTGGTTAGAACATTAATAAAGCAAGGCCCAGTGGCTAAAAGAAGTGAAATAGACATTGAAGGTTCCAAGAAGGAGAAGCCAGGATAACCATGACCACATGTTTTCCCATGACAGCTTTCCTCAGTTGGCTCATTCTCTAAGTTGAGAGGTTTGGTGGGTTTGTTTATGAATGTTAGTTTGAACTTGTCGTGATCTATTAACCCAAAGGCAGCAGTCTTTCCCAAGAATAGAGTAGATCCCTCTTGTGCAGTAGTGAGCATATCTAAAGCCTTTTTGTTTTTTAGGACCACTACTGTTAGTAGAATGATTTGTCCCTGAAAATCCATGAGGATTGGGGCTATGATGTCTAGAGCATCAGCCACCTCTAGTGACAGGATTTTGCAGATTAGGGAGAAATAAATAATTCCTCCCTGCTCCCCATTCCTATGTCTGATGTAATTTTGAGGCCTCTTAGCTGAGGCATGAGTTGGATAGCCCACATGTTTTTAAGAGGTTGTTAATATCCATACACAGAAAGGGGCATAGAGTTATAGGAATAGCCAGTAATAGAAAGTCTAATTTTTGTCCAGGTGGAAGGTAGACAAGCATTGGCTTTATTTTTTTTTTTGTGGGTTTTTTTTTTCTTTTTTCTTTTATTATTCATATGTGCATACAAGGCTTGGTTCATTTCTCCCCCATGCCCCCACCCCCTCCCTTACCACCCACTCCGCCCCCTCCCTCTCCCCCCCCCCAATACCCAGCAGAATCTATTTTGCCCTTATTTCTAATTTTGTTGTAGAGAGAGTATAAGCAATAATAGGAAGGAGCAAGGGTTTTTGCTGGTTGAGATAAGGATAGCTATACAGGGCATTGACTCACATTGATTTCCTGTGCGTGGGTGTTACCTTCTAGGTTAATTCTTTTTGATCTAACCTTTTCTCTAGTATCTGTTCCCCTTTTCCTATTGGCCTCAGTTGCTTTAAGGTATCTGCTTTAGTTTCTCTGCATTAAGGGCAACAAATGCTAGCTAGTTTTTTAGGTGTCTTACCTATCCTCACCCCTCCCTTGTGTGCTCTCGCTTTTATCATGTGCTCATAGTCCAATCCCCTTGTTGTGCTTGCCCTTGATCTAATGTCCACATATGAGGGAGAACATAAGATTTTTGGTCTTTCGGGCCAGGCTAACCTCACTCAGAATGATGTTCTCCAATTCCATCCAAAGCATTGGCTTTAGAGTCAGGTAACCATGCTTATGATCCATTTCTTTACAACCTTTTGGCTTTAGTTACTTTGGAAAGAGGTCTGGCATAAGTGACTCCATTTGGAATCTGAGAACTTCTTTTCTGAGCAAGAGGGAGGGACTGTCCCTGGATAGTCTCTTATCACCCAGATTAAGCTTTGTCCTGGTAAGTCTTTTCTTGTTGCTGGGATAAGATGTCCCAGTTAAGTCCGATCTGATTCTGCATTGGAGGAGAAGTGACAGACAGGTCATGTGGGACGCAGTGCCAATAAGACCCTTTTTAGCCAAAACAAAGAGGTGTAGAAGAAGTGACTCTTAGGCTGGGCTTATCTGGAGTCCATTAACTTTAATTTTTTATAAGTGACATCTTAGTATCTCAAAAACAATGTTGCTCAAGATGTTGTTATTAGAAGTTGTACTTCCGTAGAATATCAACAGACAACAGTCACAAAATTTTACAAGGAAAATACAAAACAAAACTCAACAGAAGCAAGTACTTAAAACCTAACTCATTTGACAGATCAGTACTTGTTAAGAGTCATTCTCTATGAGCCCAACCGCAAATGCTCCAGGGAAGGATCAAAACTATAATGGCAAAGACTTAGAATAGCTGTAGTTAAAGTACTGAAAAACAATTCAGCATTTGATAGACCTACTTGTTGATTTTTTTCAAAATTTTGTACTTTGGAATAACTTTTGCAAAATTTTTAACTTAGAGAAAATTTTTTTTAATAAAATATGCTTATTATTTTGTTAGTATCCTCATATTTCACTGAAGCTTTGTGGAATAAAAGTGATCTTAAACTTTCTTATATAACAATTTACAAGAACACATCTGTTAATGGATCAATATATTGTAAAAGAGTTAAATCCAAATTATATTTACGACAGAGTGAAACAGATTAAGATCCATGATCTAAATAACCAAACTTTAAGGTCCCATTTACAAGTCCCCAATTAGACAACCAAAACAGCTGCTTGAGTTTTAAAATGGCCAACTTTTTTTTTTTAATACAGAGCGTGAGAGTTAATTTTTGAATGCCTGCATTTTTAGTTAGAGGTGACTGAGATAACATCTAAATGTGAAGAGACAATTGCTTTTACGTATTTACAAAAATAACACATATAAACAAGCATGTTAATTTAGAGTCCTTTCAGAGCTTTTGGCCATAGATTAGTCACAATTCTTCCTAAGGGATGACAAAGTGGCATGGACCTTGTGCTTACCCTCCTAGTGCCAACATGGAACTAGAGTGCAACACTGTATCCGGGTACATTTGCTAAACATTGTGCGCCATCATTATCCTGGAGTTAGGGCTGACCAGTTTGAGACTTCTTGCTATAGTGGTCAACAGTCCCCCAGCAGCCATCTTGGCTATACGGACACCTAATTAGGTAAACCACTTCCCGTTATCCTGTTCTTGGGAAAGCCCTTCCATTTCTCAGAAATCGCCGCAGGTATGTACATAGCCTTAACGTAACTTTATCCATAAAAGTGCCCAAGGCCGGAGAGCTCAGTGCACTCGGCTGGTTGGTCGGGTGGCCGGACCTCATTCCGTTGGGAGGGTGGACTTGTGTTTCCTATTGACACTTGACTGCTCAGTCGAGCTGCCTGCCCTCAATCTCCTATGGAGGTGTATATTGCCTTGCTTCACTAAACCTTGCTCTGTTAAAACTCCTCTGTGTGTCCACAGTGTCTTCAGTGACACCAAGAGCCTGCCATTCACCTCCAGTGACAAATATACTAAAAACTACTGAATTTTATACTTTAAAGGTTATGAATTATATCTCAATTAAAACAATTCTAAACAGGGAGAGAGAAAAAGAAGGAGATGATGGGAGTAGGGACAAAATGGTAATGGGGTAGGGCAGATCCTAGAACTTTCAGAGAAAAGGGGTGGTGACAGGCTGGATGTAGGATGAGAGATCAGCCCTAGAAGAGTGGATCTGTGTGGATGGCAAAAATGATTTCAAGATGCAGAGTTTGACTGCAGTATCCTAGTGCACAGAGAGGTTAACGGTTCTTACCCAGCAGAAATCTCACTAATTTCATCAAATTGGGAGAAATTCCAGTGTGGCTGAACAGGAACAAATTTGAATTTTAGAGTATTTGTTAAAGAAATATAATTTTATTGCTCATTAGAAATTAGGGTGTCCTGCTATGGAATCACACGAGGACCTCAAGCTACTCACTGTAGCTGGTTGAATTTTGATCTCTTCATCTGAATAGATGCTGGGAAAGATGGAAAGATCTCCTGGGTTGAGTTCTGTGACTGTCATTTTATGCTTCCAGAGCCCAACACCAATCACTTTCTCCTGGACACCCTCTCTTGACTCCCCCCATGATTCTCCCCATTACTCCCCCTGTGACTCCCCCATCACTTCCCCTATCACTCTCGATTTTCCTTCTGCCCCTGCTGCTGCTCTCTTGATCTTAAATGCTGGAACTCCCCAGGCTTTTCTGTGGCCCTGTGATCCTAGAACTATTCATCTCTGACTATGGCAGCCACTTGTCTGCTCCTGATCCCAAGTCCATGTGTCCCTACCCAGCTTCTCCTCCTGCCTCAGGGGAATGTACCTGATGGCTATGGGATATTTGTACACAGGTGACCATGGGCAAGTCCAACATACCACATCCAAATGGACTCTTCCTTTCCCCTCCTACCCCAAATGCTACTTTGCTAATTTAGGTAAAAGGTATCAGCGCTCATCCAATTTCAAAGTCACTCTAAGGGACTGTCCATCTATTATTCCAATATATGGAATCTATATATTAAGATGAGAATCTGGAATAGAAGTTACGGAACAAATCTAAGACATGGAGCTTGAACTTAGACCCAAGTCTCTAATGCCCAGGCCAGGTCTCTCTACTATGGCCCTACACCCACCACATAGCCAGCCAGCCACTCCCTGTCCTGGGCACTCCCTGTCCTCTTTCTCTCCTTCTACCTCTCAAGTCCATCCCACTGCCAGGACCTGAAGGCTCCTGCTCCTCTGACAGGTGCCTGGCCCAGTTCATTCACACTCACCATTGCCCAGACACTGCTCCCTCCTGACCTGTCTTCCTCTCCTTAAGCCACACTTTAACTCAGCAAAAGTGCTTTTCCCAAAACACAGAACATGCCACTCCCCTACTGGAAGTGCTATCACTGGTCATCCACAGCTCTTGGGACAAAAGCAAGCCTCTTCCCTTGGCCCACCTCCCCCCTCTTCTCTAGCCTTATAATTGGTCCTCGTTATTCACAGAATTTGTGTGTGCAAATTCCCACTACACTTGGTTTGCAACCAAGTCAGAATTCCCATCATTTTCACCATCACTCACAGACATGCCTGAGGCAGGGGGAAGAATTTTGAGTCACGGGATGTAGGTGTCCCCAGCAGAGGGTGAGCAAGACCTTCTCATTCTCAGCCTCTACACAAGTGTCTTTCCGTGGTCTATTCAGCCATGCTTTTCTCATCTTTCAGGTTTTTGTTGCTGATCTTGCTGTTTTAAATGGCCCCTCAGAGTTGTGCTGAAGCTCTGTCTGGCGTCCCTAAGAGCAAGGGGCTCTGGTGTCTGTGGCAGACGTGTGTTAGATAAGCTTCCTCCAGGTGGAAGGTTCAGGGCTGTTGGCAAGTCGATGTTGATGAAGCTATAAAGCAGTACATCCCAAAGAAAGAAGGGGAAATTGGCCCCTTATGCATGAGGCCTCTCAAGAACATGCTGAAGTAGCATCTATAGTGCACAAAAAAAGTACAGAAAAGTGGCTACATTTGTGGATTCATGAGCTGGCATCTGATTTTTTACAAATGTTGTAGGCAGCATTACTGTGAAGCAGAAAGCTGGCTCACCTGTGTCAAAGATGATTTGACATGACAAACATTAAACCTGCAGGCAAGGCAGATTCTGTAGATCAGGAGGCTGTGGAAGAATATTTAAAAATGCTTGCTAGGTGCTCAACAGGAGGGGTTACATAGAAGAGGTTTTCAACTTTGAGACTAGTAGGTTTGGTAAATGTACCTAAATAACACAATGGTGCTTTGGTTGGCTTAAGTTTTGTGACCAGCAGTTCGGAGGATCTTAACTAGGAGGAACAGCTCCATATTCACTACTTTGGGTTTGAGTCAAGGTCACGGCACCTAACTACTGTGAATAACGAGAACCCACAGTGCTTTCCACTCTGCCCGCTGTGCGGACTCTGGTCCCACGGAGCTCTCTGTAGTTCCCGAAGACACTTTTCCTGGGCTGCCTCCCTTCTTCATCAGCCCACCCAGGTTCATCCCGAAACCTCAGCCAGTCATGCCCTGGGCATCTTATCTCTCTGGACCTCGGGATACCGAGGCTGTCCTCCGCTGTGCTTAACGCAGAGTGCAAACTCTGCCTCAGCATCGACCATAGCACTGCAGTCATCACACATCTGTCCACCTCCCTCATCAGCCTCTGAGCTGCTGGAGGCAGGGCCTTCCCTCCCTCCCTCCCTCCCCCCTTCCTTTTCTCCTTTCCAATAGATACATAAAAGCCTGAAATTAACATGAAAAACTAAAAACTTCTTTCCATCTATCTGTCTATCACCCATTTACATAAACACGGGTATATATTTGCATATATATTGTATATATATGTATATACATATAAGGCATACATATTTGAAGTGTGTGGAAAAATAAGGCAAAAACCAACACTACAAGAAACTTATGTTTCACTTTCATTTTATCTTATTAATTTTTGTGGTGCTGGTGATTGAACCCAGAGCCTTGCACATGCTAGGCAAGCACTCTACCACTGAGCTACCGTCCCAGCCCCACTTTTTGAGTATAGCCCTGGACAGACTCTAACTTGTTATGTAGCCCAGACTGGCCTAAAACCTGTGATCCTCCTGCCTCAGCCTCCCCAGTGCAGGGATTACAGGTGTGCCCCACTACTCCCAGTTTTATTTTATTCTTAAATTAACATACCATGCCATGCCTATTTGACAGATTGTATGTTGTTGCTATGTTCCAGCACTTAGCACAGAGCCTAGACCATAGAAGGGATCAGTAAATACTTGTTGAAAAAAGCAAAACAGGTCGGATGCCGGTGGCTCATACCTGTAATCCTAGTTACTCAGAAGGCACAGATCAGGAGGATCACGGTTCAAAGCCAGCCCAGGCAAATATTTCCAACAGACCCTATCTCAAAAAAAAAACATTCACAAAAAAGGGCTGGTGGAGTGGCTCAAGGTGTAGGCCCTGAGTTCAAGCCCCAGTACCACAAATAAATAAATAAGTAGCAAAATGGTTAGCACTATTTATCCTATTTTGCCTAATTGAAGTTCCTTGGGTCATAAACTTTTACTAAATAGATAAAATAGTTTCAAATTAGCATATTAAATTAATTTTGTTCCTTAAAGTATTTTTCTTTCTTTTTTTTTTTTTTAATGGGACTGGCATTTGAACTCAGGGGTTTGCACTTGCAAAGGAGGTGCTCTCTAAAGCTTGAGCCATATCTCCAGTGCTCTGGTTATTTTGGAGATGGGAGTCTTTCAAACAATTTGCCCAGGCTGGCCCTGAACTGCAATCTTCCCTATCTCAGCCTCCCAAGTAGCTGGGTGACAGGCATGAGTCACCAGTGCCTGGATTCGAGTTTTTTAAAATTTGAGTTATCTATATTAAAATTTTGCTATATAATATAAAGTTTAGCTTAGTCCAAATGGAATAATTAGAAATATGGAAGAAGTGGTCTGAATTAATCAGCTTTTACTGAGCTCATATAATTACTGAATACTGGAGCCAGAGAGATCTTAATTTATGCACGTATTAATTGAGCTCCTTTAGGCTTTTAAATAAACTAATGCTTGCAGGGGTCAACGCACAAATCCATAACCCAGTTATAGTATCTACATACTTGCAAAAATATCCTATCTTGAGATGTATGGTTTGTGAAAGGAAAGCAAGTGTTCTCAGACCCAGAAGCACCATAGTGACCAGGCTGTGCTATTTGGAACCCTGCCAGGGAGTCCTTTACCACCATCTCATTACACTGAGCAGCAGCAGTGCTGGGAGATGGAGCCATTACAGGCCCTGGTATGAATGGAGGACTCCCTCCTGCTGAGCCTGAACTTGACCTCACAGCCCAAATTATCCTCAGACAGCAGAGAGGAAACTGACACCAGCAGCAGCAATGGAAACAATGACCCCTGCAGAGGCCTCAATGTCTTGCACCCCTCTCCTTCCCCAGTTCATAGGCTGAGCCCAATCACCGTGTGGGTAGCAGAGTCTCTTTTCAACCTACTGGTACGTGGGCACCATTGTAATTTAATATCTGGTGTGGCCTGTGTTTTAGGACTAACGTACCAAATTGTTGAAAGTCATGCCCAGTTTTGGTAATGCACGTGTCTGTGAATATAAGGTACAATTTGTCACCAGGCTCAATTTATTATGCTCAAATGCTAAAGGCTTGGTCACCAGCCTGGGGCAGTATTAATAGGCGGCAGAACCTTTGTGCAGAACTGGAGCTGTGAATCTCCAGTTGAAGCATGGAGCAATGTAATACTTGGAGTTAATTTTAAAAACAGTGGGGAAATGACACGAGATTTACCACTGCAACAAATTTTGAAAGTGGTTTAAGGGATATTTAAAAGGGCTTTTGAAAGTGGCTCCGAAGGCGTCCTATTGCATAAATTGTGTATTGTCTTCCCACACAAACTTCCTTACGTTTTGGAAAGGAGCAGTGTGTTAATAAAGCCAAAAGGTCCACTGCAGGATGACAAGGTCCTGCATAACCAGACCGTGCGGAGTCAGAGAAGCAGCGTTGGCGTGCACCCCCCAACGTGGGCTGGGGTCCCGTAACTGTGGGCTGCATTTCCCGCCTGCGTTGCACTCTGCGCTGTGACGTTCCCTGCTTCTTACAACGGCCGCAGCCGCAGCTCCTCGGGGAGTCCCGCCCAGGTCCTGGGGGTCCTGGGGAGAAGTGACCACAGCCCCGAGGGATGGAAGGGATAAAGGAAAAGCGGCTTTGAAAAGGCAAGGGCCAGCTTCCTTCTGAGACTGCAGTTGCGGCTCTAGACACCCACCAAAGAGCTTCTGCGTGAGTTCTTCACCGCGTAAGGAACTCAGAAGCCCCGCAATGCTCACCTAACCTCCACCTATCGCAGGTATCCCATGCTTCGAGCGGCCGCGCACTGCGCATGCCCGGGTGGGGGCGGAGCGGAGAGCAGGGGCGGAGCAGACAGTAGGGGCGGGGCGCGCCGAGCTCGCGGCGGGACAGAGCGCCAGGCGTCGTGGTGAGGATGGCCACGCTGCGCAGACTGCGAGAGACGCCTCGGCACTTACTGGTCTGCGAGAAATCCAACTTCGGCCACGACAAGTCGCGCCACCGGCATCTTGTGGAGACGCACTATCATAACTACCGGGTGAGGCAGGCCGCGCTAGGTCGCCGGTGGAGAGGATGGTGGGAGCTGCGCTCGGCTTCGCGTGGCGGGACCCTCGCGGTGCATGCTGGGAGATGTAGTCTCAGTGCTCTTGTCTGTAGCGCAGGGCGGGGCCCAGGAACAGACGGGACGGGGCTTGTCCTTCGGTTGGCTACTTACTCCAATTCTGTACCCGCCCACGGGGCGCGAGTCCCGGGAATTGCGAGGCGGTGAGGTGCAGCTCTAGTGCTCTCTTAGGTGGTTGGGTCTTCTCCCCACCACCCCGTCCCTCCGCTGCTGGATTCCCTCTCCCACCTGCGCATCTTTCCAGAACTGAACCAGCCCCCGCATGCTGCCCGCTTTTATAAACTGATATTCCAGAAACTCCAGGGAAATTCAACGATAAGAACTTGAGCATTTTACCCTTCAAGTTGACCGGCCGGATTGATTTCTGAGATCCCTCAGGAACGGATGTGTTGGAGCTTCAGGAGAGGGTCTTTGAAGCTGCCAGCCCTTGGGCCGCATTTGAATCTGCTCGGTTTGACAGCTCTGGTTTGGTTGGCAAGCGCATCCCAGGAGGCATGTTAGGGATAGATGCCTTAAGTTGTCGGGTCTGACCTGTTGAATTTCTCTGTCTAGAATGGAAACCTCCAGAAGCACTTCTGCTTCTGGGCAGCCTCTTAGTGATTAAATGCTCCTTCATTCTTTATACTGCCAGGAGAAGTTCCTACCAGGGTACACAAATCTAGCCCTATTCAAGGGCTATTTCCTTAAAAAAAAAAAAGAGAGGAACAGAACGTAAAATACATTGCTCATTTGAAAAAGGTAAAATGCAAGCAAGACCTTTCAGTTAAAATGTTTCTGCCTAGTGTCTTTCCAGTACCGTGTGTTGCATTGCAGAAATGAAAAACTTGAATTTTCAAATTTCTCTTTGCCTGAGTTTGGTTGGTTAACTTAAGAGACTTGTTGGGTGTGTTTGCATGTTCCAGTAAAACCTGTGGAGAAATAGTGAGTGATTTGCATAAAAGTTCACTAAAACCTTGTTTGGATTATGCATTCCAATAGGTTTCATTTTTCATTCCTGAATGTGGGGTGCTACCGAAAGAACTGAAAAGCCTGGTCATGGAAACTGGACCCTATTACTTTGTGAAGAATTTGCCTCTTCATGAATTAATAACACAGGAGTTCATCAACACCTTTGTAAAGAAAGGTAAGAAAAACCTTGTACTGTCATGTAATGAACAGTCAAAGTGAGGAACTACAGGGAGACCACAGCACTGTAAGAGGGTTCCTCTTGTTTTAAAAAGAGCCTGTGGGGATAGTGGTGTGGTCAAGTGAGTGCTTCGTTCCCATCTCCTTTCCTGCATCCCATCTTACTCTTTCCTGCATCCCATCTTACTCTTTCCTGCATCCTCGTTAGGTGGCAGTTTTTTATTACACTTGTCTCCAAGCCTAGGATGGAGGTGCTGTAATGTAATGTCTGTCATCATAAAACAAGGATCCACAGAGAGGAAAGTCTGCCATCTCTGTTCACATGTGCTGATCTTGGGGATGTCACTGCAAAGAGACTGTGCTCTCAGCTGTCCCCACAGTGGCTGTGTCAGATGCAGCCACAGCTGCTGGTTACTGGGCCAGGTGCTCCTTTCGGTTCAGTGTCTTCTTAGATTTTGTGTCTCACATCTGCTAGATTGACAGGTTTGTTCAGTCGTTTCTAGGAGCCATTGTTTGAAGTTGTATTTCAGAGTGTCATTAGGGGTTCCACCCTCACCTCCTGAGCCACTGTACACGGGCCACGGACTAGCCTCATTGTAGCTCCTACGTTTGTCCTCTCCAGTTGACCTGTGAAGAATTGTAGTTACATCAGTGCTACTCAGTCAAACGCTGCTGGGGCTGCAGATGGAACTGGACAGCCTGTCTTCGTTTTCATCAACGTTACTGTTTTCATCCACTGTGAAGTCCAAGACTATTTTGTTAATGGCATGGACACTTTTGGCAGGCACTGTTAAATACCTTACATCCTGCATCTGTGAACTAGGTCTTCGATCCCCGAGTAACAGATGAGGAAAGGCTGAGAAGCTTTTGAATATTAACCTAGAACTCTGCCTCTAAGTTGTGTTCATGTACCTGGTGTTTTACTTTGTGCCTTTCTGTCAGCATCCCCGAGGGTTCAGGTTCCGTTCTGTGTCCATTTTCTGCCTGATAATAGTAAACTTACAGAAAATGAGACCCTAGTGAGTGAACTAGCTGGAGCTTGGCCTCCTGTGTGATTCACACACCCACGCTGTGTGTTGGGGCTACTGAGTGAGGTGGGGCAGTGCCAGGGACTGACCGTGCCTCCCTGGAAGGTTTGTTGTCTTGTGAAAGTAATCCATTGACATTTTGAAGGTGTGTGGTCTTTACCTTGATATCCTTGGACTTTTCTCTTACAGGCTCGTGCTATGCACTCACATACAATACCAATATTGATGAGGATAACACTGTTGCCCTGCTACCAAATGGTAACAAAATTCTTTTTTCTTTTTAATTGTAAAAGAAATGCCTACTGTTTAAAAAAAAAAAAAAGAAAGGTCAAATCATTGAGATGTATATAGAACAAAATGAAGGTCTCTGCTTCCTCCAAACTTACTTCCCTTCTTAGATGGAATAGTTTGGTATTAATTCTTCCAGAATTTTCTATGCATTTATAAACACATTTTTTAAAATGTATGTTATATAATACTACATTGTTTCTCAATGTTATTTTTGTCCAAGCTACATATCAGAGACATCTTTACATAACAGTGCATATAGTTCTAACTTACAAATTTTGTTTATTTATTTATTTATTTTTTTAGCTTTGTTTATTTATTTGGTTTTGAGACAGGGCCCTGCCACATAGTACTCATTGGCCTGGAATTCTCTGTGTAGCCCAAGCTGGCCTCTAGCTCTCAATCCTCCTGCCTCAGCCTTCCAAGTGCTGGTATTATAAATGTGTATTCCCATGCCTGACCCTAATTTAGTTTTTAATGTCTTAAAGATATTTGAAAAAATGGGTATACCATGATTTGTTTGAAAATTCCTTTCTCAATGGAAATTTAAATTATTTCTAGTTTCACTACTATAAATAATATACATGCATGAGTATATGTGTAGATAATATCCATGTATTATAAACAAGGTCCTCATGCAGTCACTACACTGATTTCTAACTGCTCAGTTATCTTGCTTTCTTAGTAAGAGAACATAAGTGATGTTTTTAGCATCTCTTTTATGGGAACTGTTGCTTGATTTATAGGGAAGTTAATTTTATCTCTGGATAAAGACACTTATGAAGAAGCTGGACTTCAAGGTCGTCCATCTCGGTATTCTGGCAAAAAAGCCATGAAGTTTAGTAAGTATTATGTGTGCTCCATCAGTGTCTAGCAAGCCCGATATCTTCCTGCCACAGCCGGAACCTAAATGTTTGAGCCACTCTGATCTCTGTTGGGAAAGTGCAGCTGTTTCTTGCCTTTGAAACTTTTGACTCCAGGAGCTGTGGGTTGGGCTTCAGGAGTCTGTGGACTGTACTTCTCTTCCATTGTCTGCTGCATTTTATAAAGCACATAGGATCAGGCTAGTCATTAGATATGTTTGGGGCCAAAAGTTCAAAGTAATGAACCCAGTGTTGAAGTCAACAACTAGTTCTTATAAAGAATTTCCCCAGGCCTTTATGATGACTAGTAGAAACTCACCCAGGGGTGGAGAGATGTGATTCTGCTGATGGTGTCTGCTGTGGGCATCAGTAGTTAAGGCTGCTGCATTCCTAAGTAGATTAGAGTTGACGCCTGAGCACCTCTGCCCTTGATCTTTGACCTCAGAAAGAGAAGAACTTAAAACAACTGTTGTTAGCAGCGCTCACTGCTAGGAATGCCCACTGAAGGATAGTTTTGACTTGATGAATCAAAAGGAGTGAAGAAGAAAGTAATTTGTGCTATTTGTAAACTTCCCCCAAATTCTGACTTCTTAAGCATAACACTTTATTCACAGTGCAAGCTTTGTGTATATGAATGGAATATCTCTTCCTTTTTCCATTTTTAAAGTTGTTTCCATTGATTTGATGGATTTATCCTCTAACCCGGATTCTAAGAAGTATGAAAGAGTATCTTGGTCCTTCAAAGAAAAGAAGCCATTGAAATTTGATTTTCTTTTGGCGTGGCATCGTACAGGTATGAAGGATAAATGATTGTAATGATGTGATGATTTTGAAATCTAATTACTAATTAAAGAGGAGTAATGGGGGATTGATATGTGTGCATAAGTGCATCAACATTCAGGAAGCTGCTTGAACCTTCTGACACACTGAGAACCACAGCTGGGGATAATCTAGGTCTGAAGCCATCTGCCTCAATCTTCTTGGGTACATGTAGATCCCAGGATCTTGAGAGTGACTTCAGAGAAGCTAACTTTTGTCTGCTTCTCCCCTTCCAGCTTACCTAAAACGTCCTTGGCTAGAATATTTTAAATTAACACCAATTATAACAGCATGTGATCTCTCTGTCATTATTGATCGTAGTAACTCAGGTATACCATTAAGTATCAGTTTAAATTTGTTGTGACTTAACACTAAATTTAGTTCAGAGTTTTATGTCATCAGGTGTGTTAACCTGCTTACAACTGCCACATGCATTGCTCCTCTTACAAGCGTATCTGTGGAAGATTACAGTGAACCGATCGTTAGGAGTTGTGGTGGTGTAGCACCCTCCTTTTCAGGATAGGGAAGCACGTGAGTCCATTGTGGAAATGCCCCCATGAGAGACTTTTGGTCATGGGGTGTTCCAGATTGCTTTCCTGGGTCCTGGCTTTTGTGCCATTTTTTCCCCCTACATGAGGGCAGAGAAACTTCCTGAAGTTGGTCCTGTGAAGTCTTCCATGAGGACCATCCATGCAGTGGGCTCTATGTAGCATTCTGTTCCTACAACTGCTAATTGCTATAAGAGATTTTTAGGGACTATGAAAAGTTTGAGATTTACTCTGCTTGCCAGCTAACACAGTGGCCTGCTACAGTCTTATAGATGCTGGCAGAAAAGGAGTAACTACTGGATCAGAGACAAAGGACTTCATTCCTCACAGCAGGATCAGTAGCTGTCGTGCATTAGTCAGGGCTCTCCAGAAAGCCAGGAAGGAGGGAGAGAAGGAAGGAAGGGGGTTGGGGGGAGACTGAAAAATAGATAGGCAGGGATTAGGGGGAATAGTTCATGCATTTGTGGAGCTGAAAAGTCCCATCATGGCCACCTAAAAGCTGGAGACCCAGGATGGTGTCACTTAAGCCAAGGCCAAAGGCCTGAGAACCTGCAGAGCCTGTGGTGCAAGTCCTGGAGTCCCAAGGGGAGGGAACCTGGAATTTTGATATCCAAGGGCAGGAGAAGCTGCATGTCCCAGCTCCAGGAGAGCATGAATTCACCAGTTGGATGGTGAACTGCTATACTGAGGATGGATCTTCCCTACTTACTCTACCCACTCACAGGCCACTTGCCTCTGGAAATACCTCACAGACACACCCAGAAACTGCTTTCCCTTCTATCCAGTTAAGTCAACACCTAAAATTAACCATCACATATAGAATCAGCATTTGCACCAGTTCACCAAGTCTCGGTTCCCAAGAGTGACACAAATTTGGTCCAGTGGTGCTGGCACATGCAGTGGGTTGCATGACAGGGACAGAACCCAGATCTTAAGGAAATGTAACTTTTTATAATGGGCAGTAAGCCTCCTGACTTTTGACCAAGAGGGAGGGAAATGGTATTTCTACTGTACCAGACAGTAAGCAGTCCTGCCCTGTGCTCTGGAGCAGGGGCCCTGTTTCTATCTTCCAAGGTTGTTAGCTATGCAAACTTCCCTGAAAACTGGATTTTCAAAGGAAAGCTTAAAATGAGATTCTATCATCATTCAGTTCCTTTTCTGTTTCTTGTATATGTTCCTCTCTGTAGAGTTCACTAACATTTGTATATAGAGTATACTCTGGGTTTTATGTTTTAAGTTAAAATTTCCTTTCTTTTTTCTTTTATTGGCAGCACTGGGGTTTGAATTCAGGGCCTCATGCTTGCTAGGCAGGTGCTCTTACTGTTTGAGCCACTCTGCCAGCCCAAAATTTTCTGATTAGAGTAAATGAAACAAATATGGGGCTAATATTTGTAAAAGCATTGTGCATTTACAGGAAAAGTGTGGAGAGCTTTGACACATGGAGCTGAAACCAGCTTTAAATGGTTTTAATTTGATTAGTGCTTTGCACAGCTCTCATTTTACTTAATCTTACCTGATTCTCATAATTCCATGGGAATGGAGTTATTTCAGGGATTCACTGAAGTTGTACACAATGTTCACATGGTCTTACCTGGTATGTTTTCAGGTACAGAAGAATCAACGATGATGTCATACTTCTCCAAATACCAGATTCAGGAGCACTGGCCAAAAGTAGCCCTGAGTACAGTGAGAGATGTGCAGTGCCCAGTGCTGCAGAGCAGTGAGCTCGGGGGACAGCCAGAGACATCCTGCAGCGCCCCGGAGCTCTTCGACTGGCTGGGTGCTGTCTTCTGTAATGCCGACTTGTGGGTATCTGAACTCCCAGGATTGTGCGGGGCTCTGGCTTGCTGCTTGTTTTCAATACGTGTTAATACTTCAGATGTGATTATGTAGTGGTTCTAAATATGCTTTCTTTCCTTTTTGTGTGACAGAAATAACGAGCCTAATAATTTCATATCAACCTATTGCTGTCCTCAGCCGAGCACAGTGGTGGCCACAGCTTACTTGTGTACAATCACTGGCTTCATACTTCCGGAGAAGATTGGTGTCCTCCTGGAACAACTGAGGTGAGAACTCTTTTTGCCTTTTATGTCTCGCTTGTTGGTGCCATGCCAGGACATTGCTAGTGTTGCACGAGGCAGGGTCCTTCACGTAGTTCCCTTTCTTTCTTGCTTGGGCCCAAAGTAAAGTAACATTATCATTTTAGGCAGCATAATTATCCGTGCTGATAGGAAAATGCTATTACTACGCACTTGTCCCTACGAGAAGAGCAGAGGCTGGGTTTGCTTCTTGAAAGGCAGCTGCTCCTTCCTGGTTCGGCTCCCTGGGCTGTTCTGATGCAGTCCAAGTTGTAGCATCACTTGAAAACAGCAGTATTCTGTGGGCAAATTAGGGTTTATTTTTTAGTATCAGAGTTCTGCAAAATGTTTCATTCTGAAATGGGGTGGGAAGAAATAGGGAGGAAAAGTTGATCATCTCTGAATCTGAGTCATTCCTAGATGTGTTCCAGTGCTGAAATTCTGCGAATCGCTGGGCACAGATGTCATTTGGTGAGGTTCTAGATAACTACAGTGTGCCATTGTACCTAATTCGAGGACACTCAAGTCCCATATTTAAAGACCAACTGGAGCAGAATCCCATTTAGTAAGCATATGCTCTCAATCTTTTCCTTTAAAATATCTAAGTTTTCAATGTTTTCCTTTTTAAAATCTAACATCCCTTTTCACAATTATTAGTTTAGTATTATGATTTTCTTCAATAAGAAGTTTGGGTTTTAAAAAAATCTGGTGCATTATTCTGTAGTTTCATTAAACAAATAAGAACAAGAACATCACTCTTAATGGAGGGGGGGAACATTCTTTTTTTCTCCTTTTTGGTGGGATTATTGTTTTAACTCAGGGCTTCGCACTTGCAAAGCAGGTGCTCTTCTGCTTGAGCCACACCTCTAGTCTGTTTTTGCTGTAGCTATTTTTTGGAGATGGGGTCTCATGAACTAGTTTCCTGGGCTAACCTCATTCTGCAGTCCTCCTGATTTCAGTCTCCCATGTAGCTAGGATTACATATGTGAGCCACTGGTGCCAGGTGAGGGAAATTCTTACAAATTTTGTAGGGTTTTTTGGTTTTGATTCTTTTTTTTTTTTTGCAGTGCTAGGGATCTAGCCCAGCATCTTGTACACACTAGCACACACTAGACAAGTGCTCTACACTGATCACACACCCCAGCCTGGTTCTATGATTCTTAAATAATCTTCCAGAATAAGGGTTGGAAGTGTTGAACCTGCTGGAGTTTGTTTTGTGCATGGTATACTGGTTGACCTTTATGGAACTCACAGTATAGCATCAGGAATTTAATCTGCCATCTCCCAGTTTTTATAAATAAAGCTAAAGTCTAAGCTTCATTAGAATATCAGAAGTACCACTTATCTTGAGTCAATTTTTAAAATATGGACATTCCTAACTCCCTATTAAGAATTATCTTTCTTTTTCAGTCACTACTTTGATGAACCAAAGTTGGCTCCGTGGGCTACCTTGTCAGTTCAAGGCTTTGCAGACAGCCCTGTTTCCTGGAGGGAGAATGAACATGGTTTTCACAGAGGAGGAGAACATTTGTACAACTTCGTGATTTTTAATAACCAGGACTATTGGCTTCAGATGGCTGTTGGAGCACATGATGACTGTCCACCATGAGAATACAGAATTGAAAATCATGTTTGTTTATCAGTGCTTGTTTTCAGATTAACTGTAAAGGGCTGTGTGTGCACTCAGGCCTGTGTAGTGATGACATTCTCAGCTTGATATTCACTTGCCTTCTGCTCTGCCGTCTGTGTGGGCAGCTGGGCTGTCTGTCTGTGACTAACTCCTGGATGATTTCTGTCCATCAGTGCAAGCACAGAGTCATGCCTGCTGCACTGTAGCATAAACTGGAATGGCAAAGACCAGAGGTATTTGCCATTTGGTGAGGGGTGAGCTGTTGATCATTACAGCTTCTTCAGGTCCTTACCAGGGCCAGTCTGTGGTAAGGGCTGTTCATAAATTACCTCATCACATTCTCATGTGGACTCAGAAGGAAACTGAGGCACTGAGTGCTAAATAAGCTTCCACGTTCACGCTGCTAGTGGGTCTGAGATGACCCCAGCCATCCTGGGTCCTACATGTGTGCGATCTGACTTTATTGCCTCTGAGTCAGGACACACTGGATACTGTGAGTTGTTAAGGAACAAGTTGAGTTTCTGGCATGGCTGAAGGGAAGCAGCTGAAAACAATAGATTCTAGGACACATCTGGAAAATGCCTTTTAAATATGTCTGAGCTAAACATTGAGCAACAGTTCCCAAAGGCAAAGTAATTTTTAATGAAAGCAGAAACTCAGAGGAATTAGAGTATTGATGATGATTTTTTACCCTTAGTAGACTTGCTACGTGCCAACCAGAACTTTGCTTCTCAGAGCCTAGGGTAAGGAAAGGACAGCAGAATGGCTGACAAAGCTTAGGGCCCAAGGTAGGAGAACCAGGAGGGGACCTCAAGAGTCAACAGCCCAAAAGGGTAGACCTAGTGTAAGGGCAGTCTGTGAACAAATCTGTCTGCTTCCCTCCCATGTTTATCCCATAGCCCTGGAATTGCAAGGAAGTTTGCCTGTGCTGAGGGAACCATAACCCATGAGTATACTGAAATAGGGCTGGAGACATGGCTCGAGTGGCTGAGCACCTGCCTAGCAAGTGCAAGTTCAAACCCCAGTACTGAAAAAAAAAAGGAAAGTGTACATAAATATATGTATACAAGTTCCTCTTGCCTTTGGGGGAACTCAGCGAGGGTTTCAAGCAATATAAGCTTGTAATCAAAATCACAGGCACATTAAATCAGCAAGAGACAGCAGAAACAATGACCAGAAGCAGGCCTACAAAGGCTCAAAATGTTATTGAATGCAATTTAAAGGATATTAATATTTTTTAAAAAGATGATTAAAGAGCATGTTTACAAAAATAACCAAGCAGATTGGGGGAACCACCAAATAGAAGTTGAGGAATGAAAAATACTACAATTGAAGTTGAAAGTAGAGTTGATTCATACAGCAGACTAGACACACTGAAGAGAGGAGAACAGACATTTCAGCTTTGCATGAGCTGAAAGACGTTACCAGCAGCCTGCACTACAAGGAAAGGTGAAGGAAATCCTTCAGGCAGACAGACAAGGCACGAGAATGAAGAGCAAGGAAGCAGTAATAATAATGTTCATAAACGCAGGATTTATTCTTACCCAAGTCTCTTTAAAAGATAGTTGTCCAAACAAAATATAGAGTGAAATGCTAAGCAAAAGTTTAGCAATTTGATATCTGCAATACAGGACGAGAGTAACATATAATAAATGGAATTTATCCAAGGAATACAAGATTGAGTTAACATTCATAATTAACCAATGTAATTCATCATATAAACTGAGAAATAACTACAGAGTCACCTCAGTAGAGAAAAGGCACTTGAAAAAATCCCACATTCATTTCAAGAACTCCAGCAAATGAATACAGGGAACTTCCTCCATCTGATGAAGGCTAAGGGTTCTGCAAGAACCCTACATATAACATAACTAATTGTGAAAGGCAGAATATTTTTCCCTAATGGCAAGAGCAAGCAGGGGATGCAGGTAGGTGACTCGTGCTTATAATCCCAGCAGGAAAATCTCAAGTTAAAGGCCAGCAAGATATCTGTTCTTACCACCTCATAGGAGGTTCTAGACTCTGCAGTCAGGTAAGAAACAGAAATAAAGGACACCCAACTGAAATGTCATCCCCTTGTTTTATTAACATTCTCACTCATGACACATCATACATTTTGAAAACTCCCAGCTACATGTGACTTGTTTTGGCTATATTACAGCCATGGTACAGGTGTTACTGAATTCTGCTGTGCACTAAATGTTATTCAGGTATACAAGGAAGTGGCCGAAGTGGTCACTGTAATTTCTGTGCAAAACTCAGCTGTGTCACATGACAGTTGATTAAAACTGTTCCCCAAATGGCAAAAACAAGCAAATAAAAATAAGGCCAGCAAAATCAGGATGTCTGCTCTCACTGTGCAATAAGGCAAGAAACAGAAATAAAGTGAAATTGAAAACATGCAGTAGCATAAAAAAAATACCAAGTACTTAGGAATAAATCTGACAAAAATCAAGAAGCCTTTACAGCAAAAACTACAAAATTTGCTCGATAAAGATGACTTACAGAGATCCAAAATGGAGACTAGGGTGCAGAACCAGATGGCATGAGCTCTTTGATTCCAAAACCTCACTGAGGCACTTGAGCCACACTTGGTGGAAATAAAGCAGCAAAGAGAATCAAAACTTCAACACCCTGAACCCCTAGGCCATGGAAAGCTTCTCCATATCACATTACACTGAGAAAACAGCAGGGCTGCCATGTTGCCAGACTCTGGCTCCAAACCTGCTTGGGAGACATTCAGCAGACCAACAGGTGAGCACCAAGCATCACGCAGTATTCCCCCCAGAAACCCCTAGGATAAATGAGCATAGCCCCCTGGGCAGACTGACCCATGCCCACACCCAAAAAAAAAAACCCCAAAAATGACAATAAACAAGAACTGAAAACTAACAGCGGAGAGACAGAGTTGCTGAAAGCACACTGGAGAAGGGGGAGGAGCAAGGAGCTGATCTCCCTGCAAACTTTCAGTAAACAAAGGCTGGAAAGGCAGAAGGGCTGACAGCAGGTGGGTGATAAGCCGCTGCCTGAAATAGGGCAGGTAGCAGTCCACAAAGCTCATCTCCTGAGCCAGTGAGCAACATGCAAAGTCAAATGACATTGCAAAATTGGAAAATAATCAACAAACCATCACAACACTCTGACAGCAGGGGGCTGGCTGATGGGTCACTGACCTTGCCCCAGAGAAAGGGGGTGAGGCAAAGAAACAAGCCCCCAGTAATCAAGCACAGTGAAAACCTAACTCCAAATCTGGACAGCTGGAGGCTACAGAGCTGATTCTGGAACCTGAGGACAACATATAAACTTAAACTGCCACACCCCACTGAGGGAGGAGCTGACCAAGCAGCTGCCTCTGAAAGACAGAAGAAAAAAAACCAACACTACCCAACCACCTGGCGAGACTATGACAGAGCTTCTGCTTAAATACCAACACTAGGATTGGATGCTGGAGGAATAACACCAGAACTCAAAATAAGACTGAAATTCTATTGTTCCTGAACCTGGAATTTTTGTTTGTCTGTTTGTTCTGTTTCTTGTTTATTTGTGTTTGTTTATTTGTGTTTGTTCATCTCTCCACGTTGATTTCTTTGGGATTTTTGTTATTGCTGTTAGTTTTACTATTGTGAATTAGCAAATACTAAATTACACCTAGACCAAGGACAGAAATAACACACACACACTTACATGCAAACCCAATACGGCCACAAAACAAAATTAAACCAAGGGAAAGAAAACAGGTGACTGAAACCACCAACTAGCCTATTAAGAGCATAGTTGCACAGTACCAAGTGGAGTGATGGCAAGAAAAAAGGGATAGAGACCATTTTCCCCAAAAAATAATTTAATACAGGATTCAGAGGGAAATGAAGAAAATGGATACCCAGTTCCGGATTCCAACAAAACAAAGATAAATAATGCCAAGGAACCCAATGATGCCCACAAGAACAGCCTCAAAGGAGAAATCCTGTAAGTAATCACTGAGAATTTCATGGAGATGTTACTAGACATGGTTAACCAAAACTTACAAGAGGCACTCAAGAAATTTCAAGACACCAAAAATAAAGAATATGAGAAGACACAAAAACAAATAAATGAATTCATAGGAGCCCTAAGGAAACACCAAAGTGAAACAGAGAACACTATAAATAGAGAGACAGATGAATTAAAGATGAAAATAATATTAAAGAGGAAGTGGCCCATGATATGAAAAATCTCAGAAAAAAGAATGAAACAGAAATACAAAACACAGTGGAAGGCCACTCCAGCAGACTAGAACAAGCAGAAGACAGAATCTCAGTACTTGAAGATAAAATGGAAATTAAAGGAGAAACTGAAGAGCTATTAGTCAAACAGCTCAGGACCTGTGAAAGGAAAATGCAAGAACTCACTGACTCCATCAAAAGACCAAACCTGAGAATCATGGGCACTGAAGAAGGGATTCATATATATTCAACAAAATAATAACAGAAAATTTCCCAAACCTAGAGAAAGCTATGACCATTCAAGTACAGGAAGCCTCCAGGACACCAAACAGACTTGACCAAAATAGAACTACCCCATGACATATTATCATTAAAACAACAAGCACAGAGAATAGAGAAAGAATATTGAAAGCTATAAGAGAGAAAAAACAAAAAACATACAAGATAAACCCATCAAAATCACAGCAGATTCTCAAAGGCAACCTTAAAAGCAAGAAGGGCATGGAGTGAGGTATTCCAGGCACTGCATGAAAACAGCTTCAACCCTAGGATACTCTACCCAGCAAAACTATCATTCAAAATAGATGGAGCAATAAAAGTCTTTCACAATAAGCAGAAACTAAAGCAATATATGAACCCAACCACAAAAAATTCTTCAAGGAATTCTGCACACAAAAAATGAAAGCAAACAAAACCATGAGAGGACAGGCAACACCAAACCACAGGAGAAGAAAAGACAAGAAATCAGAGAGTAACATTAATTCAGTTGCACACAATCAAACCCTTAAACAACTAAATGACAGGAATCACCACATACCTACCAATATTAACACTGAATGTTAATGGACTTAACTCCCCCATCAGAAGAACCCATCTGGCAAACAGGATTCAAAAGGAAGATCCAACAATTTGTTGTTTACAGGAGACCTATCTCATTTACAGAAACAAGCACAGTCTATTGTGAAAGGCTGGGAAGAAGATTTACCAAACCAATGCCCCCCAAAACAAGAAGGAGTAGCAATGCTTAGACAAAGTAGACTTCAATCTTACATTGATCAAATGAGATAAAGGACACTCCATACTAATAAAAGGCGAAATACATAAAAAAGAAATAACAATTATCAACCTATATGCACCCAACATCAGTGCACCAAATTTCATCAAACATACTCCGAAGGACCTAAAAGCATATATAGACTCCAACACAGTAATAATGGGAGACTTTAATACCCCCTATCACCAATAGATGGGTCATCAATAAAGAAATTCTAGAACTAAATCACACCATAGATCAAATAGACCTAGCTGATGTCTACAGAATATTTCATCCAACTTCCACAAAATATACATTCTTCTCACCAGCCCTTGGAACTTTCTCCAACATTGATCATATCTTAGAACACAAAGCAATCCTCAACAAATATAAGAAAATAGAAATAATCCCATGTGTCTGTCTGATCACAATACATTAAAACTAGAACTCAACAACAAAAACAACAGTAGAAAACATGCAAACAATTGGAAGCTGAACAACACAATGCCCAATGGTCAGTGGATCATGATGAAATAAAAGAGGAAATTAAAAGGTTCCTGGGAGTTAATGAAAATGAAACCAGAACCTATGGGACACAGCAAAGGCAGTCCTAAGAGGAAATTTTATAGCCATGAGTGCATATATTAAAAGGACAGAAAGATCTCAAATCAATGACCTAATGCTGCATTTTAAACTCCTAGAAAAACAACAAGCAAAACCTAAAACAAGCAGAAGGAGAGAAATAATAAAAATAAGGGCTGAAATTAATGAAATAGAAACAAAAAAACATAACATAATCAAGGAAACAAAAAGCTGGTTCTTTGAAAAAAAAAAAAACAAGATTGACAGAACCCTGGCAAATCTGACTAAAACAAGGAGAGGAAAAAACCCAAATGAGTAAAATCAGAAATGCAAAAGGGGAGATAACAACTAACACCACAGAAATCCAGGGAATTATCAGAAACTACTATGAGATCCTATATTCCAATGAATTTGAAAATCTTGAAGAAATGGACAAATTTCTAGTTACGTATGACCATCAAAAATGGAACCCAGAGATTATTAACAACTTAAACAAATCTATAACACGAAATGAAATTGAAGCAGCAATAAAGAGTCTCCCAAAAAAGAAAAGTCCAGGACCTGATGGATTCTCAGCTGAATTCTATCAGACCTTTAAAGAAGAACTAATACCAACTTTCCTTAAACTTTTCCACAAAATAGGGAAGGAACACTGCATCACTCATTTTATGAAACTAACATTACACTCATCCTCAAACCAGAAAAAGACACCTCCGAAAAGGAGAACTATAGGCCAATCTCCTTAACAAACATCGATGCAAAAATCCCCAACAAGATAATGGCAAAAAACAAATCCAACAACATATCAGGAAGATCATTCACCATGGCCAAGTTGGCTTTATCCCTGGGATGCAGGAGTGGTTCAACATACAAAAATCTACAAATGTAATACATTAATAGAAGCAAAGACAAAACCACTTGATCATCTCAATAGATGCAGAAAAAGCCTTTGATAAGATCCAACACCACTTCATGATAAAAGCTCTAAGAAAACTAGGAATAGAAGGAATGTACCTCAACATTGTAAAGGCTATTTATGACAAACTATAGCCAGCATCATACTAAATGGAGAGAAACTGAAACTATTTCCCCTAAAATCAGGAATGAGACAAGGGTGCCCACTCCTGTTCAACATAGTCCTGGAATTCATAGCCAGAGCAATTAGGCAAGAAGAAAAAATAAAAGGAATAAAAGGTAAAGAAACTGTCAAAATATCCATGTTTGCAGATGACATGATCCTTAAAGACCCAAAAAACTCTTTCCCAAAAACTCTTAAAACACCATAAATAGCTACAGCAAGGTGGCAGGATACAAAATCAACTTACAAAAATCATTAGCTTTTCTATACACCAACAACAAACAAATTGAGAAAGAATATATGGAAACAATTCCATTTACAATAGCCTCGGGAAAAAAAAAAAACACACCTAGGAGTAAACTTAAAAAAGGATGTGAATGAGCTCTATAAGTAGAACTATAAACCCCTGAAGAAAGAGATCAAGGAAGCCTACAGAAGGTGGTAAGATCTCCCGTGCTTGTGAATTGGTAGAATCAACATAGTAAAAATGGCTATTCTACCAAAAGCAGTCTACATGTTTAATGCAATTCCCATCAAAATCCTAGTGACATTCATCACAGAGATTGAAGAATCTACCATAAAGTTCATTTGGAAACACAAGAGACCACGAATAGCCAAGGCAATACTCAGCAAAAAGATCAATGCTGGAGGTATCACAATACCCGACTTCAAACTATATTACAAAGCAACAGCAATAAAAACAGCATAGCACTGGCACAAAAACAGATATGAAGACCAGTGGAACAGAATAGAGGACCTGGATATGAATCCACAAAGCTATGCCCACCTTATTTTTGACAAGGGTGCCAAAGACACCCTTTGTTGAAGACAGCTCTTCAACAAATGTTGCTGGGAAAAGTGGTTATCTGCCTGCAAAAAACTGAAACTAGATCCATGTTTATCACCCTGAACTAGTATCAACTCAACATCGATCAAGGACCTTAATATCAGACCCAAAACTCTAAAGTTAGTACAGGAAAGAATAGGGAATACTCTGGAAGCAATAGGTATAGGCAAGGACTTCCACAATAGGACCCCAGAAGCTTAACAACTAAGAGAAAGGATGGAGAAATGGGACTACATAAAATTAAAAGCTTCTGCACAACAAAAGAAATGGTCTCTAAATTGAAGAGACCACCCACAGAGTGGGAGAATTTATTTGCCAGCTACACATCAAAGGACTGATAACCAGAATATACAGGGATCTCAAAAAACTGAACTCTCCTAAAATCAATGAACCAATAAAGAAATGGGCAACTGAACTAAACAGAACGTTTTCAAAAGAAGAAATTCAAATGGCATAAAAAACACATGAAAAAATTCTTACCATCTCTGGCCATAAAGGAAATGCAAATCAAAACCACACTAAGATTCTACCTCACCCCTGTTAGAACAGCCAACACCACCACCACCAGGTGTTGACGAGGATGTGGAGAAAAAGGAACCTTCGTACACTGCTGGTGGGCATGCAAGCTAGTGCATCCACTCAGGAAAACAATATGGAGGCTTCTTAAAAAACTAAACATAGATCTACCATATGATCCAGCAATACCACTCTTGGGGATATACCCAAAAGAATGTGACACAGGTTACTCCAGAGGCACCTGCACACCCATGTTTATTGCAGTGCTATTCACAATAGCCAAGTTATGGAAACAGCCAAGATGCCCCACTACTGATGAATGGGTTAAGAAAATGTGGTATTTATACACAATGGAATTCTACTCAGCCATGAAGAAGTATGAAATCTTATCATTCTCAAGTGAATGGATGGAATTGGAGAACATCATCCTGAATGAGGTTAGCCAGGTTCAGAAGACCAAAAATCATATGTTCTCCTTCATATGTGGACTTTAGATCTAGGGCAAAGGCAGTAATATTGTTGGACTTGGGTCACATGATAAGGGGAGAGCACTTACGGGAGAAATGGGGATAGATACAACACCCAAAACTGGAAAATGTTTGATTTTCCCACTGCAAGGAGCTAATACAGTAACCTTAAAGTGACTGAGGTCAATATGGGAAGATGACCGGGAAATAGTGAAGAGGTCAGGTAGAGATGAATCAATTCGGGTTGTAATACACTTGTGCATGGAAGCAATGCTAGGAATCTCTCTGTATAGCTATCCTTATCTCAAACTGCCAAAACCACTATGTCTTTCTTATTATTGCTTATGTCTTCTCTTCAACAAAATGGAGAAGAGGGCAGAACAGGTTCTGCCTGAAAGTGAGGGGGGTGGGGGGGAGAGGGAGGGGACAGGGGAGAGAAATGACCCAATGTATGCACATACGAATATATGAATAAAGAAAAGAAGAAGAAGACTTGCCCCTGTGGAATGAATATATACTAATTAAAATGAAGTTTTAAAAAAGACTTGCATAAATTTGAAGGTGTGTCATGTTCTTGGGTCAGAAGACAGTATTGTTGAGGGGGTGGGGGTGGCTGTCAAGGGGTGGTGGGGGTCTTTGTGGTATGAAACAGTTCTGTACCTATCCTGTGGTCAGTCCTGGACCTGCACATGTAATAAAATTATAGTCTGCACACACGCACCAGGAGAGTCTTGGGGATTTCAGTCATGCCAGTGGATTGTACAAATGTCAATTGTTTTGACAGTGTGTTGTAGTTATAGAAAATGTTGCCATTGGGTGATAAGATGTAGCACACATACCGTGTTTTTCTGTTCCCTAGAACCTATCATTCTTTAGAAATAAAAATTAAAGCAGAACTAAAAAGTGTGTACTTCTATGTGTGAAAATAGAATAATTAAATCCATTAACATCATAAAAAGGGGGGGGCAAGGAGAATAAGAAAGTACTAGAGGAAATGAATCTGATCAAAGCCCATGCATGTGTGAAAATATCACAATGAAACCCCTTTGTACAATTGATACATGCTAATAAAAATAAATGCTTTTTTAGAAAGACATACTGATAAATCTATACAAAAATGGGGACTCGTGGAGTGGCTTCAGTGGTAGAGCGCCTTCCTACCAAACCTGCAGCCCTGAGTTCAAACCAAGTACTGCCAAAAAAAAAAATGAGAAAAGTAAACATGAATTTGGGATAGTGGGGAGGACCATATAGGTAGGTGTCACTTGTCATGATTCTAATTCCTTGCTGAATGGCTCTTTCCTGGGGGTTATACATTTAGAGAAATAAGTAAGGGCCAGGGCATGACTGAAATGGTAGGACGCCTGTTGAGCAAGTTCAAAATAAGTGTGGTCGTGCCAGGTCCTAATGATAGAGGGGGTCGATGATGATGGTTATTGCAATTCTGTGCACTGAAGACTGGGAGGAAAAGTCCACAAGGGTGGAAGGGAGTGGGGGGTGGGGTGGATGACATCCATAGGTCAGAGTTAAGCATGGATTTCCTGGAGATGGGAAGGTAGGAGCGTTGCCACTGAGAACACGCTGGAAGAAATTGCAACAGGTTCTCCCTAGTACATGCGTGCTCACACACACACACGCACACACACAGAATTTCTCCTATTATTTTACTAGTATGGTACTTTGGCAGTACTGGGGTTTTGAACTCAGGGCCTTGTGCTTGAGCCAGGTTCCCAACTCAGTATGGTACATTTTATTTTTTAATTAGCATACATTGATAATCTGGAAGAATTTCATCGTGATACTTTCATACATATCACAGTGTACTTTAAATAAGTTCACCCCTCCATTATATTTTTATTTCCCCCACACTTGCCCCTTTTTAGTGGGTTTCATTATGCTGTCTTCATAGATACAGTGAGCCTCATCACCCCTCAGTGTCCTTTTCTTCAGTATGGTACATTCATTACAATTAATGAATCAATATCAACATATTATTGTTAACTTGGGCTCATAATTTATTCAGACTTTTTTCTGGTGTTAGGGTTTAAACTCAGGGCCTTGTGATTGCTAGGCAAGTGCTCTGTAACTTGAACCAAGCCTTCAGCCCTTTTTGCTTTAGGTATTTCTCAGATAGGGTCTTGTGCTTCCAACCATGATCCTTGTAACCATGTCTCCTACATATCAGGGATTACAGATGTGGCCCACCACATATAGCTTGTTTATTGAGATGAGATCTCATTTTTTGTCCAGGCTGGCTTCAAACCAATAGCCTCCCCATCTCTGCCTCTAGAGTAGTTCGCATTGCATGCATTGCCCTGAGACTTTCTTACTTTTTCCCTAATGTCCTTTTCTTAAACTAGGCTCACAGCCAGAATACTACATGACTTTTTGTCCTTCTGTCTTCTTAGGCTCCTTTTGGCTGTGATAGCGTCTCAGGCTTTCCTTGTTTTTGATGACCTTGACAGTGTTGAAGAGAACTGGTCAAGTGTATGGTAGGAAGCCCCTCTATGGGAATTGGATGTTTTCTTTACTATTAGACTACAGTCAGGGTAGTGGGGAGGAAGATCATGGAGGTGCAGTGCCTCCATCATCACATTTTGTCAAGGTGCACAGCCTCTTGTGACTGCTGATGTTGGTCCTGGTCATCTGGTGGATGTAGTGTTTGTCGGGTGTCTCAGATCTTCAAGGGAAAACTTGCTGAGCCCAGAAATCGCCTGGCTGGAGAAGCTTGCACTTTGCTTGGCACATGTGTGCAGATGCACACACGATGACTGAGGCCTGAATTCTGGCCAGTGCCCACACACAAGGGGATAAAGTATACACAGCTTACCTCGGGCTGGGCAGTACTGTGCAACTGCAGGCATTGACTCATTTAGTTCTCTAGGAGCCCATGAGGTCGGCACGCCCGTGCCCCTGCTTCCCAGAAATCTGTGCAGTGAACCTCACCTTCACTTTGGTTTCCATGGACACAGATCCATTATTGTGGTCTCTGTGGAGGGTGGGTGCACAGGAAGCACCTGTGTCCCTTTACTTTGAACTGTGCCTCTGCAGAGCCAGAGTGATGCGGATGTGTGGCTGTGCCAGGACAGAAACCTTTACTGTGGACCTAGCAGCGGCCAGTCCCCAGCCTGGTGTTCCTGTGTACACAGCTGTGCAGCTGCGGTTCCATGGAAGTGTAGCAAAGGAGTGTTGGCAACAGTGGTGCAGAGAAAGTGACCTAGGAAGGTGTGACCCCTGCAGGACTGCACAGGGGTGGAAGAAGGGGCATGAGATGAAAGACACGCAGAGGGCTGGTGAGCTGGGCTCTGCTGCTGAGCTGGGCCCTCAGCCCTCCACAGGGTAGTAGAGAAGCCACCTGGATGGTGGCGGAGAGCAGCAAAGCCCCTCTTGGATCAAATCCCACCTGCCTTTCCAGGTGACACAGGGAAGCTTTGGCCATGGGCTCCTTGGACCTGTGGGATGAGAGTTCCCAAATTTCTGTCCCTTCCTGACTATTCTTCACTGTGTCCAGAGTCAGCAGTGACAGCCAGGCAGGAGACTCAGTGCCACAGCAGGTCCCAGGACAAGTGTGTGGAGAAAGCAACACCTCCCCCTCTCAGTGTCTGTGTATAAAGTGGAGGGAGGAAGGGGAGCCCTCTGAAATACCTAGAAGTATCTCAGGTAAATTGGTGGTAAAAACCCTTTCATAAAATACCATTTCTCAAAAGGAACCAGAGTGTCCATTTTCACCAAGACAGCTTTCACAGCACTCTAGGATGTTCAGAAACAGCTCCTGGCCTCACTTAGCCCAGAGAGTGAGGAAGAACCAAATGAGTTACCCTATTTCTCCTTCTGGAAAGGTGGCAGAGACACTCTGCTGATTGGCACAAACCCAAGACCCCACGATGAAATCACTCAGAACCACATGGAGCCAATGGACAAATGAACTGGTTTTCTAATACCTGCACTTGCAGCCCAAAGGGGAGCTGGGTGGCCTGCTGCCTTCTCCAGGGCCTGACGTAGCCTTGGAGCCCTCTGCTGCAGCCACCTGGCACTTTAAAAGGACTCCAGATCTTGAAGAAAAACAAGCCCACGGGTAGCTGGAATGGGCTTGCCAGAGAGGGAACATCCACTGAAACATTTGATTTGTATACAAATTCATTCCATCAAAGACCTGGTACCCACAACATTCAATTGCCCCACTTGAGAAAGAGTGCAGACATCTCTAGTGTGCCTGGAAAGTAGTCTTGGCTCCCCAGGACACTGGTGGCACCAAGAGCCATAACTGCTCTGAGCAGTGGACATCAGTGGCCCCATCCCACAATCACACGTGGTCCAGGCCAGCTGAAACCACAAGGCCACATTCTCCTGGCATGGGGGCCTGAGCTTCCTCTGTCACAGAAAAATGAAACCTGAGGCTGGGAGCTGGGGTGCAGCAGCTTGGCTCAATTTTCCCACACTCTGCCATTTTCCTGATCCCTCCTTGCTTTCTCCCACTTTCTGGATCCTTCAGCAGCAGTTTTTCCAGTGCTTCTGCCAAAACCCAAGACAGCAATGGATAATTCACTACAGTGTGCAATGCCATTCCAATCTGCCAATGCAGTGTTCCTTCAGAATTTTCTGGAATCCCAGTTTCCCTTCAACCCTACCCACCCCCCAATCATCTTGGAAGGCACTTCTGAGACAAGCACATGGTGATATCCTCTTCCCCATGTGGGAAGAAGAACCAAGACACAGAGGACCTACCAGAGTGCCAGATGGAGCATTTCAAGCTTCTTCAGGGGATGGGCTGGGCTCTGCATCAAAGGGCAGGGAACACCACAAATTATAGGATCATCTGCCTCTCGTATCAGATAGCATTTGTGACAAAGCAAAGCAGAACACGAGCGACGTAATAACACAAACAAATCTCCTTCCTGCCACCCATGCCTGGCCCGTGGCAGGTGCCCCCATAGGCACCTGGAATCGTGGGTTGAAAAGATTGCCTTGCTGAAGTCCAGAGTCCTTTCCACACTTTGGAAAGGAGTTTTTGTACTGTGTAGACTTTGCAGGGCAATGTTCCTCTTGATGTTTTTGTTTTGTTTTTAAAAACAAGATTTTGTTGAACAAAACATTAGAGATGTTTTGTCTCCAGTATTCAAATATGAACACAAGTTAAGAACATAAACTATGAAAACTTTTCTTTAAAACAATTTGTGTATTTAAATTGTGGTAAAACATACAACATGAAATTTATCGTTTTCATCATTTTAAGTGTACACATTTCAGTGATACTAAATATAGCCACAAGGCTGGGAGTGTGGCTCAGTGACATTGTGAGTGCCTGGCATGAGCAAGACCCTGGGTTCATTCCCAGTACCACAGAAACAAAACAAAATCTATGAAGTACAATAAAGCAAAAGCTGTGTGTGCATGTGTGTATGTGTGTGTGTGTAGTCACATTTGTACAGCCATTGCCCCATTCATCTCCAGAACTTTCTCATCTTCCCAAACTGAACCTTGTATCCATTAACACCCTCTCTTCCCCCAGGCCCTGGCAACCACCATTCTACCTCTGTGTCTCTGAATCTAACCACTCTAAGTACCTCAGGTAAGTGGAAATTAAACTTTTTTTAATACAGAAAACATTTTGTGGCTAAGGAGGGAATAATCTTTGAATCATCACAATTGACATTTCTGTTGCATTAAGTCACAGGGTCAGTCACCTAGTGTCCCCCTTCACCACCTTCACCAGCTTGGTTTTTTGGTTTTTGTTTCTGAAGGCAAGTTGCTATTCCTGAGAGGGTGGAGCCAAGATGTGTCAGGGTCTGAAACAGTCCCAGAGCTACTGAACCCAAGGCTGAGACCATCTATTCTGCAGCCCTCCCTTCCCCCAGGGATCTGCGACCCTCACCTGTATCCCTTCCCTTCTTCAGTCCAGGGACCTGTTCAAGTCCCTCCTGAACCTGGAGGCTCCTTCTTCTCCCAGCTCTTGCCCATTGTTTCCAGCCCGCCTCCCCCTTCCCTCTCCTCTCCTCTCCTCTCTCTCCTCTCTTCTTCATGGCCTGCAATCTGTTGCCAAGTTTGTCAGTGACTTCATAATGGCCACATTCAACAGGCTGTTGGGAACTGAATTGTGACACCCCTCCCCCAGATTTACATATTGAATTCCTCACTTCTAGTGCCTCAAAATGAGACATATTTGGAGGCAGGGCCTCTCTAGAGGTGAAGAAGTTAGAGTGAGGTCCCTGGAGTAGGACCTGATGCAGTTTGGTGGTATCTCAGAAGAGAATAGGACAGAGCTGGGCACCAGTGGCTCACTCCTGTAATCCTAGCTATTGACAAGGCAGAAATCAGGAGGGTCAAGGTTCAAAGCCAGTCCAGGCAAATAGTTTGAGAGACCTATCTCAAAAAAACCCATCACAAAAAAGGGCTGGTGGAGTGGCTCAAAGTGTAGGTCCTGAGTTCAAGACTCAGTACTGAAAAAAAAAAAGTAGACTAGGAAACAGACCCACAGATCCAGAAGTGACCGGTAAGGGTACAGCAGAAGATCTAGGACAAGGACAGAGGCCTTGGAGACACCAGCCCTCCAGGGAACAGACAAGTCAATCCACTTGCGCTTGGGTCAAGGACCCCAGATGCCTGGATTCCAGACCCCAAAGGCTATGTGTGATTAAATGGGTTTCATGTGGCCAGGGCACCCCTTTTTTTTTAAAGCCCTCCAAGGGATTCTAATACACAGGGAAAATAGACAACCTCGTGCACATCTACAGCCAGTCTCGGCACTTGTCTGCTTCTCCCAACAGTCATGGAAGCCACAAACAAATTTGAATTGCAACCCATTAAAATGGTCAACAGATCTTTTTCCACAACTCATGTCAGGTCTGTCACACTTTTTTTTTCCTTTTTCTTTTATTATTCATATGTGCATATAAGGCTTGGTTCATTTCTTCCCCCTGCCCCCACCCCCTCCCTTACCACCCACTCCGCCACCTCCCTCTCCCCCCCAATACCCAGCAGAAACTATTTTGCCCTTATTTCTAATTTTGTTGTAGAGAGAGTATAAGCAATAACAGGAAGGGACAAGGATTTTTGCTGGTTGAGATAAGGATAGCTATACAGGGCATTGACTCACATTGATTTCCTGTGCGTGGGTGTTACCTTCTAGGTTAATTCTTTTTGATCTAACCTTTTCTCTAGTACCTGTTCCCCTTTTCCTATTGGCCTCAGTTGCTTTTAAGGTATCTGCTTTAGTTTCTCTGCGTTAAGGGCAACAAATGCTAGCTAGTTTTTAGGTGTCTTACCTATCCTCACCCCTTCCTTGTGTGCTCTCGCTTTTATCATGTGCTCAAAGTCCAATCCTCTTGTTGTGTTTGCCCTTGATCTAATGTCCACATATAAGGGAGAACATATGATTTTTGGTCTTTTGGGCCAAGCTAACCTCACTCAGAATGATGTTCTCCAATTCCATCCATTTACCAGCAAATGATAACATTTCGTTCTTCTTCATGGCTGCATAAAATTCCATTGTGTACAGATACCACATTTTCTTAATCCATTCGTCAGTGGTGGGGCATCTTGGCTGTTTCCATAACTTGGCTATTGTGAATAGTGCCGCAATAAACATGGGTGTGCGGGTGCCTCTGGAGTAACCTGTGTCACAGTCTTTTGGGTGTATCCCCAAGAGTGGTATTGCTGGATCAAATGGTAGATCAATGTCTAGCTTTTTAAGTAGCCTCCAAATTTTTTTCCAGAGTGGTTGTACTAGTCTACATTCCCACCAACAGTGTAAGAGGGTTCCTTTTTTCCCTGAATCCTCGCCAACACCTGTTGTTGGTGGTGTTGCTAATGATGGCTATTCTAACAGGGGTGAGGTGGAATCTTAGCATAGTTTTAATTTGCATTTCCTTTATTGCTAGAGATGGTGAGCATTTTTTCATGTGTTTTCTGGCCATTTGAATTTCTTTTGAGAAAGTTCTGTTTAGTTCACTTGCCCATTTCTTTATTGGTTCATTAGTTTTGGGAGAATTTAGTTTTTTAAGTTCCCTATATATTCTGGTTATCAGTCCTTTGTCTAATGTATAGTTGGCAAATATTTTCTCCCACTCTGTGGGTGTTCTCTTCAGTTTAGAGACCATTTCTTTTGATGAACAGAAACTTTTTAGCTTTATGAGGTCCCATTTATCTATGCTATCTCTTAGTTGCTGTGCTGCTGGGGTTTCATTGAGAAAGTTCTTACCTATACCTACTAATTCCAGAGTATTTCCTACTCTTTCCTGTATCAACTTTAGAGTTTGGGGTCTGATATTAAGATCCTTGATCCATTTTGAGTTAATCTTGGTATAGGGTGATATACATGGATCTAGTTTCAGTTTTTTGCAGACTGCTAACCAGTTTTCCCAGCAGTTTTTGTTGAAGAGGCTGCTATTTCTCCATCGTATATTTTTAGCTCCTTTGTCAAAGATAAGTTGGTTATAGTTGTGTGTCACACTTAAAGTACAGTTGGCTCTTCCTATCTGTGGCTTCTGTATCTGTGGATTCAACCAAACTTGGATTGCAAATATTCAGAAAAACAAAACAAAAAAACCCTTTGTCTGTACTGAACCTGCATAGGTTTTATTTCTGGTCATTATTCTCCAAACAATACAGCATTTACACAGCATTTACATCGTACTAGGCATGTAGAGATGAGGCATGTAGAGATGAGTCGAAATATAGAGAGGGCGTGTGGAGGATGCAAATACCATACTGCTTTACATAAGGGGTGTAAATGAGCATCATGGATTCTGGTACGCATTGGGGCAGTCCCTGGAACCACTCCCACCCCCACACCCCGCAATGGATCCGGAGGGATGGCTGTGTATTTCACACATTCTTAACTTCAAAATTGCTCATAAGCTATTTCAAGTGAGCTTAGGGGTTACACACTGCCCTCACCCACCACTGGACCAGCCTTGGACCCAGCACATTTCATGGGCTGGTGTGGAGGCCTGAGCTGAACATCCACTTCACTGATACTCAACAAAAACTTCGAGGTTATTATCTACACAAATTTAGTATTACTCATGAAAGTTGTTCACATGTTGGCAAAGGTTAGGTGAGAGTTGTATCAGTTAATATGAAACAGCATTTCATCCTGTAGCTTGCTGAATGCAATTTTGTTAGAAGACTGATTATTCAACACATCTACTAAACAAAAAAAAAAACAAGGCCCACTGAACATGTGGGAACTAAACTCGTGGTGACATGAAGGGGCTGTGCAAACAGTAAAGAGTGGTTTCAGTGCTGGTGTTATAGACCCTCACAGGGAGTGTTAAGCTACTGAATTTCATCCTGGAGTCCACTCCTCTAATTCTTAGGTATGCACAGAGGAGGACCAGGTGAGTAGATGTGGAGGAAGGTGCTGTTTGTGAAGGTGGCTCTGCTGAGAGGAAAAGGTGATGTTTTTAAAAAGGTAACACGTGAAAGAACCAATTAGCCATACAACCGGATTTCAGAGCACACAGGCAAGCTAGCACCAGATTCACCACCCTTGTAACAGAGGCAGAGATAGAGAGCAGAGGTGGGAGACAGGCATCTGTTCTGAATCATCACCCAAAGTGCAGCCAGCTATTTGAGCACAGCTCCGGTCAAGGCCATGAGCAGGTAGAGTCTGGAATGTTCTGTTGAACTCCAGGCTGAACGAGCAGCCCCTTCTCAATGAAAGTTTGGTCCATAAATAACAGGAGTTTAGGATCACAGCCTTGCTGTGGGCTGTTAATGGCTCTTTAAGGCAGATTTGAAGGCAGTGAGGAGGATGACTGAACAGGGGCCTGGTGCCTGTGCAGTGCGAAGTGCTCTAGAACAACTCCATCTTCCTGTAGTAGGCCTCTTTCCTTCTTGATACACACTGCACACCACACCACACCTGTCCCTCTCATCAAGCATGAAGCACGTCCTCAAGGCAGTGAGGGCCAATGACCTTCTTAGGCCCATTGAGCCAGGTAAGTAGGGAAGAGCCAGCATTCCTGGGCATTGCTTCTCTCTATCTCTGGCCTCCCTACTGGAGGCCTAGTCACTTATTTTTTTTCTTTTTGGTTTTCCTGAGACAGGGTTTTGCCAAGTAGTCCAACTTGACTTGAAAGTCATGATTTTTCTTCTTCAACCTCCCAAGTACCAAAGATTACAGGTATGAACCACCACACCCAGCCTCAGTCACTCTTTGCACGTTATTTTCTGTCCTTTGGAGGTCAGTTGACAGCCTCAACACTACTCTCTTCCATTTACCTCCCTTTTATTCCTTTTCCTCGCTCTCTCCACATGGGCCAATCAGAGCAGCTCTTCCTCTGGTCAGCACACAGTCGTGGTGCCCATCTTCCTCCTCCCAGCCTTGCTGGCTCCACACCTCCTTATTACTGGAGTCTTTCTGGACTGGGGTTTCTCTCTTCCAGATGACTGGATGTGCAGAACAACCAAGGGCACTTCTGAATTTACCCAATGGTGTGAATGACAGGACTGACCTAAGGCTGTAATGCTTTCCTGCTTAAACACAGACAGTGGGTGGGTTTAAACCAGAGGCATCAAAAAACAAAACAAAACAAAACTACTGCTAAGGAAAACATTTCCTTGGTCAGATGAGCAGGATTAAACATGCTTAACTGGAGCCCGTTCCTGTGCATACAATTATCAAGTTTTTAAATGGGGATTTTGAACTTCTACACAAATAACTGACTTGCAAGAGGCAGTCTCTGGGAGATTCACTACAAAATTGTCTAAATGTTTTTAAAAAGTTAGCATGAAACTATATGGGCACATAAGAAATGTCAGAGGAAACTGAAGTGGAGATCTCTTAGTTCAGTCAAAAAGATGTCCTGAAGGGGGTTGGGGGTGGCAGCCATGTCAGGGGCTCTGCCACTTGCTCCCTGGGGTCTCCATGTTCTGCAGGAGAGAAGCTCTTGTGGGTGAATTCTGGGAAGGACATCAGTCATTTGCCGGGCACTTTGGCCACATACCTGAGCAGGATGTGAGAGCAACAAGGTTCATAGATTAGGGTTTTTGTCAGTCTGCACCACCCTTTGCGTCCACTGAGGCTCCCCAGGGCTCAGATGCAATGACCAGAATCCTTTCCGAGAGTGTTGGCTTGTGGTGCGAGGGTTGGAGGAGTCCTTGAGATGGGACCATGATTTGTAGGGTGCCTGGTGCACAGCAGGTGATCTGTGAATGTCCACTGGGGACAAAAAGCTCGCACAGATTGTCTCCTTACAGGTGCTTTTATTTGGTATCACCACCCCTCCAGCTGACTCTCCTGGCAGAGTTCTGCACACCCAAGTGGGAAAAACAAACTCATTCCAGTCTTGCCTCCAGCTGTCGAAGGCTCAAATACACCAGAAGCTCATGAAAGGAAGGGCATTGTTTGGGTCATCGCTTTCCACAAGAGCTGTCACAGTATAGGTCTTTGGGGTTAGCAAACACCTGCTCACACAGTGCAGATTTATGTCGTGTGCAGTGCAGCATCTCACTCCTGTGGACAGGAGGCTTCCAGCGTGGGGGACATCTGGGCCAGGTAAGTGGTGTGGGACTGTCCTGTGTGCTGGAGGATGCGGAGGGTGCTCTGGTCTCTACTGACCCACATTTCACATGTCCCCTGGCTGTGGGGCAAAACCACCCAGTTGGGAAGAGCTGCACAGTAGGTTCCAATGACTACTCAGGACTTGTCTACGGGGACAGGACTGACCAAGGCGTAGGCGACCATCCTGCAATGACCTCAAGCCATTTATGAGTCTTTAAAAGAGTTCCATTGCCGATAGCACTTGGCCCAAGAGCTCCATTTCCAAGACGCCTTTGCCCAAAAGGTGTCTGACTGTCCAAGTTTACTTACTATTTCCCTCAGGTCAGCCCCTCCTGCCCTGATCACCATACATCTACACAGATCCTACAGCAGGAGAGAACTGGACAAGTAACTAACAACGCACTTAGCTGTCCTGGTGAAAAGGGTTCTGCACTGCCAGATTTGGCAGTAACTGTTAGCCAACAACCTACTTCAGTGATAACTCACAAGGAACTCAGAAGTGCGTTTCCCGACAACGACTACCTGGAGGTAGGTAGTGTCAGGTGGCACAGCTCAGCAAGGACAAAACAAAACAGATGTGGCCTCCACATCTTTATCTGGACAGTGTGAAGCACTGTGTGGGGCAGACACAGATCTGCCCCCAGCCCAGGAATTGCTCACTGCCCAGGATGTGGGAGTGCTGGTGGCAGTTAACTGGGAGCTCTTTGGGTGGCTTGACCTGGGCATGGCTTTTGGAGGCCCCTGTGCCCAACAGCCACATGCAGTGGGGTGCCTTGAGCAACTATGAGATCACAGAGGACTAAGACCCCACCCGGCCCTAGGACTTCTCAGCTGGAGTGGCCAAGCTCCAGGCGGAGTGAACCATCTGCCCAGGAAGGTCTATCAGGCTGTGGTGAGAGGAGGCAGGGGGTCTTAAAACTTGCCACAGGGACATCTGGGCAGATGCCCTCAAACTTTGAACCTCACACTCCAACCTTGTTTGCCATAGAAATGGCCCACATAGAATGTCATGGCTGGAAGACAGCGTGGATGTTCTCTTACTACAAGATGACAACATTCCCGGGGCCTCCATCTCCTCCCCTAAAGGATTGGGAGGAACAGTCAGACAGTGCTGGTGGGACTTTGGACGACTCAAGGGCTGGAATTCTTGGGACACCTGTTCCAGGACCTGACTGTAGTTCTGGACAGGGCAGCCACTGACTTGGGAGCACTCCCAAGACACCAATTTAACCCCCTAGCTGGTTCCCCAGGCAATAGGTCACCTCGCTCCCAGGAGCTCTGGGAAAGAGAAAGTAGCCCCTGCTAAGCAGAAACAGAGGTCAGGACAGAAGCCACTGGATGGTGGAGCCAGAGGTCTCTGACCACGGAGAGAGTGGGACAAGATGCCATGTGGAGCTGTGAGGAGCACACAGGGGTCCTAGTGCAGCCCTTGGGGCCTAAAGCAAAGCCAACTGTCCTCAGTGAAGAACTGACTGGGTTCTGCTGGAGACAGAGTATATAGCCAGGGGACATCAAGTGACTACACATTGGAAACTCTACAGTGAGTTGAGTTATCAGACCCACAGTTGGGCAACTAGTAAGGTAAGCAGCAGATGTGGACATCCCAAGGGGTTCAGGAGCCAGGACCCCATCATCTGCTGAACAAGTAGCCTGTGTCACCCAAATCTGTGGTCATATAGAGGGGCTTCCTGTGACTGAATCTGAGTGGTCAGTGTGTGGGTGTCAACTTCGCTACTTCCCTGGAGCCTCACCCGGACAGTGACTATAAAAGAAGCAGAAAGGAAAACGCCCCAACCAAATGGAGGCTGCCATCCATCTGGAAAAGAAGCAGCAGGTCAAAGTTAGAAGAGTACTAGCAGACGGCAGTGGTGGCCTGGATGGATGGCCAGGAGCCTGGAAGATTGGGGACGAGGAGATCTGGGGTGGTGGTGTGTGGATGGACAGAGGGATGGATGATGAGACAGAGTGCAGTCCGCTGTATCTTCTCACATCTGCCACGGAACACCCACCAGGGACAGGATACCCAACAACTACGTGAGACCCCTGACATTGGCCAGTCTTGACTGTTGGCCACCCCTGTCCTGGCACAACTGACACATGAGCCAAGTGGCATGGCTTGAGGGATGGAGCCCTACAGCATGGACTCCGACCTATCAAGGGTGACTTAGCTACTGTTCCCTGAATGTCCAGTCTGCTGAAGGGAGACAATCAAGGCTGATCTGCTTGCATGGCTCATTCCCCAGGTGCAGGAGGAACGAGGACCTTGGGGGCCTCTGACTGAGTCTGCCATGGCGCCTGCAGAAGCTAAGGCCTGGTGGTATGGGGTTCCTGAGGCAGAGTGCCAGTGCAGAGGCTCACTCCTGAGGATAGGCACCTCCTTCCATTCATGGTACCTATAAGGCACCAAAGACTTTTCTACTGTCATGTCCCCTCTCCCCCAGGAAGGATGCAAGGCCTGGGACATGGGTAAAGCAGAGTCTCTTGATTTGTACAATGGCGGCCACTCTGGTCTGATCAGTACATAGTGATGGGGTCTCAGGCCCCTTAGGACAAGCTCCACCACCAGAGCAGCCATGGAGGCCCACAGATGGGAGGGCACATCCAGCAGAGAAGAGAGGGGCACCGATACCAGATGGAGCTGCAGTGTGTTCTACTTGAGCCTTCTTCCTCCACATTTCAGTTTTTAAAAAAATTAAAAATTTTAAGAATGAGACTAGACTTGTGGAAAAATCACAAAAAGTGTACCAAAGAGAGTTCCCATTAACTCTTCCCCATCTCCCTAGGTTAACATGCCATATACCATTATATATATTATGAAATTATCACTGATACCACATTATTCAGTAGATCACAAACCCTGAACCAATCTTGCCATTTCCCCACTCTGCCCTCCTCTGACACAGTATCCCAGCCAGGGTCCCATCACACCCTGATCTCCTCCATCCTTGGTGCTCCTGAGGGGCACTGCTCGGCACTTGCAGACTGCCCCCCTCCCTAGTTGGAGCTGGTCTGAGGCTTCCTGGTGACTAGACTGAGGGTTGCTCTCTGGCAGGAGTCCCATGAGCGATGGAGGCTATGACCATCTCAGTGTACCTCATCAGGGGACACTAAGGTCAACAAACCTTACTTCTGCACCCTGCCCGCTCAGTGAGGCTGTGCCAGCTAGCTTTCTCACTGCAGTTACTCTGGCCCTCTGCCCGCACTGAGGAGGTGGATACCCTTCTTCTTCTTCATCACAGTCTTACTCATCTTAACATTCTCTGGTGGCTTCGCCTGGAACTGTTCACAGACCCAGTGCTGTGTCACACACAGAACAGCCCCAGCACTGCTGGGTAAATTCAAGCCAGCTCTTGAAAACCCTTTGCACAAGGTGAGCAGGAATTTATGCCAGGCACCTAGGTGATCAAGGACTTTGCCACTAGCACCTTTATTCTATTCAGGACTGGTAGCTGAACACCAGACCCCAAGTCCAGGGTTCAGACACCCCGGTTCTGCCTACCTGATTGCGTCTGCCATCTTAGTGCTTTCTCGCTTCCTGTCGTCCGTGAGCCGCCGTATGAAATAAATGAAGTCCAGGCCGCAGCAGAAGACGCTGCCCACAGCGCTGAGCAGCACCAGCTTGCTGTCATCGGCGGCAGCTGTGTTCAGGGCGCTCTGGACTTCTTTCATCACCTAGAAGTCACCACAAGGTCAGGGGTAGACATCTTTCTGTGACCAGCCAGTTGAGACCTACAGGAAACTCACTCCAGCCTTGTGGGGCTTGCTTCACCCACTGGACTGTGAATAATTGCACAGTACTTCTTTTCTGGAACCAGAGATCAGGGTGCTGGGGACACAGTGTGAGTACAACCACCTGGCATTCTGAACAGAGGATTGTTACAGAGGCCTGTGAATCTACATCACCTGAGTGTTCTGCGACCATCACGGCTCTCGGTGGCTAGCCAAGCTCCTTACTTATCCCCTGGGTTTTCTACAGTGTGGACAGCAGGTAGCACATTCACCCAGCTCAGCAACTGAGTTCAGTTTCATTTTATTTACTGATCAGTTTATAAAAACCTGCCTACCTCACATGGGACAGAGACCTGCAGTGCACTAGCAGAAGCCCAGCGGCCTGGGAGGACAAATGCAGAAGGGCACGGAATCATCAAATCCGTGGAGACCTGGGAAACGAGCAGCGAGGGGTCTGCAGTCTGCAGCTGTACGAGGAGCAGCCCTGAGTGCTTGCTGTGTGACCCTGGCCAACACAGGCTTTCTGTGTTTGGTTTTTACTCATGGAAACAACTAGCCCAGCTGTGCACAGTGGAAAAAAGCAATGCAGAACTTAAAGCTTTGGCAAGGTGCAGTCCAAGTCCAAACGCTCCTGGCTCTGGAGCCTGCGTGGAATTGGCTCCCAGGCCTCTGAGCACCAATCTCCCTGGTCTCTGTGAGCCGCCTTACCAGGAATTATCGACACTGAGCATGCGCACAAAGCCCTGTCACTGAGCTACGAGTGCTGAAGACTGCCCACAAGGATGCTGCGGAACCCTAGGAGAGGCTGGGACCAGGACATCTTTATCACGTGTGACCCAGGAGCCATTAAGAGTCCGATGAGAGCTAAAGAAAAGCCGTGCACACACACACTTCCCACATTTCTAGACAATCATAAGGTGCTTGGGTTGGGGCTCAAAAAAAAAAAAAAGTTAGCAGGACCCAAGAAAGAGGTAGGAATGGAAACAGGGTGGGAGGTGGATAGGAAGGGGATAATTTGATTTGCTAATAATTTTCACAAGTCCAAAAATGTACCATGGAACAAGGAAACAAATCTCTTTTGCTGTTTTGAAAACTTTTTATTTATTTACTTGATTTTGGAAATAAGGTCTTGCTATGCTGATTTCCCAGGTTGGCCACAAACTCATAGGCTTAAGTGGTCCTCCTACCTCAGCCTGCCAAGTAGCTAGGACTACAGGCATGTGCCACCACACCTAGCCTTCTGCTATTTTTGCATTGTGGTTAAGCTATTGATGCTGTAGTTTAGCTGTGTTACAGGGTAAGTATGGTTTGAGGGGTGAACTTGGAAATCTAACATTTAAATTTTTCCTGTTGACCAACAACCAACATATACATAGATTTTTAGGAATCATTTGTTTTTAAACTGTTTTCTCAGTGTTAAGAAAAACTAAAAATTGACCACTAAAATAGAAATGCAATTGTTTATACTAACATTGGAATTGATATAACTAGAATACTGTAAGAGTGACCTGAGAACTACAAAGACCTAAAGTGTCTGACACCAGATAAATAGACAATGGCTTACTTCAACATAGTTTTAGATTCATGCCTGTGGCATGGATTTCTACATGTTTGTAATCATGTAGAACTTACTTGCTTGTATTTTTTTTCCTCTAACATTATTTCGCATGCACAGTTTCCTGACATAATTCATGTATTTAATGTAAGTAACCACATCATACCATATGAATATGCCATGAAACATTTGTCTGTCTTTTGTTCATTCATTCGCACATTCTAGGCACTGTTCTAGGGACTGAGAATACAACTCTAGGTGATAATGGTAGTGCTATTACAAAATATCTGAGATAATCAAATTATAAAGAGAAAAGGTATATTTTGGCTTATAGCTTTAGAACTTTTGATTCATGGTTGGTTGGCTCCATTGCTTTCAGTTCTGGTGACAATGGCAGGGAGCACAAGACATAACAAAACCACTCACTTCATGGCCAGGACATACAAAAGAAAGGAAGAGGAAAGCCAGGGTCCCAATATTCCCTTCATGGGCCAATGACCTTACTTTCTTCTACTAGGCCCCACCTCCTAAAGGTGTTCCACACCCTCCAATAGTGCCAGAGGCTGAGGAGTAAGCCTTCAACACACAATTGCCTCTTTCCTGCCTTCTTGTGGGTTCTAAAACATGTTTTAGAATTCTGCTTTGATTCATTCTGTAATGTTTTTGAGTTTCTCTTTGGTTTTAAATATGGATATTCTAGGTATTACATTATCTGTACATAGTTTATCATGGTCTACTGATGGTTCATTTTACCAGTTTGGGAGACGTATAGAAACCCTCTCTTTACCCTCTCCTGTATATAATCTTAAACATTTCCTCTTCATAATTTAGAACACATCAGACAATGTTACTTTTGTTTCAATTATCATAGTTGAGGAAACTCAAGAGGAGAAGGAAATCCTATTGCATTTGTCACGGTTTTGATTACTGTGTGGTATCTTTTTCTGACACAACTTTTTTCCACTTCTGGTACCAAATGTGTCCCCAACTTGATGTGCCCAAAATTCATTTCAATTCTGATACTAACTACACAGGCTATCATCAAACTCCACAGGTTTAAGGGCTTAGTCATATATGACTGTCCTCATTTTCAGATACCAGCTGCAAATGCAGGCTGGCCCAGCCAACTACAAATTAAAGTGTCCCATGCCCTCCCCCTACCCACTGAGATTTGGTTATGCATAAGAAAGACTTACAGAACTAAGAAAAATATTTCATTTGGATTTACCCATTTATTATAGTTCATTAAACTCAGAAACAGCAAAATGGAAGAGATGCCTAAAGCAAAGTACAGGGGAGGAGTGTTGACCCTCCTGACCCTCTTGAGGCACACCTCCCTCTAGTGCTTCTGGTTTTCACCAACCCAGAACTCTCCTAGCCCCACCATTTATGGGTTCTTATGGAAGTTTCATTATATTAGCACAATGGACTAAATCACATTAGTGATTGAATGTAATTTTGGTCCCTCTCTCCTTCCTAGTGAAAGGTTGTCAAAGGTTCTGCCTTTCTAATCATGGCTCAGTTTTTCTGGTGACCATCTCCTATTCTGAAGCTGTCTACTTTCCCAGCCCAAAACGTATCTTCACGTCCACATGAACGTGAGGTGGAGGTGCCTCATGTCCACTGGACAGCAGTGAATGTCTCAGCTTTCCACGAGGCTTCCTCGACACTTCCCCAGTGGGGAGGGGAAGTGAGTATCTTATTACTGCCATGTGGTATACAAATACAAGCAACCCTTTGGCCTACTAAGCCTGGGAGTGGAGGAGCTCATTTCCAGCTGTCAGGTAGGAAGGTCTTGGCTTCCTGTTTGGTGATTTCTGACATCACCCTGCTGGCTTGTTTCAACACCTTTCACAAGGTTGGAAGTCCAGGTTGTCCACTGGCCTGTGCTGGTGAGGATGCATTTCTTCCTATGGTGTTTGGCTGGAATACAATGGGCACTGACCAAAGGTTTCTATGTTGGTAGGTTGCCCCTTGCTTGGTCCTTTGCCTATAAAGAACAGGCTTTTGTTGTTGTCTGTGCTTGCTGATGTTTTTGACTTGCTAGCTTTTCAGCTCCAACTCTGAGATATATGAGGTAAACAGAAAGTCATGATCCTGCGTTTGCTCAGACCCTGAAGTTCCAGCTGGTCTGCCTTCCTTTTTCCTCCTTCCCAGGGATCGATGTATTTGACTGTTGTCCTTAGCAGGAGAAATAAGCAAAGCATGTTTATTCCATCTTCCTGGAACCGGAAGTTTCCTTTTCCTTTCAAGGCTGCCTGCTATAACCTTTACACTTATCCTTAACCTTAGTATCCACTCTCATAAATTTGATGCCCGAGGGACAGAAATTTGGAGTCCACTCATCCATGTTCTCTTGAATATGACTAGGCCTTGGTGCGGGCAGCCAGAGCAAGTGTACGCTGTTAGATTGGGCCCTCGGTATCCAGTTCTCTAACCTTGTTCTGTCTTCCTGGTGCTGGCCTAAGTCAGGGTCGGTGATTTGGAGTTGCAAACGTTATTTTACTGCTCTGCCCACAGATTCAGGGAAGTAATTCTAAGATATCAGGTTGAAAATATGTTAATTTTATTTTAGAAAATAAGAAATTTTATTTTATTTTCTTCATACACATATTGAAGAAAAATGTAGGTCTTTGTTTGTAAGAAAGAATGTAGAAGAGGATGTGGAGACTTTGAAGGTAGGTAATACAGCAGCTGCTCAAAATATCAACATATCAAAACAAATATCATGAATCACAAAAACCAAAGCAGTGTAATTTGCTTCTGAGATTTGGAGTAAACTAGCTTGGTGAACACAGAAAACAAAATGAGCAATTACACACATATATTATGATATTGGTAAACTGAACTGACTCCTTCATCAGAATGCATGAAATGAGAAAATACATATAGCAATGGATAAACAAAACACAAGATCATTAAAAAGTATTATATTAATGTTATTTTGAGGAAGTCTTAAAAAAACAGAAAAATGGAAACTCGCCTAGCCTGTCTGAGGCCTTAAGTTCAATCCCTGGTAGTGCAAAATAAATCAATAAATCAATGAACCAATCAAAAAGCTAGCAGAATTATACCTTTGGAGACATACAACAGAACAAAATGATAACCTAAAACATAATGCTGAGGAAGTACTGTGAGCACATAGGCACTGTTGGGGACGGTCATTTGGGAGCCTCATTTATGCTGAATAGAAATGATGGCTCCTCCTGTACTTCCTTTCTGCTGACTGACTGATGCAGGCACATCTAAAGCTGAAGCAGGAAGTTTGGTGTCCAGAGTCAGAGAGGTATGTCAAAACCCCATCACTAGCTGACCAATAAAGAGAACCAGAAAGCATGCACAAGCACACGTGCGTGCACACACACACACACACCCCGACACACAGAGGAATCAACCTACCCCACAACTTTCTCAGCATCATATGCCCCAAATCATGGAGACTTCAAAAAACAAAAATTTATTTCAAAGAAAGATTTCAAAATCAAAGATAAAAATAAAAATCAAGCAGGCAAGAATTGCCAGACTTTAAGGGACACCTACACCAGAGGAAGCAAGAAACAAAGAGACAAGATAGACATTAAAGCAAAAAAGCATCACCTCAAACAGTGAGGAATATTTATGATTAAAAGTTCATTTTACCAGAATGTTTTAAATATGGACATACCCCTATTAACATGGTCTTAAAATATATAAAGCAACAAATCAACAGAGCTCAAAACCTCGAGATATTAGTACACATCTCTCTTTAATCGATAGAGAACAGACCAAAAACATTTGCACGGATAGAGAGGAACTGGAGAGCGTGTTTAACACGCTGACTGATGGAAACAGTACACTGTAGCAAGTGACTACCCAACACCTGCCTTTAAACACATTTCAAAAACAGGCAGAACAAATTGGGTACCAGTGATGCATGCCTGTAATCCTAGCTTCTTGGTAGGCTGATATGGGGAGAATCATGGTTTGAGGCCAGCTTAGGCAAAAAAAAAAAAAAAAAAAAAAATTTGCCAGATCCCATCTCAAGTTGGGTGTGATGGTGCACATCTGTCTTTCCAGTTACTGTGGGAAATTTAAAGTAGGAGGATCGAGACTCTATCTCCAAAAACAACCCGTGCAAAGAGGGCTGGAAGTATAACTAAAACAGTAGAACACTTGCCCAACAAGCCTGAAGCCCTGAGTTCAAACCCCAGTATTGCACCCCCAAAACAAAAAACAAATAAATAAATGAAAAACGACACAGAACACTTTCAAAATTAACTATGTATAAGCAGATTTAAAGGATTATAATATAAAGAATGGTCTCTTTTCTAGTTTTGAAATTAAAAGGTAACAAACATACTTTTCAATACCCTTTGGGTCAAAACAGAAGTCAAAATGGAATTTAAAAAGTATTTTTAATAGAAGCCTAACAAAAACACTACAGATTAAAAATTATAAGGTGTACTTTGTTAAGGAATACTTATTAGTACAGCCTTGTGTGTGTGTGTGTGTATTAAAAGAAAGTCTAGAAATTAGCCTAAAATTAATTAGCCAAACATTTATCTGAAGACAGTAACAAAATAGACATAACAAAAATAGAAAGAAGTAAGTTATAAGGAAAAGAACATAGATTAGTAACACAGAAAATAAAACATAGAACATAAAGCTAGTGGTGGTTCTTTTAAAAGGCTAGTGAAATTGAGTAAGTAAGCCTGGTCAAGAAAACAGAAGGCTGGGGTGTGGCTCAAATGGTAGGGCACCTGCCTAGCAAGCATGAGGCCTGAGTTCAAACCCCAAGTACTGCCAAAAAAAAAAAAAAAAAAAAAGAAAGGAAAAAATATGGAGACAAGTGTGAAATAATGAATAAGGAGGCGTCACTATCAGTCTTGCAGATATCAAGTAGTAGGTAAAAATACTAGGAACAACTTTTTGCTAACTATCATAAGATTTAGACAAAATGGACAAATTTCTAGGAGAAAAAGTATTTTTAAAAAACTGACTCAAATAGAGATAGACCTGAATATTCCTAGAACCATTAAAAGATATTAAATCAGTGATCAAGCAAATCTTCCCACAGAGAAAAACCTCATAATCAAATTGCTTAATCATGATTTCTACCAAATATTGAATGAAGAAATTATCTCAGTCTTATAAAGATTTGTCCAAGAATTGGAAGAGGGAGAACTCTCCCAAATCTATTTTATGCTAGCATCACCTTGATTCCTAAACCTGAAAAACAAGCTGTAAGAAAATAACATTACAGGCAATCTCAAATAACAGCAAAGATGAAAAAATCCAAAATAAAACACAATCTGAATCTATCAATGAAAAAAAAAAGTTGGGTTTATTTTAAGAATGCAAAATCAGTTTAACTGTTGGAAAACTTTCATAATAACTCATCCCATTATTTTATTAAAGGAGAAAAAATTGTATCTTTTCAATAGATGCAGAAAATCAATTGATAAAATATATTTTTTCATTGTTAAAAATACTAGCAACCTGGAAAAGAAATTCCTTATCCAATAAGGTACCTTGAAACAACCAGAGCAGATATATTTCTAAACAAAATGCTAACTGCTTTTCTTTGAGAATAACATGCAGGACAAGGAAGCTTATACCACCATGTCTGGTCAGAATGGTTCTGGAGGCCCTAGCTTTTATTGAGAGCAAGAGAAAGAAGAAACAAAGCTGCCATTATTCACAGGTGATGGGATATGTACACAGGAAATTCAAAAGAATCTTCTTGAATCAGTAATAGTGTATGATTTAGTTACAAATCAATATATGAAAAATAAATTGTATCTGTCTGTCCTACCAAAAATCATAAGAAAGGGAGCTTTTTAAAAAAGATGCCATTTAAAGTAGCCTAAAAATCAGTTAGTAGTAATAAATCTCACAAAAGATAGGAGCAACTCAAAGTATAAACCTTCACTGAGAGACATGAAGTAAGAGCTAATGAAGAAATGTACCATTTGCTTTGTGATTTGGTAGTCATGATATCATAAAGATGTCAGTTCTTCTCAAATTGTTCTATAGAATCACTGCAGTCCCACCCAGAGTTCCACTTAGTTAGGTTGAGAGGGGGTGTGGAGAGTGCATGTGGGAAGCAGAACTTGCCATTTCCGTATGAAAAGGCAAAGAGGAGGCAGGAACAAGATGCTCTTGAAGGAGACCTGACTCGTGGTAGGGAAGGGCTGGCCTTGCCTTATTGGATTCTTTTTTTTTTTTTTTTTCAGTATTGAGGCTTGAACTCAGGGCCTCATGGTTGCTAGGCAAGTACCCTACCACTTGAGCCATGCCCCCTTTTTTGTTTTTGTTATTTTTGAGATAGGGCCTCTTTTTATGCCTGGGCTTGCCTGGACCATGATCTTCCTATTTGTGATGCCCTGATTAGCTGAGGTGACAGATGTGTTCCACCATGCCTAGCCATTGGTTGAGATGGGGTCTCGGAAACTTTTTGCCTGGTCTGGACTCAAACCATGATCCTCCCAATCTCCATCTCCTGAGTAGCTAGAATTACAGGCTTGAGCCACGGAGCCTGACCCATTATGAGATTCTTATCAGAAACTATTATAAAGCTATATAAAGAAGATCAGTAAAGATTTTTCCTTAGGATTGACACATATATAAAAACCCTAATTTTGATAGAGATTGGTGTACAGTGAAGAAATAATGGTCTTTTCAACAGGTGGTATACTGTGGTAAAAAGTGAGACTGGACTCCTACCTTCCACCATACCAAAAAAATCAACTCTGGGTACATAACTGATATAAACATGAAAGACAAAATTATAAAGGTATTAGAAAATATCGTAGGAGAACTTCTTCATGTCTTTAAGGGTAAGTAATCTTCAACAAGATACAAAAGCATTAACTTTAAGGGTAAAAATTGGAAAATTCTTTAGGGAACTTCTATTCATCAAAAGAAACCATTAAGAAAGTGGAAAGATAGCCACAGAATAGAGAAAATGGGCTGGGTGTGTCCCAAGTGATAGCGCACTTGCCTAGCAAGTGGGAGGCCTTGGGTTCAGTCCCCAGGACCACAAAAAAAGGAAAGAAAAAAAAGCTGTAACACATGTACCTGACAAAGGATTTTTGTTTTGTTTTGGTTTTGTTCTGACAGCCCTGGGGTTTGAAATTAAGGCTTCATGCTGCTAGGCAGGTGCTCTACCACTTGAGCCATTCTGTCAGCTCTGACAAGGGATTTGAATGCGGATACTTTAGAGAAACCTTACAACTCAAAAAGACAGGCAGTCTCTTAAAACATGGACAAAATATTTGGACAAATATTTCACCAAGGAGAATATTCAAATAGCCAATAAATAGGCCAAAAAATTGTTCAATGTTTCTAATAATGGGGAAATACAAATTAAAATCATAATGAGGTGATGTTAGATGTCTGGATTGTCAAGCATGGTAAAATTTTCTCAAGAGCATGAAAGAAATCTAAAGTGCTGAAACGTGTTTGTGGATGGAAAGAAAGACGTGCTACACTAAAGCCGTGAGTGCTGCCCGGTCTCCTAAGTGGAGTGCAATCCTAATTAAAATTCCAGCTGGTGGAATGGCTCAAGCATTAAGAGCACCTGCCTAGCAGGTGTGAGCCCCTGCGTTCAAACCCCAGTGCTGCCAAAAACAAAAAACAAAACAATAAAATTCCAATCAGGTTCTTTTTCTTTCTTTTTTTTTTTTTTTTAGTGGTACTGGGGTTTGAACTCAGGGCCCCCCACCTGCTAGGCAGGCACTCTACCACTTGAGCTACTGCACAATCCTACTTTTGTGTTGGGTTTTCTCGAGATAGGCTCTCTAGAATTATTTGCCTGGGCTGGCTTTGAACCACGATCCCTCTTGATCTCTACCTCCTGAGTAACTAGGATTACAGGTGTTAGCCACTGGTACCTGGCCCAATCAGATTCTTTATGGAATTCAACAAGGTCATTGTTAAATTTGTGTGAAAAAAACGAAATGTAAAAAGATAGCCGAGGATGAAAGAGTTTAAAACAAGGCAGTATTTGAGCAAGGATTGTCAAGTAGATTAACAGAAGAGAATTTGGGTTCACTCCCATGCCAAAAAAGGAAAGAAGAAGAGGAAGAAGGAGGAGGAGGAGGGAAGTTTGGAGAAAGAGAGGAGAAGAGTCTTGCAAGTTGGTTTCTTCAGAAGCAGCAGATGAGTTGGAGGCTGAGGCCCAGGAAAGCAGTAGGAAGCAGGAAAAAGCAGAAGTCAGAGGGAATAGTCAAGCCCAACAAAGAGCTTGAGAAAACTGGGAGTGTCTAGCAGATGCCCCTCAGACTTGTCCCTGTCCATCTGAAATGGCCAGGGCTTCCACCCTGCCTCTCTCAGTCGGGTGCAGGTGGCCTGGGAGGGAGCACCTTAAGCATGGCATCTCCCAACAGCTGAGCAGCTGAAAGGGCTGAGGCTGGGACTCCTTCCTGACTCTGCTCCTGCCTGGGCAGCAAATCCTCTCCTTGGAGGGGAATCTGTTGTCTGCAGAGTCCCAAATCAGATCCAGGAATATTTCTTTAGACACAAAAGTCACAAGATACAAAGAAAAAGGCTGTGTTTGACTTCTTGGAAATGAAAAGGAACTTGAAAAGGAGAAATTTTTCTCAATAAATAAGGATTAACATCCAGAATATATAATGAAAGCATACAAATTTGAAACAAAACATAAAACACAAAAGGGAGGGGGAAGGCAAAGAAATTAGACAAGGAATGTAAAGAAGAAATGCAGTACAACCAGTCAGCAAACTTGGGAAAATATACTTGGCCTCACTAACAGAGAAAAATCAAAATGAGCTGATTATAATTTCTCATCCGTTAGACTGACATTTTTGAAAGACTGGTAATAACAGACGTTGACACAAGGCAGAATCATGCATCTCATGCAGTTCTGGCGAGAGTATAAACTGAGGACACTGGTGGAAGGTGAGCTGCCCACCACCATGGAAAACACCTGACTTAGGCTGCAGTTCTACTCTTAGTTATCCATCCTCACACACATGCTCAAAGATGGAGCTTCAGAAGTTGTTTGCACTTGAGTTGGTAAGAGTGAAAAGCTGAAGTGTCCAGCTGAAGTGTCCAGCTAAAGTATGACTCATCTAAACTACACAGTACTGTACAGCCACTCTCAAAGAGAAGTAGAAGCTCGTGTGTAGTGACTCCGAAAGATCTTTGATACTTGTTGTTAGTGAAAAACTAAGTCACAAAGTGATACTTACAGTACACTGTGATCCTTTTGATGTGATATGTATCTGTATACCTCCAGAATATGGAATATGTATTTCCAGAATAGGCTGCAGGCCCCGCTCTGATAAGGATCACCTCTGAATGGGACAGGGAGGTTTGGAGGGAATGACATACTCTGTGTAGCTTTGTATTTTTTACTTTTTCAGAAGGACTTTTCTTCCAGTTCATGCCATAACCTTCAATTGTGCTAATTATTCAATTTCCTGGGGTTTTATTTGAGAAGAAAATTCAAAGAATGTGAAATAAACCAACTTTCTTATTTTGTACAGTAAAATTCTAAGTTCTGCTCAGAGTTCTTAGATGATAATCATAGTTCTCAAAATTATAGCATCTGTTGAGTTCAGTATCAGATACTCTATGAGTCACATAATAATTATGTGCAATTCCATTATTTCAAGTTATAAATTAACTGAGGACTTCTTAGAAGGAGAAGAACATATAGGGTGAGAAAATCATCAAACTTTCCTGGTAGCTGTTGCAAAGAACTGCTTGTAACTGTGACTACTGTATAAATTATTGATTAACTTAAAAAAAATTCGATACTGACACTACTAGAAAAACAAGGTGTGCATGGACTAACAAAAGACTTAGTTTACATGACTGAGAATAAGTGTTACAAATGGAACTGCAGTAAATCTGCTTGCTTCCTTACCAGGATCTTTCTGACTACCAGGAACTCTTGCAGAGCATTGGCAGCTTCCAGAGCACTAGAGGGCCTCCAAAGTCAGCTGGAAACCAAAGCCTAGGACCCTAGACTTTTTCACAGGTTTTGTGGTACAATCTGTGCTTAATATTTAAGTTCAAATACATCAAAGACTAGAAATACAAAGAACTTGTGGGTATTATTGGTGTCATGCAAACACACCTTCTTTTTCCAAAAAAGCAAGCCACATCAATTTTCTACACCCTTAAGAATGAAGACAATATCCCATTTCTTTAACCTTTAAGAAACAGTTTTGTTTTGTTTTGTTTTGTTTTTCCCTTATATTAATGGCCTTTGTATTTTCTAGGATCCATGCTAAGACCTGGAGCAAGTCATCACTGGCTACCAGTCCCTGTGTCTTGCTTTCATTTCTTTGTCTCTTCAAAGGCAAGTGATTGTCCCTTTCTCTGGACCTGGCGTCCTATCAGCATTTAGGAGGAGTGAGGGCTCCTCCCCATCTCTCTAGTGTAAATGCCCCCAAATGGCCCTCCTGCAGCTTTCTCTAGGAAAGGTGGAATCAAGAATCACTTCCTGCTGACTAGCAGTAGATCACTGCTCTCAATAAAACCCACTGGACTTGCAGGACTTGGACTTGGGAGCTCTTCTACCACACAGCAAATGGATCACAATGGCTGCCAGAGTCGTGTTGCCAGTGTAGACCACACAGCAGTGCATGCACTCGAAGACCAGAGGCCTGAGCATCGTGTGGACTGTGGGCCTGACGTGTGGTACCTTTCGTTCAGGTGCAGCTCTTGGGTGTCAGCTGTTACCAATGTGCCCAAACAGAAGGAGCCAGTCAGCTTCTGTTTGCTGGGGATCTTGGGAGCAACTTGGGGCTGAGACCTCATCTTATCACCAAGGACTTGGAGTGTATCCCAGTGAGGACAGCCAGGGGAACCTCTGGCTCCCTAAGCTTCTCCCTTGGCAGTATAGTGATAAAGCGAGATGGAGGAACAACAGGTTGCTGTTAGCATCTGGGTCCAGCTGGAAATTTCTCTTACTATCATCCACAGACAGTCTCTTCTGCTGTGCTGCAAGAGATCCCGGACACCCTGGAAAGTTCACAAAGAGGCACCCAAGTCATGCATGAGCAAGTAGTGTATCAGCTCCTCCTTCAAGACCAAGCACTGCAGGAAAGGCAGCACAGGGTCTTCTCCCTCATCCACTTCAGAAATGGTGCCCACACCACCAGCTTTTCAGGTGCAAGTTTCCTGCTGGACATGGACTCACTCTGCTTGTGAGCCATTTCCATGGGAACCTGGTAGATACTGGAAGAGCTCATTGTAAACCTGGCAGGTTTTCCACTGCTTGACTTGAATACCTGATTCTCATTCGCTGCAGGAAAAGTGGCTCCAACAAATAGACCCTGGGCAGCACTCGCCAGCACCCTGCAGGGAGGGCAGGCTGGGCAGGCAGCTGGCCATCTGCATACAGGTGCCAGAGGGTGGGAACTGGTCAGGCACCTGGGGCAGAGCAATAGTCTGGAGGCCTCTGCCTGTGGCATGGGCAGAGTGACAGACATGGGACCAATGTGTAGGTGTAGGTGGAGATCCCAGTCATCCTGCTGGGATAAACTGCTTGAGATTAGGGCCAGATGTGAGGAGCTTTAGCGAAGTTCCAGCTCAGACTGGCTCACAGGCAGGATGCTGGTGCCACAGGCTGAGCTGCAGCATTGCCAGGGGCAACCAGTGCTCCTGCAGGAGGAACTCTGACACAACAGCCTGATAGAGCTAAAGTAGGGCTGCAAAGGAGGTTTCTCCACTTGGGCTCCATTGGTATCTCGAGTCGGATATTCCTTGCTGTGGGGGCCGAGCTGTGCTCGTAGGACATTTGGAAGCTCCCTGGCCTCTAGTGTCATTTCCTTCTCCTCCCACCCTCAGACAAAAATGTCTCTGCACATTGCCACGCAATTCCTCGAAAGGGCACTGTTGCCAGCAGGGAGGAGTTCTGTATGTAACAGGCCAGCCTCAGTTTAGCTGCCACACAGCCTTTGTGCACGCAGTCGATGACAAACTGTAGCGGGGAGGTGTCCAGACTTTGCTGGAGGAGTCTGGGTATTTTTAAACGGGTTCCTGTACCCCCATTCTAACACATCCTAAATTCTCTGAGATCCCAGAGAGGCTGAATAATCAATGTTAGAGACACATTGGAAGGTGTTGTTAATGGATTTTTTAAAATAAAGGTTTATACTTCAGATACAGGCCATTGAAATGATGTGTGCATTTGCATAAATGAGGCAGCCTGCCTGCCTCTGCCGCTCAGGTTGGCATGTTCTGCGCAAACCCCCTTCACTCTTCTGCTGCTGGCAGAAGAGGGGAAGCTGGTGATGAAAAGAGGCTCCCAGACTGCGCCTTGGCTCCTGGGGATGAGAGGCCTCAGCATTGCTGTCCCTCCAACGAGGCTCAGAACCTTTCATTCACCCCCACTCTAAGCACCGCCCAAAAAGAGCCAGATTTTCCACTGAGGAGTTTCCATACAGAGCCAGAGCCCCACTACTAGCCTTGGGCAGAAACCGAGTAAGCAGGGAGACTCAGACTGGAACGTGCGAGAGCAGATGGTCCCCACCTGGTTCTAAGCACAGATTTTCCTCTTGCTGTGGCCATAGTCTTTGCCTTTAGTCTGTCGTGAAGTCAGGACTTCAGGAATAAGAAAAGGAGCTCTTCTCACAGAAGGTTTTAAACAATACTTTGAAGTACATCTTAGTGTGTTATTTATAAAGAAAGGTTTTTCTGATTATAGTACTAGTGTAAATAAAAGTAGTTTAAATGTCCAAGATTCTGGAAGCAGCTGATTACAAAGAAACCAAAGGGCTGACAGTGAGATCTGTAATTTGTGATAGTCCAAGACAATATCGTGAAATTAAGCAGTGCAAATGCTACTCTTCAGCTGTGTGGCCCAAGCATTGATTCACACTTTGATGGCTTTATTGGGAGGCGGTGGGAGATGGGGTCTGGTTGGAGGAAGTAGGTCACTGGGGGATGCCTTTTGTGAACTTCATTTTTTTTTTTTTTGGTGGTGCTATGGTTCGCATCACTGGAATGACAGGTGTGTACTAACAGTGTACAAGAATTCCAATTTTTCCACAACCTGGCCAACACTAACTTCTGGGATTTTTTATAGTAACTATCCTAAGGGGTACAAATGAATGATACAGAAAAATGCAAATGTACTCCATTTCACTTTTAGCAGGATGGGGGTGGGTGGATAACATCGTCACAGTTCCTTCTAAGATGCTGTCTGAGGAGGGCAGGATGGCAAGACAGCCTCACTTTCCCATGCCTTTGGTCACCTTGGCAATTGCTAGCAAGGCAAGGAAGGCCGGGGACTGAGCACAGCGTTGGAGGGGGCCGAGGGCGTGGCGTGACTTCCGGGGGGCGGGGCTAGATTTCGGGTGAGGCGGGGCTTCGAGGTGACCCTGGGGTCAGCGCATGCGCGTTCCTGGCGGCGAGACCTGGGACGATGGCGGCTGTGGTGTGCTGTCGCGGTGCGCGGCCACTGCGGGTACTCTTCTCGCCCCTGAAGCCCGGAATCCACGTGACCCGGGCTCGGCCGGCGGCCGCCTTCGGGTAATGGCACCCCCCGATCGGGGAGCCCCTGCGTCGCGCGCTCGGGGATGACGGGAGGGGCGTCGGCCCAGATGGGCGGTGGGCGCGGGTGCGCCTGGCCGGGGTTGTGTGACCCTGGAACCTAAGAGCCCTAGGGCCGTCGTTCAGCCTCGTCAGTGCGGACGAAAGCGACCCAGGGATAAACTTGCCCTTAATCTCGGACGCGCTCCTGACTCGCTGTTCTGCGGGGCGCTTTGTCCAGACTGCACACCAGAGGGGCGCGAGGCCGTAATCTACCCTGCCTCCCGTCCGTATCAGAAGTCAGCCCGAGAATGTCCTGTTAGCTCTGGAGTCCCGTTTTAAGTGGCTAGTTCCAAGTCTCGTGGCCATTGTAACAGTAATGCACGAGAGAATCGCCCTGGGGACCTGTGGATCCCGCTTTAAGCGGCGGGATCCCAGATCCCTGTGCTTTTATAATATTAATGTGTGAGAGCATCACCTGTGAAAACTCAAAATCCCGAGCCTGATGGCTCTCACTTAGCTCGTGGATATGTCCAGAAATCTGCATTTTTCTCTTCTCCCTTCCCCTCCTCCCCCACTTCAGATAAAACAACAGCAGCAACAAAAAACTAGATTCATCTTTGACCTGCTGTGTCGTGGTCCTAAGAGTTTTGGGGCAGAAAATGTGGATAGAGCAGCCTGAAGTTTGCAGTTATTCATTCTTTACATAACATGCCTACACATACTTATACACATTCACACACAAACACAATGCGTGTATGCAGCTAACTGTGGATGGGTCATTTCCATTAATGACCAGGGAAAAAACTGAAATGCTAGATAGCTACCTGGCGTTTAGAACTTGAGCTAATGAAGAAATGTCTAACCTAAGTTGGAAGAACACGAGAGGACTGATGCGACCAGCTTTTTAAATTTTCATAATGTGATTGACCAGCTTTTGCGTTTTGTAATTGGTTTGGGGTTCTTTCATTACTTTTGTTAGGAGATTTTTCAGGACTTTGATGCAGGTGGGAAAACATATCAGTGGCTGCAGTTACATAAGTCAGCAGTGAAAAATGGGTATTTTATCCAGTGTTCTGTTGGCAGGAAGGGATTGTACCCATGTGGCACTCTCATCGGCTATTTATTGGTTGCAGGAAGGCGGTACTCACTTAGCTGCACTATAGACCATTCTTCCTAGAACCTCTTGGAGAAACAGGTTTCTCTGGATTTTGTACTGGCATGTTATAAATACACTTGGAAATGGATGTGCCATGTAATCTGAAAACAAGCAGTGCTGTTGGTTAATCTTGAAATGAGGTGACAGTAGGTAAAAGCAGCCCTGAAAAAAATCTTTGCTTCAGCACAGCCAGTGTCCAACCTATGACCAAATTGTGTGGTAAAACTTCTAAGTCTGCAGTTTAGAACTTTGACCCTTTTATTGTTTCATAATCTCAAAGGTGATTTTTTTTCCTGTGTCAGGTCAAAAAAAGTTTTTCCCGCTGAAGTATGGTATATGGAGTTACAATATTAATAATTTACAGAATCTAACAGTTTGTCTGAAAATTTTTTCTGAGTGCAATCCCGAGATACCCTGTCAGAGAATCAGATCCCATCCTTCTCCCCATGCCTGCCACCATGTCCTATCTGTCAGTCAGACTGAATGGCACCCCATTTCCTGAGCCCCTTTGGGGACTCTGTTCAGCCGTGAGATTAGAGAGAAAGCTTGGCCTCTGGAGTTCTATTTGAATTATTATCTGTACTAATGCTACTTCCTAGCTGTGTGAATGTGGACAAGTTATTTAACATTTCTGAGCCTCCTGTCTTGCAGAGTTTGAGGATTTGAAACCATGAATGAAAGGCCTAAAACATAATAAATTTAAGTAATTAGCAGGTGTGAAATAGTGGATATATAAGTAAGAGTATAATATATTCAAGAAATAAAAATAAGCTGGGTGCTGGTGGCTTACACCTATAGTCCTAGCTACTTGGGAGGCTGAGATCAGGAGGGTTGCAGTTCGAGACCAGCCAGGGCAAATAGTTCTCTCCAAAATAACCAGAGCAAAATGGGCTGGAGGTGTGGCTCAAGTCATAGAGCACCTGTTTTGCAAGCCTGAAGTGGAGTTCAAACCCCAGTCCTGCCAAAATAAAATAAAATAGATAAAAATAAGTCATCAAAACTCATACAAATTCAAGCCTTGGGGCTAGCTAGCACAGTATTAGAGTTAATGCTTACTTTATAAAAAATAGCTGAGCATAAACTTGAGGACTTTCAAAGCAACAGTGTGTCTTGTTCAGTAGCCCCATTTTTATCAGTAAGCGAAGTGTGAGGCTGACTTCAGGTGCTCCTCTTGGCACGGCAGACTACCTGATCTTTGGTCTTCACTTCCTCCATGGTAACATTAGATCAAACCTAATGTGCACCTCAGTGAAAGTAATGGCATGGAAAGGTCTCAGCAGACAGAGTGCTGACAGCTAGCGACAAACACTGGATTTAGTTTAATTATTTTCCCCAAGTTGTGATGTCCTTGCCTCCCTCCGCCCCCACATAGTCTTTCCCTCTTTAAGGGGAGCAGCTCCGCACCCCCAGGACCCTTGTGGTGTTCCTTGCCTGCTTCCAGAAGGAAGCACGTTAGGTCATGGCAGCTCTGGTCTGCAGGGCCTACCCACAATTAAGTCCAAGCCTGAGTGCTGCTCTAAGACACCTCATTAAGCTGGAGCAAAAGCTCTTTGCTCATTTGGGCTCTTGTATTTCTGTGGAAATAAATCATCTTTTAGAAACACTGTTATTTTTCAAATTAACCTTTCCCTTATGTTTGAAATTGATTTGCTTTTGTTCATAAATGGTCCTCTATCCCCGCCCCCTGCAGATTCCCACTCACACCCCACCCCCTGCAGATTCATGAAAGGTATGGCAGCCTCCATTAACCCCAAGGGATGGTGCAGGTCCCTTTGGTGGGACAGCTGCAGTATGAGATGACAAAGAACTGTGGAGTTTTCTTTCCCCTTAGCCAAGTTTCACTGTTTGCCAATCCTGGCTCACTGCCATCATACCTGCCCTGTTGAGCATGGGCCTTTGGTCATGACAGATTATCTGACAGAAATGCTCTCCCCTGATCTTTTGTCAGATGTTCACCACAAAAATTACTTTTCCTTCCCTCTCAGATACATATGCAACCCTGACATCATCTTTTTTTGTCTCTCCTCTGAAGCCACCCTCCAGGTCCTCTGCCTTTGAAAACCCTTCCCCAACACAAGTTCCCATTAAGCCCAACTCTAGACACCCAATTTTGTCCCTATCCTCCTTTTAGGCAGTCAAGTGAATATGGGATGGTGAGAATTGAAAAAGGACATTTGGAAGGGGAAATCAAATAGGTACAGTGAGTGCAGAGGGAAGTTAGGTTCTTCACAGAAGAGACTTGGAAATGGACATGGAAGCCACAGGAAAGAAGCCTGCTAGCAGTGCCCAGGGAGATGTAGACTTGCAGAGAGCTCTGGCAGCAGCGCCTGGTTCCAAAAGCAGAGGGCTTTGTGCATTGAGTTCAGGGGTGAGTTTCCCATCACGTGTTAGGTCCAGAGTGTGAGATGACTTTTACCAGCATGCACTTGGTCTGCAGGAACAGAAGCCCCTGCCAGGTCTCTAGCGCACGAGGAGTAATGAAGGGAATCGGTGGTACTGGGCGCCTTGCTGCTCTTGTGAGCCTTGTCTGTGCCAGTGGGCACCTTCATCCCATCCAGGCTTCAAGCTCTTTCCCTCAGTCATAACTCAGCCCCTCCCCCGCCCCGAGGGTTTGCAGAGCAAATCCTCTGTCCTTCCTGCTAAGAGTAGAGCGAAGCAGGTGCACCAATCAATGGAGCGTGCTGAAATGAGTCTTTATTCCTAGAATCTTTATTTGCATAATGGCTTTACTATTGCTCCTCTAGGACTATTTCTGTAGATAATAAGCTTATATTATTTCAGGCCTTCTTACTTGCCAATTCCATGTTAGTTTCCCAGAAGTCCTGTGTTAAGATTCGATGTACTGATATTCAGCACAATTTTTTCCCTGTGCTCTTTACTTGAAGTTGGCAAATCAGATGAAACTGACAGAGGAACAGGACCTTGTTTTTTCAAAAGTACTGCCTCTCAATTATCATTTAGACCAAGGACAGAGGTAGTCATGTGTTTCCTACTAGCATCTGTCCTGGCATGCCACCGTGACTGTGTCCTGATGGATCACTGTCCTCTGTCTGGCAGATAAGTAGGGAGGCTGTTGGAGCCCCGGTGCAGGCCATATTGGTGCATCTCCTTGGACAGTCTCTTCTGGAGCTTCCAAATGAGCAGCTAGGAGAGAACACCTGCATAGCACACACACCCCTCAGACAGGATAAACACTGGCAATAGCACTGTCCTTGTGCTGGGCCAAGCAGTGTCCTGTAGATTCTGGATGGCGAGAGGCTCTTGAGAGGGGGGCCTTATGGACGTGACTCCTTACCAGTCCACACAGGAATATATCTGCCTATTAACCAGCAAGGCCGTGTCAGTGCAGTGGGTGTTCCTGCTAGAGTCCTCTGCAGCTGACCAGGTGACTCAAGAAACCGTGCACCTAAAGAACAGCCTGAGATCAGGTCCTTCCCTCAGGACCAGGGTCCTACCGAGGTTCAGGCTCATCCTTGGGGTATCACCAAGGCTGCTGAAGGTCCTTGTAGCTGCTCTAGATCTTCTGGGTGCAGAGAAATGGCTCCAGGCTCTCACAGTGTTGGCTCTCACATTTCATTGCACATGGGTACTGTTAACTTCCCACTCCCAGGGCCCTGGGCCTATAATGGATGACTACTGACTTCAGCAAGTATCTCAGTGCTTTTGACGGGTGAGCCCCGGGCTGGGTGCCTCCGATTCAAACAGGAAGACACAGTTCACCGTTGCAGTCTGTTGCAAAAGATGCAACATGTCACTGTGCAGGATCAGAAGGCTGAGGTATAAATCACAACAATGTGGAAGCTTGAGGGGCACTGGAGCTGGCTTGCATGTAAGGGCAGTCTGCCATGTTCAACTTGTAAGTTTGGCATGCTAAGTGAGTTTCTTTCAGGATTGTTTTTTCTTCCAGCACAGCGGTAACCTCTGGCAAAGTGGCTGTAAATGGTGTCCACCTGCATTATCAGCTGACCGGAGATGGCAGTCACGCAGTCCTGCTGCTTCCTGGGATGCTAGGTCTGAATGTTTTTAATGGAATGTGTTTTCATGCTCATATTCTCTCTTATGCAGTCACAATACCAGATGCCAAGTATTGATTATTTATCTTAGTGCTTTGCTGAAATATTTTAAGGGATATTTGCTACAATCACACTTGAATGATTTAGAAAAGTAGACCACTTTTTGTGTGTACTTTTTATTCCACTAAGTACCCAGTTTTTTTCCCCTGTGAGTACATTGCATATCACCCAGTTTCCTATAATTTAGGAGGGTGATGGGGTCAAGGAAAGGGGTGTGGGAAGAAGGGGAAGATGAGAGACAAAGGAAAGTTAATGACCAGCCATCCCAGTTTGGGACTTTGAGTGTTAACATGGTCGCTTGAAATAAGAGGTTAAAAAAAAAAAAGCTTAAAGTCCTTTTTTTGAAACAAGATCTCTCTATGTAGAGAGATGTACTGGCCTCACACTTGTGACCTCAGCTTCCTGAGTGCTGGGATTACAGAAGTGTACTACCATACTCAGTGGTGTAAAGTCTTTCTGAAAATCAAATTAGCATATTACCCTTTCTCAATGTGTAGGGCATAGTAAAGCCCACTAGATCTCAACCTTTTTTTACAGAACAATGGATCAGATGTAGAAAGTCCAGGGGGAAAAGCCCTGGACATCTAAACCTTAGTTTAAGGAGTTTAGGATTGTTGCTTTTTAAAATTATTATTTAGCTAAATAATCCCAGTCCATACCTACTTCCTTGTGACTTGCTTCTTTGTTCTAAAAGTAAAGTGCTAACTTTTTCAGTTAATTGGTAGTTCTACTTGAGCAGGTGTCAGCTGATGCAGCAGCAGTGAGGCGTCTTTGTCTGGATGGCATTTGTTACCCCTTTTTCCTGAAGCTATTGTAATGGAGGAGTACAGTTACTTTAGTAGGCAGTGTCCCAACTGAAGTCATCTGTGAGAACAATTTAGAAAGTTAGATTTTCATGATTTTAGTATTGTAATCACTAGCCATGTATAAAACGTTTATCAATTTGAATTTTGTTATGTTACCAATTTAAATTTAAATTTTGTTATGTTAGCATGATTCAGAAATTTAAAAAAATGTAAAAGTGAGTCTCCTATCCTGTTCTCCAGTACCCAGTTTCCCTCCCTGTTAGGCCACTCAGGTATCACATACTAGTAACTAATGTATTCCTTAAACACTTGTGTAAGGTTTTAGTATTCTTGGCTTTGATTTTTCAAGTCCAATGTATACAGAAAACAAATGTCTTGTTGTTTGGGAAGTTGGCCCTTCAGTCTGTTCTTTTTCTCCATCTCTCTACCTCTTGCCACTCTTTCAGAGTAGTTCCTTACACAAGTCCCTCTGGCTTGGGGACACAAGAAAAACTCGTGTGTGAGAGCAGTAGATACAGGCTGGAAATCCATTGATTTTTTTTGGGTGGGGGGAGGGAGGTATCCTGAATGATTCACCTGATTTTTGAGAGAGGAGTACCTTCCAAGGAGGACCTTGATAATGTTAGGTGATCCCATACCACTGGAAAGACCCTTTCTAGTATAGCGAGTCTACCAGACATAGTGTTTAGTGTCCATTCATGGCCTGAGCTCTGAGTCCTCAGAAATCAAGTTGACTTACAGGTAAATGCTGACCTGTTACTGGACTGAGCTCTTGGAGAGTGGCCTCCCATGCTGTCCTGTGGATATAAGTGTACCACAGATCTAGTGACCGTGTGGCCTGCTGGGGACTGCCAGTCAAGGCCACCATAGATTCAAGAATATAGTTTTTCTTGTTAGTGTGGCTTTTTATACTGTTTTGATGAAAAAAAACCCCTAATTTTATTTATTCCACCCCCTCCCAACTTTACTGCTTTACTTATTTTCTGTTTTTTTTTAAATTATAATTACAAAATCCAGTCTTCAGGACTATTCATATTAGCTTAGTAAAAAGCCATCTGAGATTTTAGAATTCTACTTGGAATAACTTATACCAAACCTAATAACTTGTATACGTATGTTATTGGGTTTTGTTTCATTTGTTGGTAATTTCTTTAATAAGAAGAAAAATAACTCAGAAATGTATCTGTAGGTGTCTTCCTCTCTCCCTCCCTCCCTTCCTTCCTTCATTCTTTTGTACTGGGTTTTGAACTCAAGACTTTATGCTTGCTAGGCAGGCTCTTTCCTGCTTGAGCAGTGCCTCCATACTCTGTAGATTTGTTTCTATAGGATTCCATAGATTCCATTAATTCTTTTTTTTTTTTAAAGAAAACTTTAATTTTAAATTCTGATCTATGCATAAAATCCATTTTTATATCACAGTTAAATTTAGTACAAACTATAAAAACGTTAACACTGAAGTTTCCAACAGAAATCTATTTAAGATCCCTAAGAAAACTAAAGAAACAACACCAAATCAGTTACTGCTATGAAGTTAATACATAAAGAAAGAACATTCACACATTTTACTGAAATTTTCAGTAAGTTTTAGCCATAATATTCATTGCAAAATTAAAAATTCAAACGTTGTGTGTGGCTCTACAGCAGTTACAATTTGCAATGAAAACACTAAGCCAATCTTTTTGATGTAACCAGAACAATCCTAGTTTAAAAAAACTACTGGCTGAATTTGCAAACCTTAAGGAGGATACCAATTGTGAAGGGAACAGAAGTATAATAACTTAGCTTAAATTAATGCGGAAGACAGTAAAATCTAGATGCTTAAGACTGGATTGCACGAGGAAAATATTAGGGGAAAAACATTCAGAGCCACAGATATTATTTTTAAAAAATATTAGATCATTCTTATATTAAAAACATTAAAATGAATCCAAGCCAGACAGTACTGAATTTTTACACAAGCCTCTTTTGTATTTCGACGCCATTTATTGAGGAGTCAATGAGACTACTGCCAGACATGCCAACAACACTTCACATTCAAGGGCTGGAAGCAGAAAAGCCTCCAAACTGAGTCACTGCATAAGCCTGTTGGGAAAAAGAACCAAAGTGACATCAAATATGACATCCTCATGCTTGTTCTTTTTTCAATCTTTGCACTTACTGGTTTGCTGGGCAGAAGGCTCCTTTTTATCCCACAAAAAGACTCACACTCCAATTTCTAAGTAGAATGAACACTAGGTGTATAGCAATTTGTTTTAACACACATCTATGCTGATTAACTGATCTTAAAGCTGTTTTTAAATGTCCTTATTTCTACTGAGAAAAATTTAATTTTATTTCCCCTTCCCGTCATGTGGGTGCATATACCAATAGAAAAATACTCTTCAGTGCTACCGTAGGGCTTACAGGAACTCCCTCAGTAGTCTGATAGAAATCCATTGCAATTCCACTCTGCACAAAGGGCTGCTCCTCCTGCTTGTGGCTCTCCAGAAGAATGGCCTACACACAACACTACGCTCTCTCTTGCTCAGAAACAAAACAAAGAAACCTAAACAAAAGGGTAAACGTTTATTTGGAGTTAGTTTTCTGGTGGGTGGTATTAAGGCCCTTCAAGCAGAGTTCAGGAGCTCTTGCGTGGCTGCCTGCTGCTCAGGACTGAGCTGTGCTATGCATTCAGTCCACAGTCCTCCAGAAGTCTGTACTTGGCGAACTACATTAGCCAGACGTTTGGCACAAGGATCTTCGTGTTTAATGGCCTCATGCATTTCTCCTTCTGCAATTATACTGAATATTTTGGGCAAATTGGAATTGTTTGGGCCAAGAACAATTGGGTGGTTACTTTCGATCAGGTCACACAGATAATTGAAAGTCTGAACAGCTTCTTCTTTATCTTCATGTAGTGGAAGCCAAGATAGCCAGTGTGGCAGGACTTCTTCAACGTTTACACAGTCAGGCTTAAACTTCATAATCTTCCCTACTGCTGAGATGCAGTTCTCTGTAGCATTGACATTTTCTTTGGTCTTAGAATCAGCAGACTGAATAACCCTTACAAGCAGTGGAAGGGCTTCTGTACAAAAAGGACGATAGTTATCTCCACCATACTGTGCCATGACGCCCAGGCCATATGCTGCTGCTTGTCTGACTTCTGGGCTGTTGTCACATACATACTGCAGCATAGGCCTTAAGAAATATTCTGCATACTTAAATGAGGCTGGACTACAGTGTTCTATGACATCATCAAAGATACACAATCCCCATTGCCTGTCTGGCCATGGTCTATGTGGACAAATTAGGTTGACAATTAATGGAAGCAGCTGCTCAAACCACGGTAACACCTTTTCCTTGTAACTACTGAATATTGAGTGTAAAATATCTGACGCTTTGGTCAGAATATAAACATCATTATCATCCTCATCTTGTAGTGACTCTTCAACCTGTTCATCATAGTCTTCATCTTGTCTTTTAACTTGCCGCAACTCTTGATTTTTAAAATGTTCTTCGAGTTTTGCTTTCAATATACCACCCAGTTCTTCAAAGTGTTCATTATTAAGGCATCCGTCTCCCATGACCTCAATGCACTTTGCGAAAGAATGCATGATTTTTGAGAGGACGTCTGAATCCGGCTTTGTGCCTGTGGCCTTGATTAGAGCATCACACATGAAATGCCACATCTGTGTGAGATATTCAGGACCCCGGACTCTTGCACACTCCAGAAGAAGAGGCATAGATTCTGCTGCTGCCACTCGAACACCATCATGGAAGTAAAATTTCAGTAAAGGGACCATCAGTTTGACAACCTGTTCAGTGTATTCCACAAAACCTTCCTTTAACTCCTTAGCATAGCAAACCAACATCTGGCAAGCAGTTGATTTTTCTTCCAGTCCTGCAGTTTTAATACCAAAGCTTTGCTGATCTCCAAGGTTCACAAATTCCCAGCCATCATCATCACTCATATTCTCCATGTCTTGGGTGTCTAAAAGGGCTACTTCAGGCTTGATTGAAGCAGTCTTCATCAAAGGGCCCATAACCACTGGAAGGTATTGCTGAAATTCTTTTCCAAGGATTTTGCACATTCTGGCCCATGCTGAGATCATGTAAGAGATCTGAGGATCATCATCTTCCTTATCATTGAAGTCTGTTTGCGTCTTCAACAACAGCTGCATCACATCTGATGCATCCTGCATGAACTTTTCCTTCCCAACAGCCAGACCAATAAGGCTGATGCATTCAATAGTTTTTCCTCTCAGAAGTCTGAGCTCTTTCTGAACTGCATTCTCAACAATGTGCTTCAGTGATGGCATAAATAAATCATAGTAGGGGACAAATTTTTCTTCTGCAGTATCTGCAACTGATGCAATGGACGTCACAACTTGCTCCAAAACTAACTTGGTGCCTTTCTGAATCAACTCTTGAAGTTTGAGCGCCATGATGGAGTGCAGGTGTTTCACCAAGTCATCTAAGTATGGAGTGAGCAGCAACTTGGGGCAGTCTTCAGTGAAGTTGATGAGAGCAGCAGCAGAATGCGCCTGCACCCGCTGGTTGCCCTGGTCTTCCATGGTCTGGAGCAGAGCTGCAATCACCTTCTCATGAAATTTCTTCTGGAAACCAGGTGCAAAGTCCGTGGCCATCTGCCCCACAGCATTGCAGGCTGCATACCTTACTCGGGGATGAGGATCCTGAAGGAAAAGCAAAACAAAATTCACTATTTCATTTAAAATTCCTTCCATCTGCTGGTGGCACCCTTCACCAATGGCAGATAAGGCCATCAATCCTGCATGCCGGTATTTCCAGTCAGGATTCTGAAGCATCTGCATAATGCGTTCCTTGATCATTGGTAGCACAAGCTTTCCACCAAGGCCACAAGCCATTCGGTCTAACGCACTCTCGCCAGCAACCGCATTGCTATCAAAGTCATCATCTTCTAGTTCATCAGCATTCGCCCAGTCCTCATCCTCTTCCAGATCAACCATCATTGCTAACATCTGAGGAATAGTTTGTGCAACAATATTAGTATGCTTCCTTAACATAGCAGCTGCAGTCTCAGAGAGAGTCACCATCACTTCAAGGGCAAGCTGGCGTTGCATATTGTTGAGGCTAGTGTCTCCACATAACTTTAGACTTAGCTGTAGAGTTGCTTCCAAATGAGGACGCAAATACTTTGGGACAGTATCTGCAATCTCAACAAGGGATTTTAGGACTGAGTCATCATTCTGATAGCATGAGTCATTTACAGCCTGCAAGAACCCAGGTAACAAGTCTGCAAAATGTTTGAACAGCGCAACATTGTGCTCATTTGCAAGTATGAATGCAGCTGTAGCTCTTGCAGATAATGTCCTGATCGATGGATGTTCCTGATCTTGCATACATTGAACTAACATCCGTTTGATGATGTCTAAATAGTGCTGCTGTTGGTTCCCAAAAATTCCAGGGAAATTCCAGAATATGTGAAGAGCAGCTTCCCGCAGTCCCATGTTTTGAGAGCTGACTGAATCAAAAAGGAACTTCAAGCCTTCAGGCCACTGGTTGTTGCCATCCTCATCTATTAAATTCCTGGCCAATTCAGCAGCAATATCACAAATTTTTTTCCTCATGCTAGATTGTGTTTCCATCTGAATAATCATTAGTAGTTCACTCTTGATGGCAGTCTGTACATCCGATGGCAGAGTTGGATAGACTTCATCAAATGCAGAGGACAAAAGACGTCTTAGGAGAACGGCAGCCATTTGTATAGCCTCCTCAGCAGTTGTTGTATTTCTGATGGCTTGTAAGAGGAATGTGATCTTTGACTGGCCTGGGATATTCTCATAGGTTTCCTCCGTCTGTTTCCGGACCACATTGTCGGGGCTGAGCAGGTTTCCCAGGAGCAGGTAGAACTGTTGCTGCTCCGCCGCGGCCGTCGCCATTGTGCTAGGCGTGAGAGAGAGAAGGAGGGAGGGGAAGCAGGAGCCGTGAGGCGTGCTGGCGGGCCGGCCCCATTAATTCTTAAAAGCTTAAAATACTGGACCAAATTAAGACTCAGGGCCCCTGTACTTCTCAAAATAGCCACTGGAGGGAGATCGGAGACAAGTCTGACTCCACTAGGAAAGGAAGTTGACCTCTGGATGAATGGATTCAACCATTCCAAGACTATTTTCCTGATTATGTTCTGATGGTTAACTTTCAGTAGAAACCAAAAGCTTTGAGATGGTTAGTGCTTTTGTTTCCACTCTGTGGAAAACAGTATATTTGGTACAATGAAAGCAGAGTCTAGCTAAGTGTCTGTTTTCAGGAAGTGGAGAGACTGATTTTGCACCCCAGCTTAAGAGCCTAAGTAAGACGCTCTTCACAGTAGTTGCCTGGGATCCTCGGGGATATGGGCATTCCAGACCCCCAGATCGAGACTTCCCAATGGACTTTTTTGAAAGAGATGCAAAAGATGCTGTTGACTTGATGAAGGTGAGTCCCAGAAAAGTGCTAAGGGGAGGGAGAGTGGCTGGGCCTGTATTTGTTTATTTTAATTTTGTCATTATTTCTCAATGCAAAGGCAATACCATACGATTCCTATAGAAAGGCCAAAGAGTTCAAATAGATCTAAAGAAGGAAGTACAAGCCAGACTCAGGCCTGTAATCCTAGCTACTCAGGAGGCAGAGATCAGGAGGATCAAGGTTCAAAGCCAGGTAGGGCAAATAGTCTGTGAGATCCTATCTGGAAAAAACCCACCACAAAAAAGGGCTGGTGGAGTGGCTCAAGGTATAGGCCCTGAGTTCAAGCCCCAGTGCTGCAAAAAAAAAAAAGGAAGTACATAAGTCTTACAGTCTAGCTATTAAGTGGAAAATTCTAGAAATAAAGTTTTTAGTCTTTTTTAAAATTTAAGTTTGTTTTTTAACTGATACATTGAAACATAAAAATTACACATTAATGGGATAATATGATATTTTGACACATGTATACAATGTGTAATGTTCAAGCTAAACATATTTACTCAAAATTTATCTTTTTTTTTTTTCTTTTTTGGTGGTAGTGGAGTTTGAACTCAGGGCTTCATGCTTGTGAGGCAGGTGCTCTACTGCTTGAGCCATACCTTCAGTTCTTTTTTTGTTTTTGTTTTTTTCTTTCCCATTATATTTTCCTTTCGTTCTGGTTATTTTGGAGATACCACTTTTTGCCCAGGTTTGCCTGGACTGTGATCCTCCCATTTTACTCCTCCCACTGTTGCTGAGATAACAGGTGCATGCCACAATGCCTGCCCTTTTTCTGCTGAGATGGGCGTTTCACAAATTTGCCCTGTGTTGGAATTGCAGTCCTCCTGATCTCAGCCTTCCAAGTATCTAGGATTACAGGCATGAGGCACCAAGGCCTGGCTCATTTATCATTTCTTCATAGTGAAAACTTTCATAATACTTTCATCTAGATTTTTGAAATGTAAGTTTATTGTTTGTTATCTACAGCCACCTTCTCTCATTTTGAGTAGTGTGATGAAATCTCACTCTTTGTCCCTCCATCCCATGTAGGATCTGAATTATCCTTTGTCCAGTGTATCTACTTTGTACTATATGTATATGCAGGGAAAAAATATAGTACACATGGGTTTTATTACTACCTATGTTGTCAGACATCCACTGAGGAACTTGGAATGTGCCCTTGTACATAAGAAGGGGATAATTCATTGTGTGGATGTACTGTGCCTCATTTACTTATCATCGATGTTACATAATTAAAGTTTTTTTAATCACAAATAGGAGTGTAGTGAACACTCTGTTGCTCATGGACATTTTAGCTCTCTTTTTTTGTGGATATTATGAACAATGCTGTCATTCTGGACATAGCTCCTAGTAAACATGAGCCAAAGTTTTGCATGAATTTAGGAGACAGTGTTCTGGGTTACAGAAGATACACATGTCCATTTTATAACTTAGTGCCACATCATTGTCCATAGTAGTTATGTCAGCATATATCCCATCAGCAAGTGCCTTGGACTAGTACTTGTTACTGCTTTAATCTTCTCAGTCATTTTATTTTACCTCTAGGCAGTTTCTCCCAGATGCTATGTCCGTTTTCACTGCCAAACACATTTTGAGAACCCTGGTTAATTCACCTGAGGTCTTACCCAGCCTCCCCATGCTGCCACTCTCCTCTGCCTTATCTCCAGCCATCTCTTCCCACATTTGCAGTCAGTGACTTCACCAGATGCCCTCCCTTATGTCTTCCTCCACAGAATCTCTCTCAAAGCCTTGTTCAGGCCTGCATGGGAACATGTATGCACACACACACACACACACACACAGACACACAGTGCTTGTCATTTCAAAGTATAGCTGATCCCCACTGATTCTGTTCCTTGTCATTTAATCCAACTAGAAGGAATAGTTCCCACGTAATTCAAAACAATGCTATGTACTGAAGTTTTTATGACTATTATTTTTATACCACAGCTAATTGAGGGAAAGCAGCATCGTCTCAAGTGGAAGACTCTAGGGTTTTTCTTTTATTACTAATTGATTCTCCAGACCCTGCACCTGTATTTATTTGGATCATTACTGACTTGGTTCCTTTAGCAGTGCAAGTAGTAATCTCTGCTGTGTATCCCAGGCACTGCAGTTTAAGCAGGTCTCTCTGCTGGGCTGGAGTGACGGTGGCATCACTGCTCTCATTGCTGCTGCAAAATACCCATCTTACATCAGCAAGATGGTGATTTGGGGAGCGAATGCCTATGTCACTGATGAAGATGACAGGATTTATCAGGGTAAGTTCTGCAAACCAGAGATGTATGATGACAATCCTTCTTCTTCCTCTTCTCATCTCTTACTGTGATAAGTGTTGACAAGTCATATCTCATCCACACAGTTCTTATCTCTCAGGTTGAAAGAATAATGAGTTCTCAAGAAAGTCATATAATTTAACCAGTCTGGAATTAGATGGCATTCTATTTCTAGAAGTGAAACTTGTACGATTCAGGAAAAGCAGTAGTTACCTTTACACCACTGATAGTGAACTTGAGGGAAGGAGGGAGCTATGTAAAGTGTTATTCATAATCTCATTTAAAATAATATAAAAGCTGGGTGTGGTGGCCTGCATCTGAAATCCTAGAACTCTGGAGGCTGAGGCAGGAGGATCATGAACTTGAGACCAGCCTGGGTTACATAGTGACACCCTCTCTCAAAGAATAATAACAATAAAGAAAAAGTAAATGTGAATGTAAATAGGAGCATTGAATTCAAATACAAAACATTGTATTTTGGTTAAAAGAATTTCTGTGCAACTTGCATTTTTAAGGTGTCCTTCAAGCTTCTCCTTGAGATCTTTAGAGGCACTAGAGCAGGAACCAGCAAACTGCAGCCTGTGGGTCAAATGCAGCCTTGCACAAATTGAAAAAGCCAGTTCTGTAAGCCATGGACACCAAGCTGGGGTGTCTACTCACTCCCCCTTTTCATTTCTTTTCCACTGCCAGCATTGCTGTGCAGAGCCTGCAGTGGTGCCCAGCCATGGAATTGCTCAGCCTCCAGCAAGCTACCCAAATTGAGATGGCCAGGCTCTCAGGAGAGAAGATTGCTCCAGGATCTGGGGCTACTAGAGCAAAAAGTGAAACTGACCTTAGTTGCTCTGCCACCTCCACTTGCCAGCCTGACCCACCAGGGGCCCCTTGAGGCTGGTAGCTTTGCATCCCAGGTGTGTTTCAACAGAACACAGATGGCCCATCTCAGGCAATTGGATCTAGGTGGATCAGGCATTTTCTTTCCTCATAGGTACAAGCATCTTTATCATGTGTGTTACTAGCCTCTTGGCCTGCAAAGCCAGAAAATTTTTTCTCTAGTCCTGTACAGAAAAGTTGGACTGGCTACCACAAACCTAGTCTTTTCCTGCTGTTTTGCAGTTCACATGACTTAGTGAGCTACTTGGTGATCATGTCTTGTTGAAGAATCTCAGTTCTTCATAGTCTTCCTATGTTTTAGAGAAATACTAAGTGCGATTTAGTTACCAATCCTTGTCTGTCCTCTTAATTGTTGTCATTGTCCTCTTTCCTTGCTTCACATCTCTTTTGTGCAGAGTAAGCCCTTCTACTTGTGTTGCTGTCCAGGCCATCCACTGCTTCTGGCCCAGAATGCCTTTACTTCTCCTGAACCAGTGACTCCCCTCTACTGGACCCTTTCTCTCAGACTGTGAAGGTGGGCATGGTTCCTCCTTCCAAATGTTGCCCCTCTTCCCTGTAGTTACTACATTACCATTCTGTCCTTTCCCTGGACTTACTGAAAGAAACTTCTGCTTTCTTTGCTTCACTCTACTGAATCAGTTTTTACTATAACTTCTTGTCAAAGATGGTGGATACTTTTAGAGTTTATAGTATTCTCTCATTTCCTTCTAAACATTTGCAGGGCTTGTAGTCATACCCTTTGTGTTAGTTTTCTTTTGCTGTGAAAAAATACCTGAGCAAATCAACTTAAAGGAAGATTGATTTTGGCTCATAGTTTCAGAGGTTTCAGCCCATGGTCAGCTGGCTCCATTGCTGAGTCTGGTGAGGCAGAACATCATGGCTATGGGAGTTTGTGGCACAGCCCAGCTGCTCACCTCATGGCAGACAGGAAGTAGAGAGACAAGAAGAGGCCAGGGAAGAGATACACTCTTCAAAGACACAATGGCCTACTTCTTCTAATCAAGCCGTGCCTCTTAATAGCTATGAATTAATCAATAGATTAACCCATTGAGGAGGTTAGGATTGTCATGAGGCATTCCAATGTATATATTAAACTTTATCATAGTAGGGATGTATAGAAAACAAAATATATATGTAGAGTTCAGTACTATCCATGGTTTCAGGCATTTGAAGACAAAGTTCATCTCTCTTCCAAGTTCACATTAGTGGTAACTAGTCCATAATGTTTACTGGATTCATTCACTAAATAATGATGAGTGAGCAAGTTTGCTTCATTACATTTCCAGTGTTTAGCACAGAGTCTGTGCTCAAAAAAAGAGAAATATATCAGTTTCTTTTGGAATCCAAATTCTGTTTTTGCATCAGTATACGGTTTGATTCAGATAGTTATTTTGGGAACTTAACTATGAAGCATAATTACTACATAATTTTTGGTGGTAATTATGGTTGGGGGCAAAATTATCTTCTTGAAATAAACCAGCAGAAGTAAATATATAAATACAAAGAATATTTTCAAGTGTGTGTTACATGCGAGGAGCTGTAGGTAGCACATTTCATGTATTAACTCTTTTACTCTTTACTCCAGATATTGGTGACACCCTAGTATCACCATAAAAAAAAAAATCATGTTGAACATTGGCTAACTTTTGTTTTTGGCAGTACTGGGGTTTGAACTAAGGACATTGTGCTTGTTAGGCAGGCGCTCTACCACTTGAGCCACTCCACCAGCTCCCAACTTGGTTCTTAGATGTCTGGGCCTACACATCAGAGAGAACTTCTTTTCCTAACTGTTCTTAGTTCCTGTATAATTTTGACAGGTGTGCTTCAGCCCATGTGGCATATGTGATTTGTGATGTGCATGGAGCCACCATGGAGCCCAGGACTGCTCACACTAACACCCTTGCTGTGTCCGTGTGCTTCCTCTCCGCTCACCCTCTACGCCACGGCGCCCTCCACATCCTCCTTATGCCTTTGTGAAAGCAGTTTTATCACATGTGTTTATATTTCTAAACAACCTACAGTTTGTTTTGAGCTTTGCGGAAATGCTTTCATGCTCTTTATTGTCTGTTCTGACTTGCCTTTTCCACTTTACATTCATCATACTTCTTGTAGCTGCAGTGCATTAGTTTTCATTGCTGTATTGTAGTTCAAAGACACTCCTAGACAAGTATGGCGGGTTTAACTGTGCATTCTTTTACTGCTGACAGCTGGTTTATCTCCAGTGTTGCTTTGAATAGTGAACATCCTCCTACTGCCTCCTTAGCACAAGAATAACAGTATCTCCAGAGTAGGACCCCACAGTGAAGTTGCTGACTGTCATGTGTGCAGACACCTCACGTGAATCTGAAGACAAACTGAACAGTGGGCATAACTGAGAAGATCTGTGGTTGCTCCTCTGCTGATGGTTGCATTTCCCCTCGAGCAGCGTTGCTGTGGAGTCACTCTCCTGCCTTTGCTCTGTGTTCAGAGCTCTCTTTCTTCCCTTCCATCAAGGCATCAGAATGCTTTTTTAAAAAAGATCCAGTTCTCCTGCAAGAGGGCCCTTCACAGATGGGCATGGTCTGCCTGATAGCCCAAGTAGAATTGTCTACAGGGAATTTCATTATCTCACGGGGAAAGAGGTGCTAGGGATTGAGCCTCACACATGCACGTGATTTACCACTGAGCTGCCCCGGCACCTCTATAGGGAATGTTTTTTTTACTGGCTTTCTTCACACCATCTTGCCAGCTTCTCTCTCTCTTCCCCTCTCCCAACATTCTGGGTTTTTTCTTGTTTGTTTTTTGCTTTTTTGGTGGTATTGAGGTTTGAAGTCAGGGCCTCACACTTGCTAGGCAGGCACTCTACCACTTGAGTCATGCTTTGATTATTTTTGAGATAGAGTCTCACATTTATGTCTCAGCTGGCCTGGACCATGAGCCTCCTGTTTATGCTCCCCATGTAGCTGGAATGACAGGTGGCTGTGTCACTGCACTCAGCTTTTTTTTTTTGAATTGTTTGAGATGAAGGTCTCAAAACTTTTTCCCAGGCTTGCTCAAAGCACAATCCTCCCAACCTCCAGCTCCTGAATAGCTAGGACAACTCTCTGTTTTTTATTTCAGGCTGATTCTCTATGTCCATTCAGTTATTTCTGTCCAAGAGTACACTCTGAGTGCCTGCCAGGCACTGAGCCCCATCCAGAGCTCTGTGTGGATTGTTGTTTGATGTGAGTTCATGTTGGTCAGTGTTGTCTTGTCTTTCAGGTGTGTCCTTTAGCACCCTATTGAGGACTCTCAATAAGCAATAGTTAATATGCTCAAGAGCACTGGAATCTTTATCACAGTGCTTAAAGAAGTATGGAAAAGATTGAGCTAAGTAATCACATTTTTGGGATGCTTTTTTGGGTTATAAAAGCCATTTTTAGACAAAACAAGTTTACAAAAGAAAAAAGATACAGAAAAAAGAATAACTTGCTTTGTATATCCCTAAAAGAAAAAAATAATAACCAACATGCTCAACAGTAAGGGGTTCTTATTCTTTTTTTTTTTAAATACAAAATACAAGCAAAGGATGAACATACTTAAATCTTAGGAGAAGACATATAGTCCTAGAAACCCTTCAATAAGAGCAAAGCAGGAGTTTGTTTTTCACTTTGTTTATGCAGATACATACGGAGACTGGGATATGTAAAAATTAAGTATCACAAAAGACTATCACACGAATTCTACCAATGCATGTTTTATCTATAAGTCACAACATGGTCAACAAAATTATGTTCACTTCAACCCCATTTCATTTAAATTAAAAAAAACCTTTTAAATAAAGCGGTTATATTCAAACTTACGGACCATTTTCAAGGTACTTTTTAGCTATCGTTTCTTTCCTACTAATGAATCATCTATAATATAGTTTGAAGTTAGTAGTTAGTTTAAACACCCTATTTCTTCAGTAGCAGAACTTCTAATAAATGATCTGCATATTTTTCTTAATGTACCAGAAGTCTGTACCTATATCTGTATCTGTGAGATTCTGCATTTGTGGATTCAAGAAGCCATGGTTGAAAATATTTGAAAAAATAATTATGCCTGAATATTTACTGAGTTTTTTTGTCATTATACCTTAAACAATTCAGTAATCTATTTATATGGCATTTAAATTATATTGGGTAAATATTTAGAGATTATTTAAAATATGTGGGAAGCTGTGTGTCAGTTTTCTGCAAATACTACATTTTATAGAAGGGACTTGAGTATCCAAGATTTTAGAATCAATGGGGGTTCCTGGATCCAGGTCCTTCTACACCAAGGGATAACTGTAATGCCACTGCTACTCAGATGACCCCCATGAGAGGAATATTTTCTTTTATCTTACACCTTTAACAGAAAGTATTCAGTGTAGGTCTGATTTCATCCTCTTACTGTTTTCTGTATGTCTGTTTTGTGGGAGACACCGGCCTATCCCCAGTGTATAGCAGGGCACAAAGCAAAAGCCCTTGTCCTGGGTGCACTTCAGGACAAGTGAGCCATGAATGTAGGAAACTCTGCAAAGCAGTAGTGAGTACTAAGGTCAGGGGGTGTCTGACTTGTGAGCAGATATCTGGAAGATGTGAGGAGTGAGCCTTGCAGGGACGGGGAGGCCTTCCAAGCAGATGGGACAGGGAGCATGAAGCTTAGAGGTGCCCTGTACCTGGGATATGTAAAGTTAGTACCTTATAATGAAACTAAACCCATTCTTGTCCACACTTCTGTTTTTCAGGTATCCGAGACGTTTCTAAATGGAGTGAGAAAGCAAGAAAGCCTCTAGAAACCCTGTATGGGTATGACTACTTTGCCAAAACCTGTGAAAAGTGGGTGGATGGCATAAAACAGTTTAAACACCTGCCAGATGGTAGGTGGCATGGACTATTTAATGGTTCCCTCGCCCTGATGTTGTAGCATCCGCAGTGATCAGTGAGCCCACTGTTGTCCTCACATACTGATGTGTGTTGCATGCAGCACGAGTGCTTTGTGTAGCAAACCTGCCTTCAACTTGAGGCTTGTATTAACATTTTTGAGCCTTTGATAGTAGTCTGTTCTTTCTTCCTTCAGGCCTTTCTGTGTGTGTGTGTGTGTGTGTGTGTGTGTGTGATGACAAAACTCTTCTTCAGAAGCCTGCGTTTCTACTTTGTAATTTAAGAATGGGTAACTAGAAAACAAATGAACTGCAATATAGACAGTACTTTTTCCCTTTTTACCATTTAGATGTGTCACCCCACTACTCATCTTCTCTCACTAGAACAAAGCAAGAGGAAGTCCCTGTCTGTTATGATCTTCAACCCCAGCAGAATTAGTGTGGAGAAGAGAGCATTGAATTCTTTCCCATCTTCAGAACCAAGTTATGTGACCTTAGCCATGAATACATATCTCCATTTCTCTCTTCTTTTTTCTTTTTCTTTTCTTTTTTTTTTTCAGTACTGGAGTTTGAACTCAGAGCCTCATGCTTGCTAAACAGGCACTCTACCATTTGAGCCACTCTGCTAGCCTATCTCTCTTTCTTTATCTGAAGAATCAGCAAGATTCTTAAGACTTGGGATGATTAAAGATACTTCTGAATTAAAGTCTGGTTTTATATAGCTCAGTGTCAGTTAGCTTTCTGGTAGTATCCTGGATAACAAGTACCCTGGATAACCGACTTAATAAGAGAAAAGGTTTATTTTGCTTCATAGTATTGGAGGTGCCAGTCCATGATTAGGGAGGTGCATTGCTTTCAGGCCAGTAGTGAGGCAATACATCATGTGAGGAGCACATAGTAAAACGACTTTCCTGATGGCAGAAGTGAAAGAGAGAAAGAGGAAGGGGCTGAGGTTCCATAGTCTCCTTCAAGAGCACACCCCCAGTAATCTGAAGACCTCTGTTAGACCCCATGTCTTAAAGGTTTCACTACCTCCCAAAAGAGCCACTCCAGTATACAGACCTTCAATACATGGACCTTTGGGGGACATTTAAGATCCAAACTGTAGCAAGCTATGTTTAGAATCTCTCAGTTTTCTTTCTTTTCTTTTTTTAATAATAACAGAAGGAATAGATGATTCACTCTTGGAGACATTCATTACAGAATGCTTGTGAGTGAAGGACTAATTTAATCTATCTGGTAGTCATTTCTAGCACACATCATCTGTCATATCAAAACTTTCACAATGAGCCCTTTTTTTTCTCTCTCTGCTTCCTCCAAATACCTGTCCCATCATGGCTGTCTGTAACTTTTTCCATAATCTTTAATAAACTCCATTACTTCCCTTACTAAAAACAAACAAAACTTTCACAACAAAAAGGACTTTAAGTTCAAAATAGTATATATATGCCTTACTGTGATCCTGTTCAAATGCAATTATTTGCCCATAGAAACAAGTTCTTGAAACCTGCTTGCCTCTACTCTAAAACAAAGTGATCTTTGAGACAGTTCTCTATTAAAGAATTTACACTGAAAAATGCAGACTTTTATACTTCACTGAAGAGGGCAACAAAGGGATAGGAAGACCGAAGACAAAATTAGTTTAATCAGCATTTCAAAACTATGTCATCAGCTGGTGGAGTGGCTCAAGAGGTAGAGTGCTTGCATAGTATGTGTGAGGCCCTGAGTTCAAGCCCCAGTGCTCCCTCCAAAAAAAAAAACAAAAAAAATTACGTCACAATGTAGACGATCTAGCCGTGTAGAAATCATCTCACAGCAAGACTGAACAATTTATCCCCCTCCCATGCTAATTAATTTGTCAGGAGTCCTTTTTCATAATTGTATACTGAAGTTCATATATACTTGGTTTAGCATAGGGATTAATTGCAGTTTTGGAATCAGGATGGTCTGGATTTGAAGTTTGGCTCTGCCATGTAGCTTGCTATCAGTGTTCTGCACTTCACTTTCTTGTCTGTGACCTGAACATGCTAATACCTACCTCATATAGTTGTGGAGGGCTTAAGTGGGTGATAGATGTGCAGTTGTGGTGTAGTGCCACGTAAAGTTTCATGAATGATTGCTGTTACAGTTATTACAGAAGCACTCCTTACAAATGATTGCTGGTACCAAGTGAGGTAAAATGTGTAAGTACTATAAGGGTTTATGCGGTGCTTTAAATAGTTCCTGGTGCACAGTGAGCATTCAGGAATGCTGGCTTTTGTAATCATCATTTAATTATACAACTGGTAGGTGCATGCTGTTCCAGGGACAGGAGACGGAAGCTTCAGAGACCTAGAGAAGTATTTCCCTGGTCAACGAGTCACTGCTTATTTGGTGGGGAACCACCACCAGCCTAAGAGGAGGACAGAGGCCTGGTGCCCAGTGGGCAGCCCTGCATGTCTGCCTCCCAGCTAGTGCTGCTACACCACTTTTCTTTTGATACAGGACAGAGATGGGAGGAGGGTGGAGGAAGGAGCCTGCCTCATGGATGCCCAGAACCCTTGTGGTGCTCTGTTTAGCCTTGAAACAACTGCTGGGAACTATGACTATTCCTGTTCGAGACTGAAGCTCTAGTGGTTAAGGAGCCACCAAGATTTCAGAGCCAGGAGCCTGGAACCTAGACTCTTATCAGTGCCTCAGAAGTGCTGTTCTCAGTGTCTCTCAGAGGTGTGTTAGTCAGGAGTGAAAAGGAGTGCTAGCAGTGAAAAGCAGCCATTGTGAGGACCATGTACCTTGAGGGTGGGCTGGGCTTCATGACCATTTGCGATGTGACCTCAGGGAAAAGCTTTCCAGTGTCAGGTGTCTTCCCAGTGGCTGATGGGCTGCCCCTGTGTGATATAAAGAGTTGTGGGGTTTTCTTTGTTTGATTTTCCTACCATTTTACATGAATTATGAATTTGAATCAAAGCTTTTGTTTACTAGTAGAGCTTAAAAATAAAAAAGAGCACAGATATGGAGATGAAAACCCCAAGAAGGTTGGGAGCTGGAAGGAACCCCAAACCCAAACCTGTTTTCACAGACAGGGAAATTGAGATCTAGAGAGGGGCATATTTTAGTGAGCTTTCCATCTCACTAAATTATCTAAGATAATTAAATTATAAGATAGAAGATTTATTTTGGCTCATAGTTCTGGAAGTTCCAGTCTATAATCAAGTGGTCCCATTGCTTGGTGTTACTGGTGGGAACAAGTGACTGAACAAAACTGCTTACAACATACAATGCAGAACAAAAGGGAAGAAGGCTGCCATCCCACAATCCCCTTGAAGGGCATGCCCTGTGACCTAAGGACTTCCCACAAGACCCCCTCTTAAAGGTTCTACTACTTCCTAATGGCACCTCTCTGAGAACCAAGCCTTTAACTCATGGCAGTTGGGACACATTACAGATCCAAACTATCAGTGTAACCCTGTGAGCTCTGTTTCTTTGTCACCCTGTGGAAGGGTTATGCTAAGGTAGATTTCCGTGCTGTTTGTCTTTTAGGTAACATCTGTCGGCACTTGCTGCCCCTGATTCAGTGCCCCACCCTAATTGTACACGGAGAGAAGGATCCTCTAGTCCCGCGTTTTCATGCTGACTTCATACACAAGCATGTGAAAGATTCACGGTAAATCCAGTCACCTCAGCACCCCTGTCCCCAAAGCTTTGGAATGAATGAGAGAAGCCACATGAGGGAAAAGAAGTAGAAGTGGGGATTCTAGGGTGCATACCCCCATTGGGCCAATTGTATCACTGTGTTTAGGGTACTGTAGTAACATGGAGGACAGGAACCCTGATCTGTGGGAAACCAGTGGCTAGAAGGCAAGGGCTACTCTGATAAATGTCTTACTATTATGAAGGACAAATGCATAATGGGTACTAAGGTCTATAACATGATGACAGTTTAGATTTGTACCAGCCGTTATTAACTGAAGCAATTTCATGTAATTTGGGAATTTTTAGTTTTTTTTTTTTGGTTTTTACCTGCCCAGCCCAAAAACAAAAAAACAAAAAATATAAAATCAGGACAGGAAAACAAATTTTCCATTGCTTGCCACCCACTTAAATACTAGCATCATTTGCATTTTTGTGCATGGATATACTCATCTTCTACATTCAACTCTAAATCATTTTAGTTCTTCTCACTTAAAATTAAGCTGTAAATTTTTCATGTTGTTTCAGCCTAAAATGTGTACACACCAAAGTAGTACCCAGCCGTAGGGATGGCTCACTAGATTAAATGGTAGGTTCATCTCACTAGCTCTTTTTATCCTTATTTCTGCCAGCCATCCTTGGACATCAGAAAACCTTATATGATATGTCAGCAGAACTTCTGTTATTCATTCAATCTCATCAGTTTTTGTATGAAATAGAAATTTATGTTTTAAATACTTTGGAGCCAACTTTTCTAGTACTTTTTATCAGGATAGAAATTCAGAATTGAATAAGCTCCTTTTTCCTTCACATGCCACGGATGCATATCCTGGAGATGAGAATGAGGTATTATGGGGAGATCAGTGGCCTGATTTTTATTATTAAACAAATATATTAGAAAATGAACATCCAAATAAGCCTTGACCCTTCAGAGACTGCATGTTAATTCCCAACATCTCTAAATTACTCAGAAGTCTTTGGAATTCTATGGAATTCTTTTGAAATTGGACTTCTTAGCAATTTAAGAAAATCCTCCCTCCCTCCTTCACCCCTTGTGCCTGTTCCTGGTGCCTGTTGAGGGCCAGGACTGCTCAGCACCCTTCTTTGTAGTCCCTATCCTTAAAGCTGTGCTATGTAGCAGGGAAGGCAGCTCCCAGACAGTTCTACTGCCTCCCAATGATTCTTTTCCACAGTACATTTTAACAGTGGGTTTCTCTAAGAGTATTTAAACATAGGGGGATGTTTCTTATTCTCTGGCAAGATATAATTACTGTAAACCTTCTCAATTTGTGTATGTGTGTGTGTAAAGAGAGCATTCTTTAAATTAAAAGGCATCTCTATTCCATACTTTGCCTCCTGTACCAATTCAACCATCAATCAAAAAATATACACAGCATACATAGCACATAATCCATGTGGCTAGAACACATGGATTACACTGAAAAGTGGGTTACACTGTGGGTCTGGAGATGTGGCTCAAGTAGTAGCGTGCCTGCCTAGCAAATACAAAGCCCTGCATTCAAACCCCTGTACCAAACACACACGCACAAAAATGCACTGTGGATGGACACAGAGGTTTTTGCTAGAAGTTTATAAATTGATTTATACTATTTATACTATACCTTAATGAAACTAGAATACTACTTCATGGTTGTGCTACAAAATCCAAACATTATAATTTTGTGGCACAAAATTAAAAATTACTTTTTATTAATCATTCCAAAAGTTCTATATAATCTCAGTCTTTGTGTTTTAATTTACTTTTATATATTTTTGTACAATGTGGTTTTCCATACAACATTTTATATTTTAAAAAGCATTTTACATAAAATACCTAATTATACTTCACTGAAAACTTATGAAAAACATATGCTTTTTACAGATGAGAAATCAAGGCTTCTCGATGTCAGGTGATCTTTCAGGTTGGATAGCTGTAAACCACAAATCCTGGATTGTTTCGTCCTCCTATCATGCATTTACACTGCAGCACAGCTGCCTCTCACAAATAGGCTCCTAGTGTGATGGTTTGATGCCTGGAATAATATGCTAGGTGGCCTGGTTACTCATCTTACATCTCAGAAGTGACAGGTTTTTGTACACTGTGCTCCCTTAAAGGGAATAATTCAATAAAAGTCAATCTGACTGGAGTTGTGGCTCAAGTGGTAGAGTGCCTGCTTTGCAAGCGCAAAACCCTGAGTTCAAACTCCAGTCCCACCAAAAAAAAAAAAAAAAAAAAAAGTCAATCTGCAGGAATGTTTAGTTTAGGAATTCTGTCCCAGATCCATTTCCTAGCAACAGAATACATCAATATGGGAGAAATGCGCATATTAATCATTCCAGAAGACTATTTTATGGAAGATCATTTTCTTACAACAGTCTTCTTGGAACAAGTGGGTTGAAGGTAAATTGTTATTACCAATGATTGTCTAAAACTGGCCTGTATTTTCCACTTCCTCTGCTAAAAGACCCTGTATGTTGAGGAGGAACCTACCTAGAACATGATTGGCTTATCCTCTTATGTGAAAAAGGAAGCTGGATTCCTATAGTTCCAAAATCATACTGTGATTCGTACACCATGCCATCTGACAATAGGGAAGCAGCTCAGTGTGGCAAGCTTCTGATGAACTTGACATATCATGTATAACACAAGCACCAACCTGCCTTTCCTTCCTCAGTAGGAGACCTACTTCCAGCTTATGTTGATTTGTCTCCTTCCTTTCTGTTTTCTCTCATTGTGGGAGAGAAATCATAGAGTCACTTGGAAGCAAAGAGGCCTTGCAGATCATTCAAGTTCAGTGGTTTTCAAACTATTTTCAGGCAGCTGAATCCTTCCCCCTAAGAAACTCTTGTGTAGACATCTGGGATATGAAACACACAATGAGAGCTGCTTTGATTTCAGCAGTGACAAGAACAGGCCCTGCTCTTTGGGTCCTTCTGCTCTGGCCCCCACCTCGGGGCCTCTTCATGTTCAGAGTACTGATGGGGCTTCTTACCTGTGTAGCTCATCAGCTTCTTGTGGGCGCCCCTGTTACCGGCACAGCATCCCTGTGTGACCAGCCCCAGCTTGCTCTCAGAGCATTCTCCTTAGCAGAGGTTGGCACTCATTATATCTTTGGGTCAGGGTGGATAGGCCCTGGGAGGCAGTAGGACTGGGCTAGCTCAGAAGGGGTTGTGACTGCACAGCTAGGTCAATTATACTGTTCTTAGGGAGCATCCTGTGAAATATCCTGCCCTCTGCCCCAACTTTAGCACATTATGAATATTAGTAGATGAGTATTTAGGTGTGTCAGTTAGCTTTTTTTTGTCTCAGTGACCAAATACCTGACAGGAACAACTCAAGGGAAGAAAGATTTATTTTGGCTCACAGTTTCAGAGGGTTCATTCCATGCCCTCTTGGCCCCATGCACTTGGGCAGAACGTGATGGTTGTGGGATCTTGTGGTAGAGGAGTTTCTTCACCTCATGGTGGACAGGAAGCATAGAAAAAGAGAAGGGCCTGGGAAAAGATTTAGCCACCAAGGATATACCCCTCCCCCACAGTATCCCACTTCTTTTTAGTTACACTGCATCTCCCAAAGTCTCCAGAACCTCCCAAGATAGTGCCACCAGCTAGGAATTAAACCCCCAATACAGGAGCCCTTTTGGGAGACACTTCATATCCAAACCATAATATTCAAATTCTCCAGAGAAACGGAACTATCAATGTGTGTGTGTGTGTGTGTGTGTGTACAAAAACTTACGAGGAATTGACACTTGGAGTTATGGAAACTGCAAAATTCCAAGATCTACAGGGTGAATTAGCAAGCTGGAGACCCAGGAGAGCCAATGGCAGGGCTATAATCTGAGTCCAAAGACCTAAGAACCAGGAGAGATGATGGTGTAAGCTGGCCAACTCAAGACCAAGAAGAGCCACTGATTCTGCTCAAGTTCAAAGTCTGGGAAAAGCTGATGTTCCAGGTTGAAGGCTATCAGGCAGGAGGAATTCTCTCTCTTAGCCTTTTTGTTCTATTTAGACCTTCAACAGATTGGCCCAGCCCCACCCACACCCATATCAGGGAGGGCAATTGCTTTACTTGGTCTACTGATTCAAATACTAATATCAACCAGAAACACAACCAGAATACTGTTTGACCAAATTTCTGGGCACACTGAAGCCCGGTCAAGTTGTTAGATATTTACTATCATAGTGAGGAAGGAATGAGTAGTACAAAACCTCTCTCTAGAGGTTTTGGTCTTGGGGTTTACTGGATGGTGTGCTGGCAGCTTGGCAGTGAGGGACATCTAGGTAGTAGGCTAGGTGCTGTCCTCTCTCTGGGTGGCAGAAGGGAGGAAAGGGCCTCTTTCTGAAGCCTCCTGGGATCTTCAAAAGTGGCTTCCAATGATAAGATGCCCCAACCCTCTGGAGCAGATTATGGGAGTTGTATACTAGCTGGAGCGACAGCAGTTGACCTGGGAAAACCAGGTTCACACCAGTGACTAAGGTCCTTTTTCTGCTCTGTAGAAAAGCAAGGCCAGTTTACTGGAGGAGGTATATACCATGGGAAGGGTGCCTGCTGCAATGTCTACTTCTGGATCATGTACTGCCTGGGGGCTCCTGCTCTTAATGTCCCAGGTGACTTTCCCTACCCGGATGGCTCAGGTGGATGGGAGGCAGTCAGCTCTAGACTTCATTTGTGATCAGATGGGATTCACTTCAAACAAGTAGCCAGTGCTTACAAAATTAAGTCTGACTCTAGACAACTCTTACCCATGGTTGCAAAGCCTTTCTTAAGAGAAGACTCTTGCAATCTTCTTAATCTTTCTTAAGAAAAGGTCTTCTGTCAGTGAACAAATGTAAATTAATTGTGCTCCCCTGAGTTGGAGGATCTCTTTAATATGCTGCACACAATTAGAACATTCCTAAGGCTTTTTATCAAGTACAGTGTATAATAAAAACATAGAAGACACTTACTAAATGCTTACTGTGTGCCTACAGACTCTGTGCTACCTATCTTACATGCATGGTCTCATTTCATCCTCAGAATAATCCCATGGGGTAGATAGTGTCACTATCCCCATTTTCCATATGAGGAATGGTGGCTTAGGGAGATGATAGAACCTGCCAAAATAGAGTCCATGATGGTGAAATCGGACTTGTCCTGACTCCATAGAGCCCATACATTTAACCCATTGATGGTTTATGTCCAGATGCCAGGGAAAAAAGCTATCACCACACTTGGAAGACCCTAGCCAGATCCCTAGGGCCCCAGTGGGTTTGGAAAGGCTTTGTCCTCCACACACGTTAGCAGAGCATCAGTCTGGTAGAGCTGGCAGAAGTGGTCTACTCTGTTGTGGCATGGCTGAGAAAGCAGCCTCTGTGGCAGTTGTGTGAGACCTGGTTGGACTTAAGAAAAGGAGTTTCTCAGTGAGATGTCCTGACTTCCAAATGCCTTATGGGGTAAAGGTTGGGGTCCAGGCCCTCTCCCAGCTTTACCAGCTGGAAGGAGCTTACGCCTCACCCATCATTACCTTTTCTTAAAGGGTTTAGAACTAGAGGCAGAATGAGAAAAGAAAAAGCTTCATTTCTAAATGAAAAGGGGCTGTTAAGGGCCATCAGGTTTGCATGGTTCTGGAAGGAATGCCTCATGAGGACAATGGTTCTGGAAGGAATGCCTCATGAGGACAGGGCCTCCCTATAGTCATGCTGCCATCCATATTCATGATGGAAGATATCCTGGCACAAAGAACAGCAGCTTCTCTGGTTTCCATTGAAAACAGAAGCGTTCACTCTATTCTGGCCATTTTATAGGTTTACAAACAAATGAGTGTTCTGTCACATTTATCCAAAGTGAAGACATACAAGGGCTATGCAGCAGCACATTCCTTATGGCCTTGTCACTAAAGAGTCTGGTCTGAAAGCTGGAAAAAGAGAAAGTGAGGATGGAAATGTAGCATGGTGAGTTCAATGTTTCCCCTATACCACTTTGACCTGGAAGGACTAGATCAAGCAGAGCTGAGGTGACCACTAGATTTACACTACATAGCTTCTTATTGCCCAAAAGACCTAGAGTCATGTCTCTTCCTAAAGGTGCTAGATGCCACAAGGAACCCACCTGGCAAATAGGCACTTATGTACACCCTCATCGCCAACTGAGCCATGTGTTTGAGGGGAGGAGTCCTAATGTTCGTGGAAAACTACTCTCTTGGGGCATTGATTAGATCCTTTTGCTGTCTGGGTGAGAATTAGGTCAAGAGCAGAGTCACTGCATGGCCTTGATAGCCAGTATGCCTGTCTGTTGTCCTGTTCCTAAAGAGGAACATATGCTAGGTGGTATGATACAGTGAATCCTGTGTCAGAACTGAAGGAGGAAGGTGTGCTAAGGTCTTCAAATCACCCTCAAAAGGTATTAGGAGAACAGTTTTCTTCATACTCTTTGTGTGTCTGTTCACCTACCCATCTGGCATCCAGGGCGGGTCTCTTACTTTTTTTGTAAAGAGGACCAATTTTCATTTTCCACAAGTACTAGAGATTCAATAGAAAGACTACAGGCAATACTGAATGGCTATAAAGAAGGGATTCACAGCTGGTGTCTCTTTCCCTCCATATTGGGAACCAGCAAATTATAGAAACAGGGTAGAGCTAGGGATAGTCAGACTGGCTCTGTCCAGAGGACTTCAAGTTGGTCAGGCCCTGGCCTCTGCTTCAGAATCCCACATAGCTCAGGTCAGGGGGTGCATTTTAGCCTGGATATGCCCTTCTATTGCTTCTCTTGGCAGCTGGTTCTTTTCTGTCTTCCTGAGCATCTGTAGAAGCCCCAAGACTTGTGCAGAGGAACTGGGCTCCTGTCTTTGGGGTTGCTGCAGCATGTCTTTTCTGAATAACAAAAGTTGAACTTAGAATGATCTGATTATTAACCTTTCAAAGGTCTCCAAAAGATGTTCTTTCAAATTGTTTATTTTGGTCGCCACCCCTGCCACCAACATGGCTGAGTTGTAAGAGGCCTGACATCTTCCAATGACAGCTTCCTTCCCCAGGAGTCCTCTCTAGAGCCACTGAGGTTCTTGAGAGATTGAGCCCCAGCTTCTCTGAAAGATCAGAGATGTACACAATGTGGTCACTAGAATTTTGCCCCAGTGTCATCCTTTTAACATCCACTTGTCAGCAGCTTGAACTTGTGCTTGCATCCTCCAAGTTTTAATTTATTTTTTTCTCTATTGGTATACTTTGGTAGCTAATATAGAACTTAGAGAAAGTTGTCTTTATTATTAAAGAAACTACTAACTGTCCCCTTTGACTAAATTCCAGAGGGTGCCCCCAAGACAAGCTGTGACAGCTGCAGAAGTGGCTCTGAGCACAGGCTTGTTGATAGGGCCCTGCCATTCACCCTGACTGTTCTGAGGAATCTTGCATCTGTCTGGTGGTTGCGTTCAGGCTTATTTGCTCCATACTCCAGACACAGTAGGATGACTGAGAAACTTGAACAGCAGGCTTCTGTAGATGATTTGTGCTTTCCCCTAGGCAGGTAACACAAGAAACTCACCTGCCAACCCCAGTGGATTCTGGACACGTCTTGCTTTTAATCCTTTTCAACCTTCTCTTCCAAAATCAACTTTGCTAAATTGGATTTTTTAAAATAACTACTAAATCACTTCCTGCACTCTTGTCCATTCAAACCATTTGTTACCTGATGTGATTCCAAACACAATGTGTCTGTCACCATAACATGAACACCTTACAGTCAGCTCCATGGTGCTCAGATCTGCAGGGCTCCCCATGTCCATTTTCACTGAAAGCTTACATTGCTTCTGTACACACCTTTCCAATGCTAGTCATAGGGAAATATGACAGTTTTTTAGAGTTTTATGAAATGTTGGAGAGAGAAGAAGACTTTTAAGTGCAGTACCATTGATCAAAATACTTATTTTTATTTTTTAGGTTGCATCTGATGCCAGAAGGTAAACACAACTTGCATTTACGCTTTGCAAATGAGTTCAATGAGTTAGTAGAAGACTTCCTGCAATGAAAACACTGAGGACTGTTGTCTTGGTAGTTCTATAGAGAGGGCCTTGATCTTGTTGCTACTGATACCAAGACCCCTCACTCAGCAGCTCTCTCCCTTACATCATGCCTCAGTTCCAGGCCTTCCCAGGCCTTCTCTCCACCCTATAATGCTGATCGTAATCAAGTGGGCATCATGACATGTTGAAACAACCTCCAGCTACAAGGATGAACACTTAACATTGAATTGTGAGATTCTACCATTCTCTTACAATAAATTCCTAGTGTAATTTATTTTCAAGTAAATTTTACATGAAACATTTGGGTGTCTGCTATTTTAGGGGATCTGGAATTTACAGCATACCTTTTATCTGAGAGGTAAAGGTGCACTTAATCGTTATTTGTATTTATCACATTGTCCAAAAGAAGTAGAGAAGTAGAAGGCATTTCTTACATAAGTCTTCACTTCAACAAACTCATAGGGTATCTGGACAGCAAAGAAGGGAAGAAGGTTTTCTTTGTCCCCAAACTGCTCTTCAGTGCTGACTCACTTTGGAGAGATTCCTTTATTTTAATACTTTGGGACAGGGCAAATGAAAAAAATACATACTTTTCATCTCTTTAATAAAACAGCAGAAATGCCATTAAAACACATGGAAGCAGAAATCCTACATTGCTAAGATTGAACCATGAACCTTGGTACTTCAGAAACATTTAGTGAAATAAAAAGCATTCACAGGGAAATAAGGATCACAGGTATAATACACATGCTTCTTTATTAGTATAGATATGTTAAAAGACAATACTGTAATCTTTAAAGGAGATCCACATGATTACATCAACAGTAAATTTCTGACAGAGGCAAAACTGAGCACCGTGGTATACAAATAAAAGACCATGCTGCAGGACAATAAAGTTCACTAAAGATGCATGATTTATTTAGAAGTTCTTAAGCCTCATCCTCCCCCTCCTCCTCCTCAAACTCCCCCTGTTCATCAGCTGTGGCGTCTTGGTACTGCTGGTACTCGGACACCAGGTCGTTCATGTTGCTCTCGGCCTCGGTGAACTCCATCTCATCCATGCCCTCGCCGGTGTACCAGTGCAGGAAGGCCTTGCGCCGGAACATGGCGGTAAACTGCTCCGAGATGCGCTTGAACAGCTCCTGGATGGCCGTGCTGTTGCCGATGAAGGTGGCCGACATCTTGAGGCCGCGGGGCGGGATGTCGCACACGGCGGTCTTGACGTTGTTGGGGATCCACTCCACGAAGTAGCTGCTGTTCTTGTTCTGCACGTTGAGCATCTGCTCGTCCACCTCCTTCATGGACATGCGGCCTCGGAAGATGGCGGCCACCGTCAGGTAGCGGCCGTGGCGGGGGTCGCAGGCGGCCATCATGTTCTTGGAGTCGAACATCTGCTGGGTGAGCTCGGGCACTGTCAGGGCGCGGTACTGCTGGCTGCCCCTGCTGGTCAAGGGTGCGAAACCAGGCATGAAGAAGTGCAGGCGCGGGAAGGGCACCATGTTCACGGCCAGCTTGCGCAGGTCTGCGTTCAGTTGGCCCGGGAAGCGCAGGCAGGTGGTGACCCCGCTCATGGTGGCCGACACCAGGTGGTTGAGGTCTCCGTAGGTGGGCGTGGTCAGCTTCAGCGTGCGGAAGCAGATGTCATAGAGGGCCTCGTTGTCGATGGAATAGGTTTCATCCGTGTTTTCCACCAGCTGGTGGACAGAGAGGGTGGCGTTGTAGGGCTCTACCACGGTGTCGGACACCTTGGGCGAGGGCATGACGCTGAAGGTGTTCATGATGCGGTCTGGGTACTCCTCACGGATCTTGCTGATGAGCAGGGTGCCCATGCCGGACCCCGTGCCGCCTCCCAGCGAGTGGGTCAGCTGGAAGCCCTGGAGACAGTCACAGCTTTCTGACTCCTTCCTCACCACGTCCAGGACCGAGTCCACCAGCTCGGCTCCCTCTGTGTAGTGGCCTTTTGCCCAGTTGTTTCCTGCACCACTCTGGCCTGCCAGAGAAAGAGAATGGTGGATGCAGACCTATAAGGAGCGTGGCTTATGTCAGTTGGACAGTGCAGAAGGCAGAACTAGTCTTAGAAAAACTTCCATTTTTTTTAGATATGCTTTTGTTCCACATTTTCAATGTCTCAGCTACCCTCAAAAACCTTGGGGATCATAACAAAGTAAAAAACCAAGTTGAGAAAAAGGATATGTTTTAACAAAACCAAGGTTCTCCTAAAATGAACAAAGAACATTCTGCAAATGCTCTAGTTAGATGCAATTGAGCAGGCATTGGAAGGACTGGGTGTGGTCACACAAGTCTATAATTCCCGAGAGGTGGAGGTAGGAGGACTGCTGTCTGAGACTATGCTAGGCAAAAGACCAAGACTATATATGAAAAATAAACTAAAGAAATAAGGGCTGGGGGCATAGCTAAAGTGGTAGAGTTCCTGCCTAGCATGTGCAAGGCTCTGAATTCAAACACCAGTACTGCCAAAAAAAAAAGGTCAGGTAAGCACATTTTCCTTCAGAGGAGAAGATAGGCACTAAGCCCATGGTAAACCTTGGTCATAAGCTGCACTGGTGCCCTGATGTGGTTATCTGTAGTTCCTGGTCTTTGAAGTTACTTGTAGCCTGTGAGTCTCTATGTGTAGAAGTGCTTGCTCTCTGTTCTTTCCCTTCAGAGTCTGCCCAGTCATGGAGGGCTTGCTCAGCACTATCACGCTGACACTGATGTCTGAGGGTAGAGGGTGGCCAGAGTCAGCACCCTATGGACTGGGTGGAGTTAGGCCAGGACTGGGGCTACGCATGCACACAGGCTCACCAGGTTACTGAGAATTGGAAACTGTGGGGTGCATGGCTGTTAGGAAGCTGAGTCATCTGGCCAGCTCCCTGCACCATGATGACATGACGACATACCGAACACGAAGTTGTCTGGCCTGAAGATCTGGCCGAATGGTCCTGACCTCACTGAGTCCATGGTGCCTGGCTCCAGGTCCACCAGGATGGCCCGAGGTACATATTTGTTGCCTGTGGGAACAAGAGCTGACTTAGACCTGAACTCAGCAAAGAAATCCTGGGCAGGGCTCGTGATTCTATGTGGCTCTCACAGCACAATTCACTACAGAAAATGCCAGCATTTGAGACAAAAGGAGGAAAAAGAAAATGACATACTGAGCATGCCTCATCATGTCAGACATGCAGGTGTCCTCAGCAACTACAAAGCGTTTTGTTCGTAGTTGGCATTTTAAGTGCAGACAGCATCTCCTTGAATCCGTACTTTCCTAGGCCTTTCCTCTGGCACAGTGTGGAAAGCAAGGTGCCATCCTCATACTCACCAGCAGCTTCATTGTAGTACACGTTGATTCTCTCCAGCTGCAAGTCACTGTCGCCATGGTAACTGCCAGTGGGGTCGATGCCATGCTCATCACTGATGACCTCCCAAAACTGAGATGAAAAAGAGAATCACATCACGGTCTGGAACAGCAGTCATCGTGCCCAGACCGCAGACAAGAGCTCAGAGAGCGTCTGCCTCCATTTTCTGAAGCAGCTGCTGCAGAGGGGCTTGGAATTCCGCAGAGCATCAGCCATATTGTGGCCACAGGCTGGAAGACCGGGAGGGGCCTGGGAGGAGGAGGGGGCACAGATCTCCTCTGAAGGCTGTGACAGGAGCCGGGCTCTTTCACTCTAAGCATTGCTGAGTGAGGTTAAATCCACGCTGATAATTTGGTGCAGGTAGAAGGGAGGTTCAGGTGACCCCACCCTGGAGCAGTCTCCAGGGATCAATGGGTCCTGGCACATATCCACTCTGCTTTTAGCAGAGGAGTTTTATGCCTACGACCTATATATTGGCATCTGGGCCCTGACCCCCGACTTGGAATGGAGGAGGAGGGATCGCAGGCACAGCCCAGGGTGCCTGGGCTGCAGTGGAAAACACCCTCCATCATGAGGAGGCATGATGAATTAGCAGCAGGAAAGGGGGCGTGGAGGTTGGGGTCTGCAATATGGCGGTTTTGAAAGAGACCATGTCCTTGTACAGAGGCCCGCCCACACCCATGCACCATGCACCATGCCCGCTGCTGCCTCCCCACTGCGTCAGGAATTTACAGCCCCCACCCAATGCAGTCATCTACCCTCACAGATGGGAAAGCCCACTGCCACCTTTTATATCGTGTCTTGATAGCTTGTATGGTTTGTATGTACTGACATTTACCACATCAGAAGCTAAATTTAAAACTTAATTCATTTAATAAGAAACCCACATCTGAAAAATAATTATACTTTCTAACAAATATGAGAATTGTTTTACAGTTTTGTAAATCTCTGGCTCTGCAATCTATCGCAGTGGGACATTCTGGTTGAATTATATGAAGAGAGTATGTCTTCACACAGATATAATGTTGGAAAAGGAGGGCCTCGCAGATCCCCCCTCTCCCCACCCCCAGCTCTCCACGATTCCAGGGGTCCTCAGAGCACTCGCTGAGAAGCCCTGTGCTAGAAAACAACCATCTTAATGAAGACGGGACCCATCTTAAAGCTCATGCTGAGAATTTTGCATTAATGTGGAAGAATTGTTCTCAAGGATCTGACACGGGTCTATTAGCCAAAAGAGAAGCCTTTATAACATTGGTCAGCCTAGTAACACTGCATATCTTTCATTCAAACGACGTCAAAAATGTACAAGTTACAGACACAGGAGCCTATGGATACATAGGATGACAGTCCCAGCCAAATTTCAGAGACTAATACATCCAGAGGAATGCTAACTGCGCCCTGTACAAGGATTACGTCGCAACGCACTTTAAAGGACCCTGATTAAAAACATACACATGTCACCGCGGGCATCCTGGCAGGTGGAGCGGCCTCCTGGGCCCCACCCAGTGGCCTCAAAGTGGAATGCGCCCCTGGGAAGCCAAAGGCCATGTCAGGCTGTTCCCCGCCCCAGACCTCGTGACCTGTGGCAGGGGCCAGAGACCCCGTTTGCCCACTTCCCTAAGGTGCACCCACCTTGGCGCCGATCTGGTTGCCACACTGGCCCGCCTGGATGTGCACGATCTCCCGCATGGTGCCGGCTGCGGAGCAGGTGGATGCGCACTCCCTCGGAGCTGTGCACGTGGCGAGGACTGGAAGGATCTGTACAGCGGGGACCTGTGGTGACTCCCCAGCCTAGCCTTTTATAACCTCAGACCCGCCTGGCCCGCGCTGACGTAATGGTGGGCGGAGCTGCGGGGGCGGTGCGGCTGGGACTGCGGCACCGCGAGGGGGAGCCAGGGCGCGGTGCGAGATGCTGGGCGCTCTGGCCCGTCGCCGCCGCCACTGGATCCGGGCAGGGTGCCCAGCCCTGGCATCCAACGGCCAAGGGCGGTGCCCGGGGCCCGGGCCCAGGCCTCCAGCCGCCCCTTCCCCATCCGAGGGCGCGGTCGCAACCCTAGCTGTATCCTTCGGTGGGGCTGCAATCCCCCTCCCATCCCGCTCACTCTGAATCCCCTGAGGGGCTAGAGCCCAGGGGGAGGAACTGCCTGCAAACACTGTCCTGGCCTCCCCGGGATGGGGGACAGGTGTGGAGTTCCCTTTTGCAGTGGGGAGCCCAGACGCGTTTCATTTAGGGGGTTTTCAGCTGTGAGCCAAGGGCTCCCGCGTCTGGACAGGGTCTTGGGGACCGTGCTTCGTCCTCTTTATATTCTGGGTGGGAATTCGCGGCGAGGTGAACGCCAAACCGGGAGCAGTGTGGGGAGAAGTAGGGGACTCCCGGGGAGGTGGTGGGCAGCTATCTTCAAGGACAGTGAGGATAGAAGGTGGTGGGAGAGGGATTTTGCACCTCTGCAAGTTAAGCTGGGTGGGTGGGGAGGGGCTAGGAAAAGCGCTTGATGTTGGGTTTGTCACAAGTCAGCTTGGGTCTCTTGAGTCCTTGAATCTTTGCAAAAGCTCCTTCACTGTGGAAAATTCTGTTGGCGTGTCGTGTGTGTGTGTGTGTGTGTGTGTGTGTGTGTGTGTGTGTGTGAGAGAGAGAGAGAGAGAGAGAGAGAGAGAGAGAGAGAGAGAGAGAGAGAGAGAAGAGGGAGGTTAGAAAGAGGAGGAATAACGGAATAGCCAAATGGATGTCTCAGTGATTCAGTGAGCCTTATATGTTCAGTCACCCAATCACAAGAGAACCTTACAGACCTGCAAAATCCTGTGCTGTGGCCATTCAGCAGCTGAAACATAGAGGTCTGAATTGAGATACTGCTGACTTTCATGGGCTTAATAAATTAAAACGATGTAAGATACTCCATTGCTTATTTCTAAATATTGACTAAAAATCAAAATGATGTTTTGGGTATATTGTGTGAAATATTTTTAAATCAATTTCAGTTGTTAAAAATATGAAAAGTAGGAAAAATAAAAATACAGACATGGCTCAAATCCAGGGCTCACATTATATTTCTACTGACAAGCACTGTTGTAGAGTAAGCATTAATACTCCCCCAATTTTACAGGGCAGAAAGGAGACTGAATGACCTGCGCAGCCACAATGCTAGGAAGAGCAGGATCTTCATTCTCTCTATAAGGAGAAAAGCCCAGGTGAGTTTCAAAGGCTAGGCAGGATGAGCTTAGGACCAACCTGAGTTATTCTTCAAGATGATCAAAACCAGAGGGCAGGTGAACAGGAGCCTCCACCTTTTGCCTGTCTGGAGCCAGTTTCTCCAAACATAAAACGATGATGATTATAGGTGTCCTTTGTGAGCAGGAAATGGGAAGCTATATATGAAAGCAGGTTGAGTTTATGGAGCAAAAATGCCTCCATCAAGCCCAAGGTGATGCTGTCATTAAAATCTGAATTCTACTTGCCATAGTAATAGTCTGTATCACAGGTGGAAGTGAAAAGCCAGATAGGAATGAGCAGTCTCTTGGGCTAAGTCTAGTCTCCCAGGAAGCCAGCCCTCTAGGGTCCTCTGAGCAGGCAGGAGGGTGCCTGGTGCCTCCTCTCAGGCGAATGTCTGAGATTCTCTCCTCTTCTCTCCCTCCCCAGGTTCTTGGTCCCCACTGGCCAGCTTGTCCCACTCATACTATGGCCAGGGATTCAGGACTTGGCCTACAACTTCTGCATCTGCCTCCAACTCTGGGCTCCTCAGGATCAGTTGGAACCTTCCAGACCCCTCCAAAATGGCCCTGGTCTGGGTAACATCAGTGATTACACAGGGATTTTCTGGTGATAATTACCCATTGGCCTTTGCTGCTTCATTCAAGGTAGACGTTTAAGGCCAAGAGGAACAGAGAATGTGACTTGGAAGTGATGACCCTGGGGATGTGGGGGTCCTTTTATAGGTGGGCATTAGATCACCCCAGGGCTGGATCTGTGCTTCCTATTTGGGTCCTTCAGCAAGTCTCTTCACCTCTCTGTCTTACCATGTCTGGAAGGTGGAAATCTGTTTTGTTACACTGTGAGGATGAGAGGCACAGAGTGTGCCCTGGACACTGAGTGGGCACACAGTAAATGAATAAACAACCTGGGCATGCCCAGGCTCCTGTGGACGATCTACGTTGTGCATTATTGGCAGCAGGTGTTCTTCCCACTGTGCTGTTGCCTGCTACCCAGTGCCTGCCCCTGATGTCTGTTACAGTCCAATCAGGGAAACACACATGGATTTGAAGTAATGTTGCCCTGCCCAAGGTGACTCATCTGAGGGCTGTGAGTTCCTGCTCTCCTCTCCAGTGTAAATATCCAAAGCCCCCACACTGTCACAAAGCAATGCTGTTTTGTACGGCACTGACAGAACAACAGGAGTTTAAAATGGAGCAAGCCATTCTCCCCCTTCCCTAGAACAGACTTGTTATGAGGAGTTTGGGGGTGATTGGCTCACTCCCCCATTTTATCTATTTTTGTTGTCTAAAAGGGAGCAGTTCTGCTGGCTGTTGGATAGGTGATGGCAAGGGACACTGATGTTCTCCAGTCACAGGTCATTTCTTGCTGTAGATCTGATGCCACCAACAGTGTTTGAGCTCATTCACCCCCACTTTGAAGGCCTTGTGGGGTGGTGATGACAAAATTCAGACTAGAGAGTGGGTTCCACCTGGAAGGCTTAGCAAGTGTGTCTTTTACAAAGGTTCTTTTTAAGAAGGTTCTTACCCTTCTGTCTGTCTGTCCATGCCTCATGCAGATGGCTCTAGAAGTAAGAGTTCTGGTGAGAATTTCCTAGTGACTGGTGCCCAAAGGGTGCGTGGCATGTTAAGTATGATCATATTATTAACTGATGCCCTCTCATCAGTGTCAGACAGAATCTACTTGAAATAGGTTTAGTTAGTCCAATCACCAGTGTTCTGGAACTTAGAAACATTGGTATCAGTGTTAACCCCACCACAGTTTACAAATTTGTGCATTAGATGATAGTCATAATTTAGAATAAATATATGGTAATGTTTTTCCACCACTTCTAGAATGTGTTGTGTCTATTTTTATTACGAGTGCTGATCTGGTTCTTTAAAAACAGAAGGTGCTATTCCTGGTCAGATGTCAAGTTCTTATTAATCTGTTCCCCCTCAAATATATATATATTACATACACATGAATTATATACCCATATATTTTATATACATATTTTCTGGTCATAAGACTTAAAAATGTAGGAAGTACTAAAGAGTACAAGTATGTCTTTCTACTATTTTCTAAATAGTATTTACTCCCACCATTCATGTGTGATGTATTACCTTCCTTTTTCTTCCTGCTTATGAGCTATTTAGGTGTTTTTGTTTGTTAATTTTTAACACAGTTTAAATGTTTTTGCCTTGATATTAAAAATAAGTAAATAGTGTATCTTCTTATGTCATGACTTAAATCAGACATAATCTCACAAGTTCTCAGATTCATGTAACTTCTGCCAATTGCTACCTCTCTTCCCTTAATCTAGAGCATCTAGATAGAACTGAATTCTCTGGGCAAATTCTGTTTCACATGACTGGAATGAATCCCTCTCCGTTCTTTGACTGGTAGAGAGCACCAGTATAGAGGTTGATGGAGTGGGTGCAAATCCTGATTCTGTGACTTACTAGCTGTGTAACCTGGGCCAATTACCTAACTTTTCTGGGCTTCCATCACCTCATCTGTAAATATGAATAATAATAATACTGTCAGCCCTCTGAATCTGTGGATTCATCTGCCCATGTTTTTGTGAATCAAAAATATTTGGGAAAAAATGCCTCTTACTGAACCTGTACAGACTTTGTTCTTGTCATTATTGTCTAAACATACAATATGACCTACATAGTATTTACATTGTATTAGTTAAGTAATCTAGAGATGATTTTTTTTTTTTTTTGCAGCTCTGGGGCTTGAACTCAGGGCCTTCACCTTGAGCCACTCAACCAGCCCTTTTTTGTGAAGGGTTTTTCGAGATAGGGTCTCATGGAACTATTTGCCTGGGCTGGCTTTGAACCATGATCCTCCTGATCTCTGCCTCCTGAGTCACTAGGATTACAGGTGTGAGCCACCAGTGCCTGGCTAGAGATGATTTAAAGTATTTAGGAGGATGTGTATAGGTTCTAGGCAAATGCTATGCCATTTTCATGTAAGAGACTGGAGCATCTGAGGATTGGGGTATCTGAAAGGGGCCTGTCATCAATCATCATGGATACCAAGGGTCAACTGTACCTATACCCTGGGGTTGTTACAAGGACTGAAGGAATAAGGACTGAATGTGGAAGCCCTTACAATACCACCTGCTTCATAGTAAATGTTATGTAAGCAGTAACTATTGACATTGGGATCAATATTTCCTTCCTCCATCTTTCCCATACTTCTAGTGTCCTGCTGTATTTTGGATCTTGGATGTCCCCCAAAGACCCATATACTAAAAGCTTGGTCCCCAGTCTGTGGCTTTACTGGGAGGTGGTGGAACCCTTAGAAGATAGGGCCCAGTGGTCCTGTTAGGTATTGGGAGTGTGCCCTTGAAGGGGATACTGGGATCCTGCCCCACCCTTTCACATCCTGGCTGCCATAAAGTGAATAACTTCTTTTACCATGGACTCCCACTATAACGTACCATGCTGCCACAGGTCCAAAAGCAAAGGCTGGCTGACCATGGTCTGAAACCTCCAATACTGAACCAAAATAAACTTTTCTCCTTATAAGTTGGTTATCCCCAGGTATTACGTTACAGTGACAGAAAGCTTACTAAACACAGTCACTTTCTGTATGGTGCTCCTGTTAGGCAAAACTGCTCCAACCTCTGTGCCAATCCTGTTGTGTGCACACCTCCCTGTGATACTTCATGAGGAGGAAGGTGGTGCACCTTTTCCTAGGAAAAGCAGCAGTACTCCTCAGCAGGGAGTTGAGGCATCATTTGGATGCTTCTCTCCCACCCCCACCCCAAGGATCTGTAGATCCATGGATGATTCCGTGCAGAGAGGATCTGGGCCCTAGGACTCCCAGGACAGTAGTCTGCCTGGTTCTGTGAGGGACCAAGAATCCCAGAGAGCCTGTTCCTATCACTTTCCAGCTTTCTGGTTCCCTCGTCACCTGTTTTCTGAACACAAGCTCATTTATACTTCACCAAGTTCTGGGTTGCCAAGGAATTTCAGTGCAGAGGCCACACCAGTGCAGAATGAGCCCTGGTCATTTGTCTCAGAAGCTCCAGAGCCCAAGATCTGTTCTGTTTCACTTTCAAGGCAAATAGCAATTACAGAAAAGGTGATGTCAACATTTTCCTCCTGGTGGTGAGGAACCAGTGGGTTGTACTGAGTCTAATACTTAGGCCTCTGCTCAGAGTGTGCAGGGGAGAGTTTAGAGTAAACAGGTGGCAGGAGGAGGAGGAGAGCTGTGCCAGGGAGCATGGCCCAGGGGCCGTTGCCTGGTTGGCTCTTCTGTGAGGCCCCTTCCCAGCATGCCATGCCCCATCAGAGCCCCACACCACACTGGTGGTATTTTAGCCTCTGAGGCAGAAATGGCTTCTCCCTGTCCCCACACCATGCTCTGTGCTTTTTCAAGAGCAGTCTAGAGTGAGGGAAACAATCACCACAAAACCGAAGGAATACTTTGGGGGAAGGCCCTCCCACATGAAAGCCCTTCTTTTAGCTAGTGATAAAGGATAATTAAGGCCAGTGACAGTGGCTCAAGCCTATAATCCTAGCTATTCAGGAGGTAGAGATCAGAAGGATAATGGTTCAAAGCCAGCCTGGGAAAATAGTTCTCAATACCCTGTCTCAAAAAAAAAAAAAAAAAAAACACCCTTCACAAAAAAGGGCTGATGGAGTGAGTCAAAGTGTAGGCCCTGAGTTCAAACCCCAGCACCACACACACACACACACACACACACACACACACACACACACACAAAGATCATTAAAGTGCAATTTTAAAAAGGGGTTTATTGGGCCTAGACCATTTAAGATAGGGGAGATTTCAGTGTTGAGGGTCTCCTTAGCTGTGCAGTCCTGATCTTCAGAGAAGTCCCAAATCATCCCGAGTACTTCAGGTGCTTTCCATGTCCTCATGTACCCGTGCAGGAAGGCCTTGCGTCGGAACATAGCCGTGAACTGCTCCGAGATGCGCTTGAACAGCTCCTGGATGGCCGTGCTGTTGCCGATGAAGGTGGCCGACATCTTGAGGCCGCGGGGCGGGATGTCGCACACGGCGGTCTTGACGTTGTTGGGGATCCACTCCACGAAGTAGCTGCTGTTCTTGTTCTGCACGTTGAGCATCTGCTCGTCCACCTCCTTCATGGACATGCGGCCTCGGAAGATGGCGGCCACCGTCAGGTAGCGGCCGTGGCGGGGGTCGCAGGCGGCCATCATGTTCTTGGAGTCGAACATCTGCTGGGTGAGCTCGGGCACTGTCAGGGCGCGGTACTGCTGGCTGCCCCTGCTGGTCAAGGGTGCGAAACCAGGCATGAAGAAGTGCAGGCGCGGGAAGGGCACCATGTTCACGGCCAGCTTGCGCAGGTCTGCGTTCAGTTGGCCCGGGAAGCGCAGGCAGGTGGTGACCCCGCTCATGGTGGCCGACACCAGGTGGTTGAGGTCTCCGTAGGTGGGCGTGGTCAGCTTCAGCGTGCGGAAGCAGATGTCATAGAGGGCCTCATTGTCGATGGAATAGGTTTCATCCGTGTTTTCCACCAGCTGGTGGACAGAGAGGGTGGCGTTGTAGGGCTCTACCACGGTGTCGGACACCTTGGGCGAGGGCATGACGCTGAAGGTGTTCATGATGCGGTCTGGGTACTCCTCACGGATCTTGCTGATGAGCAGGGTGCCCATGCCGGACCCGGTGCCGCCTCCCAGCGAGTGGGTCAGCTGGAAGCCCTGGAGACAGTCACAGCTTTCTGACTCCTTCCTCACCACGTCCAGGACCGAGTCCACCAGCTCGGCTCCCTCTGTGTAGTGGCCTTTTGCCCAGTTGTTTCCTGCACCGCTCTGGCCTGCCAGAGAAAGAGAATGGTAGATGCAGACCTATAAGGGGCGTGGCTTATGTCAGTTGGACAGTGCAGAAGGCAGAACTAGTCTTAGAAAAACTTCCATTTTTTTTAGATATGCTTTTGTTCCACATTTTCAATGTCTCAGCTACCCTCAAAAACCTTGGGGATCATAACAAAGTAAAAAACCAAGTTGAGAAAAAGGATATGTTTTAACAAAACCAAGGTTCTCCTAAAATGAACAAAGAACATTCTGCAAATGCTCTAGTTAGATGCAATTGAGCAGGCATTGGAAGGACTGGGTGTGGTCACACAAGTCTATAATTCCCGAGAGGTGGAGGTAGGAGGACTGCTGTCTGAGACTATGCTAGGCAAAAGACCAAGACTATATATGAAAAATAAACTAAAGAAATAAGGGCTGGGGGCATAGCTAAAGTGGTAGAGTTCCTGCCTAGCATGTGCAAGGCTCTGAATTCAAACACCAGTACTGCCAAAAAAAAAAGGTCAGGTAAGCACATTTTCCTTCAGAGGAGAAGATAGGCACTAAGCCCATGGTAAACCTTGGTCATAAGCTGCACTGGTGCCCTGATGTGGTTATCTGTAGTTCCTGGTCTTTGAAGTTACCTGTAGCCTGTGAGTCTCTATGTGTAGAAGTGCTTGCTCTCTGTTCTTTCCCTTCAGAGTCTGCCCAGTCATGGAGGGCTTGGTCAGCACTATCACGCTGACACTGATGTCTGAGGGTAGAGGGTGGCCAGAGTCAGCACCCTATGGACTGGGTGGAGTTAGGCCAGGACTGGGGCTACGCATGCACACAGGCTCACCAGGTTACTGAGAATTGGGAACTGTGGGGTGCATAGCTGTTAGGAAGCTGAGTCATCTGGCCAGCTCCCTGCACCATGATGACATGACGACATACCGAACACGAAGTTGTCTGGCCTGAAGATCTGGCCGAATGGTCCTGACCTCACTGAGTCCATGGTGCCTGGCTCCAGGTCCACCAGGATGGCCCGAGGTACATATTTGTTGCCTGTGGGAACAAGAGCTGACTTAGACCTGAACTCAGCAAAGAAATCCTGGGCAGGGCTCGTGATTCTATGTGGCTCTCACAGCACAATTCACTACAGAAAATGCCAGCATTTGAGACAAAAGGAGGAAAAAGAAAATGACATACTGAGCATGCCTCATCATGTCAGACATGCAGGTGTCCTCAGCAACTACAAAGCGTTTTGTTCGTAGTTGGCATTTTAAGTGCAGACAGCATCTCCTTGAATCCGTACTTTCCTAGGCCTTTCCTCTGGCACAGTGTGGAAAGCAAGGTGCCATCCTCATACTCACCAGCAGCTTCATTGTAGTACACGTTGATTCTCTCCAGCTGCAAGTCACTGTCGCCATGGTAACTGCCAGTGGGGTCGATGCCATGCTCATCGCTGATGACCTCCCAAAACTGAGATGAAAAAGAGAATCACATCACGGTCTGGAACAGCAGTCATCGTGCCCAGACCGCAGACAAGAGCTCAGAGAGCGTCTGCCTCCATTTTCTGAAGCAGCTGCTGCAGAGGGGCTTGGAATTCCGCAGAGCATCAGCCATATTGTGGCCACAGGCTGGAAGACCGGGAGGGGCCCTGAGGAGGAGGGGCGTGGCTGATCTTCTAGAGGCTAGGATGCAGTGAGTCTCTCCCTCTCTAAGTAGAGCTGAATGTTGCTGACTCCAGGGGCTTTAGTCCTGGCCCTGGCACTGATCCCAGGCAGTCCTCACACTGCACAGATTTATATCACTGTCATATATCTTTGCCTCCAGGCCCTGACCAAGGAAGAATGGCCCTAAGAGGGAAGGGGTCTGGGAGGACACATGAGCAGTAGTAGAATTTTCTGGCTGTCACAAAGATGCAGATTCCATTGTGAAGTTCCTTCAGGAACAGGGACTGGGAGATGTCCTTGTATAGGTGGCTACCACATCCGCTGTTGTCTCTGGTGCATGTGTGTATGTGTGTGGGGCGGGGGGGTCTCCTTGCTGCCTCATAGATGGAAGAAAGACCATGATGTTATATGTCATCACATTTACATAATACATGTGTGAATTTATCTAAGACCCTCATTGGTATGACCCTATGGTCATAAACAAATAAAAACAATCCAGACCTAGATTGAAACTAATTAACTAATTTAATTTAACTATGGCAATTGAGAGAATGCTCTGGTCTCAAGAATCTGCAAGCATCCAAAATCACACAGATAAGGGTTTTCTTTAATGTATATGTTCCCTTAGACCTCTCTGATGTCTCTGGCATCACCAAAGTATTCAGACTGCAAACTGGAAAATCTGTCAAATTGCTACTCTCACCCTAACTCCTCTCTTACGGATGCCCAGGTGCAGCATTGCAGGGCTGCTCTTTACTTCTTTTCAACCCTCAAATCTTGGTTTTATGCTCTTCTTTAAATTTTAGTAACTGACTTTGATCCTTTCCCTATAAAAACTGTCACTGAGGCTGTGTGTATAGTGCTGGCCTAGCATGCTTGAGGCCCTGGGTTCAATCCCTGCAAAACACACATACACCATAACTGTGAGTGTGGCAGTTTTCCAAAAATTCTGTGAAATCTTCTAGCAAATTATTAAACCAAGAGTGATCATGGGGACCCTTGAACTTGCAGTTGTTGTTAGAAGTAAGGATGGTCTTGAGACCTATTCTCTCTAACTTCACAGTTGGCTAAAATGTTTCACAGCGTTGGCATCAGAAGTAGGATTCACCAGACTCATCCAAACTTACTAAAACATGTGCTTTGAAAGGAAGAAGCATGAAAATGTGGGAGGTGATGAATCTTTGATTTCTGGATGGCTTCAGGGCCACCTATGGTATAGAAATAGAGCTGTGCTGCCGTGCTGTCACTGGAGGCAAAATGATTGCTATACATCCTTAAGCAGTTGGTTCAATTGCTACATAAGGAAATGAAAAGCAACCAGAAACAAGCTAATACCAATTCCTTGGCTATCATTATTTTGTAATAGTCAAAGTAAAGGTAAGAGAGTGTTGGGATGGATCCTGAGGCTGATTCAAGCTGGTCCAAGCAAAAGTCACAAATCTCCATGCTTCTATCAAAAAAGCATAGAGAAGCTGAAACAACAGAGAACTAAAATATGCAAGGGAATGGGAAAGAGTGAAAGTTGAGGGCTAAGGAATGGCCCAAGTGGTAGAATGCCTGCCTAGCAAGTGTGAGGCCCTGAGTTCAAACCCCAGTGCTGCCAAAAAGAACCCATTAAGAGTGGAAAGTCAGAGGACTTGGCCCAGTAAGACAGAAGTCTCTCAAAGATTATTAATGGGATGAATAAAGCAGACATGGTGGAGTGGAAACAAAGATTGCTTTTTTTTTAAATGTGTCTGTGGCACTGTGGTTTAATCTCAGGGCCTTACACTTGCTAGGCAGGTGCTTTACCACTTGAGCCTCTCCACCAGCCCTTTTTTTGTGTGTCGGGTTTTTTCCAGGTAGGAGCTTCCAAACTCTTTGCCTTGGGATGGCTTTGAACCACAATCCTCCTGATTTCTGCTTTGTGAGTAGCTAGGATTACAGGTGTGAGCTACCAGCGCCCGGTGAAACAAAGATCTTGATGCAGCACTTTCAGAAATGCGGTGCACTGATAAGAGCCTCTGCTGGTCCCCCAACATTGAAGGTTTTAAAACATCTGCTTTATTCACTCTGGTTTGGAGAACTTACTTTGAGAGGATGTCCTGCTAAACTGTCCAGGCTGGTTTCAAACTCATAGGCTGAAGTGATCTGCTGGCCTCAGCCTCTTTCAGTAGCTGGGACTACAGGTGTGTACTACCACACCTGGCTGATAGGAATTTTTAAATATAGAAAGCAAAGAAATCGGAGAAATCCGATTTGGAATTACCTGAAATAATAGGCCCACAATGTAATCAGGATATGCATTAGCAAAGGGACCCAGGTCTTTGGCTGGCTACCTAGCGCAAATGCACATATGTGAGTACAACCATCAGGAAGGGAAAGAGAGATGCTTCTGAACTCCCTGGCATAAGAACACCATGATTCGAAAGCCTATTGAAGTTATCAGGGGTTGCCATCCGGCTGGGGAGGATATGAAAATGAAGTGGTGGATGCCTCACTTAGGTGAGGCAGAATATCTTGGTGGAGACGAGATTAGAGCAAAGCTGCTCACCTCATGGTAGTTAAGAAGTAGAGAGAGTTGAGAGGTCGGGCACAAGATATACCCTTCAAAGTCACACTCATGTTGACCCACTTTCTCCAATCTGGCCTCATCTCCCACAGTCACCACCATTTCCCAATAATGTCATCAAATTTTGAATCTGTTAGTGGATTAATTCCTTGCTTAGGTCACAGCCCTTAGCCTTCAACACATGAGCCTTTTGTGGGGGAATACTTCATATCCAAACCATAATAGACAAGTTGTCTGTACACTATCCTTGTGTGGAATGCAGATGGGACTTCTGGCAAAAGCCTGTGAGTGTCCCTAAGTGATGACCACTGGGCCTTTCCTTCTACTAGCAATTAACTGAAGTTGCCCTGTGACTGAAGGCACAGAATAATCTTGAAACCTGAAATACCCATGACAACTTGGGCTATGTCAGAGGGAAGCTGGGATGGGGAGGAGAGTGCTCAGAAGAGCTCCATAATAAAATAGAAATGTTTCACACGGGATTATGGTACATGGGGAATGCAAGGAGCACTGTCTACCATAGAGCTAAGAACCATATAGCTATCTTATACACAACTCTCTGTTGGCCAACAAAGAATGGATGACGGTTCCAAGGTGAAGAGACAGAATCATGTTGGAAAGACTGCCATTCTGACCAAAGAAGGTAAAAACAAATAGCTTGGTGGGCTGTTTGTCTCTATGTTTAGGTCTTTGCTAACTTGTGGGCAGTGGCCAATGACCTGGCCATACAGTCAAGATGGGTGATGGAAAACTGGCCTACCAAAGGGATGCCCATATGGAGCATAGCTCTTTGGAAATCACTGGAATTTGAGGGATACTTTAAAGTAAGAAATGTCAATGCCTATTTAAATAACCCTCTTGCAGGATCAGAAAGCATGTAGAACTGGCAAGTAGGTATCCCTTAGTTGAGGTAGCCACGTGGATCCATGAAATAAGTGACTGTGTGTACACTCAGCCCAGTATGTGTGGGCTTAATTTAGATATATTCTTCTTTCACCCTCTGAGGCAGAAAATGCCAGCTGTTCAGTCTGCCACAAGAGAGGAGTCTGTGGATGGCTATGGACCAGATCCTTCAGGGAAGAGCTATGTACACAGCTGCCAAGTTGGGCTGATGCTGGTGACCCCTGGAGGCTATGAACGGGTTCTGTTGGAAGCATACTAACTATGGATTAGGTGTTAACTGGTGGCAGATACAAATGTTTAAGAGACTCAAAAAGGATTAAAATAGAAGATTTTTCGCACCATTGTGGGCCACTGAGTCACATTTCTTTGGGCCAAGGAATACATATTCATACCCTGTATGAATGAGGGTGGACAGAAGGAGAAGCATGTGCTGCACTGATGGCTTGTGCGCTATTTCAACACAGGGGTCAAACCTCACATCCTTTCCAAAGAAAAACATTTGGTAAAAATAAAGTGATCACTGGAGAGTAGGAAGAAGGTAGCTGAGAGTAAAAGGATGAATAGTGGTTGATGCAATGAAGGAAAGTCATTATTTACATTTGTGCCTTAAGAGACTCAGAGAAAGAGACTGTATTGTCTCTTAGCTCATTTATAACAGATGCCTGGAAGGTTTGAGCCATATTCTGCTAGATCATATGCTTTTGAAACCAGAGTTAAATGGAAACCTGCAAGCCTGAGTGAGCGTCGTGTCATCACTTGGGGAGATATTTTGACCATACAATATGGCAATGGACTAGAATGATTGTTAATGACCAGGTGGGACTATGGTAATATGGCAGCATATTTTGGTTCCTACTTTTTAAGTTACTGTACTGAGATATAGTATAACACTGGTCTTATCTCCAATAAGATTCAATTACCTTATATAAACAGGCCTTGTGATAATACTGACACCAATGATCAAATAGATTGAGTTAAAGCCTGTTCAAGATGTAATAAAATGACTGACTTGAGGAAGAACTGGATTTAGCTAACCATCATTTAATTTCAGAACCAAATAGTTCTGCACAAGTTTATCATAAGCTACAAATGGTAGTAGGTCATGGGAAGGGGTTTTCTTTTGCTATAATACCTGAGGCTGAGTGAGCTGAAAAACAGCAGAGGCTTATTTTGGAGACTGAGAAGTCAAAGAGCATCAACCCAGCTTAGTAACATGTAGTGCATAATAACATGGTCTAAGTTCAAAGGAGTCATATGACAAGAGAGGGAGCAAGAGAAAGCCAAGGAAATTGAACCCATTCTAGAGATAACTTACCCCTCCCATGAGAACTCACTCACTCTCATGAGAAAGACATTAATTGATTTATGAGGGTGGAACCCCCATGATCCAAATGCTTCCCATTAAGCCTTATCTTCCAACTCTGTCACACTGGGAACCAATTTTCCAACACGTGAATTCCAGGGGACACACACAGACCATAGCAAGAGGAAAAGAATATACTCACATTAGTACTAAAATATGAAAATACATGTAAAGCCTTTATAGGATGGAATAGTTGTTTGCTATTGCTCCATCTAATAAATACTATACCAAACGTAGACACCAAAAAAGATGGTTGTTTCGCTGGAAGAAAGCCTTGGCCAAATGCCAGGGAGTAACCTGTGGCATGAAGACTTAGTGTTATCCAAAAGGAGGTCTGGCCTTTGCCCTTGGATTCTGGGAGGTGATCTCTAGGCCTCAGGGGAATCTTTGTTTGCTTGGGAGCTTTGGCTACTGGACAGTATAAGAATGCAATTTATGATGGGGGCTTTAGACCACGTGTTATCATTTCCTATTTCCCAGCAACTTGGACTACAGATATTAGCCCAACCTCTAGGCAGGGCTGGGCACCAAAGACCAGTCATATGAGCAATATGTTGTGAAACCTCAGTAAAAACCAGGACACCCTGGTTGGAAGTACTCTATGTGTGTTGTCACACTTCACTGTCACAAGAGGGGAGGAGTTAACACCATGCAGCACTCCACATGGAGAGGACAACTGGAACCGCTACATTTGGACCCCTCTTGGACTTCACCTCATGTGTATGTGTATCTCCCTTTGGCTGATCTTAATATGTATTTTTCACCTTCCACGACTGAGAGTACAGCTTTCAGGGAGTTCTGTGAGCCCTTCTAGCAAATCATTGACTCTCAACTCAAGTTGGCTTTGAGAATCACTCAAACTTGCACTTGGTATCAGAAGTGAGGGAGTCTGCTCTGATAACACTGTGCCCCTCTAAAACTTTATATTTGGCCCTACTTATTCAGGGGATGAAGGGAGTATTTACACTGAATGCCAAACCCCCAGATTTCTGAATGCCAGCAGCCAGGAAGGAAACTCAGGATGCTGGTGAGTTCTTCTCTGAGGAATATGGTCAGCTCAAGAAGAAAGACTTGGTGATAGTGACTATATTAGTTAGCTTTTGCTGCATAAAAGACACTCCCATATTTGGTGATTAGAACTTTGCAGTTTGACCAAGTGTTGGTTTTTTGGGTTTTGGTTTTTGGTCTTTTTGGCAGTACTGGGGTTTGAGCCCAGGGATTTATGCTTATTAGGCAGGCACTCTACCACTTGAGCCACTCTGCCAGGCCTTGAGTGGTTTCTCTGTTCTGGATCAGTTTGGTTGGGGCTTGATGTTCTAGGAAAACCTCGCTGTCATGTCTGGCAATTATCTTCTAGATTAGTCTATGTGTTTATGGGTCTCCAGCTGCAGGACAAGGCAAGCCCCAATTCACAAATGGTTTTCTTACCCTTGCTTGGACATTTGCTAATGTGCCATTTTCTTAGCTAAACCCAGATTCAAGAGAGAGCAAAGTACGTACCATCTCTTGATTGACAGAATGGCAAAGACTTACTGCACAAGACTATTGGTCAGGTTTCTCCAGAAACAGAACCAATGGAGCCAAAGTTTGAAGGGCATGACAATGGGCTAGAAATTTGGGCAAGAGTTCTGTGATACAATCCTGAAGGAATTCTTTTTCATGAAACTTCAGTTTTCGCTCTTAGGTCTTGAGCAGATTGGATGACATCATGGAGATTAATGTTTTATTTAAATCAAGTTGGCTATAAATGTCAATCATGTCTACAAAGTACTTTCACAACAACACATAGACTACTATTTGACCAGACCTCTGGGCGCCATACCTTCATCAAGTTGACAAGTAGAATTTGATCATGATAGTGAATATTCAGGGATGGGAGGACTTATACACCAACCACAGGATGGTTCCATAAGAAAATAATCAGGAAGATCACTTGTAATTCACTCAGTGATGCCTACAGTCAATAAATCTGCCCATGGGCTCACAGATTTCAGTTAACTTCTTAGTGCTTCTCTCTTCAAAATGAGCTGACTACCAAAAATTGCAAGACACCTGAAGAAAGCCTCTATCATGAAAGACAGAAATCTAAACAAACAAACAGAGAAAAAAAAAACCAGGATATTATGTATGGAGAACAAAGTTCTTTTAAAACCATGAATCTCCTCAGATAAGATACAACAGTGAATCTATGAAATAAGAATAGAATGATATAAAAAATAAAATTTTGAAAATAAAATAGTTTTTGGGAATTGCAAATGTAATAGCACAAATGAAAGCTTAGTGGAGACATTAGAAGATAAGTTAAACAAATCTAGAAAGTATCGTAAGAAGATAAGGGGTTGGGAAACAGGAGAGAATTTATAAGAATACCCTGGAAAGTCCAACATCAGATGAACAGGAACTCTACAAAGTGAGTTTAAAAAATGAAAGCTGGAGAGAAACCTGATTATATAGCTATATCAAGAAAAATGACTAAAGAACATGAATTTCAGGGATAGTTCTCTGTCGTGGAGTCTATCATCTTCTCACAATCCAAATGTGTGATGTGGTTGCTTTCAAATTAATTTTCTCAAGTCAGTTCTTTAGGAAACAGACTCAGAGAGAGATTTCCACGTGAAGCATGTTAGAAATGGAAGGGAATAGGATTGGGGAAAACAGGAGTTGAATTGTGCAGTCCCATAACAGTTTCAGCTAATCCCAAGGGGTGATCTGGAACTCAGATGACCCTCCAGAGAGGGCCCAAATTGAGGCAAGGAGATACCCCTTTGCGTACTCCCTCCATTGACCATTCCTTGTATGCAAGCCATCCCCAAAGAGGGGGTTGTGACTTTGGAAGTGCTACTCTCTTTAGCTGAAGACAACTCTAAGAGGAGTACCTTGAGAGCCCTAGCTCCCAGCCCCAGGGGAGATGAGAGCCCATAACCCTGAAAGTGGGCTCCGGCAGGGGGTATCATTTATCCACTTTGTTAACTAAACTGGAAACCTCTACTTTTAACTCTCTGGTCTTTGGCCCACTTTGATTAGCAACCTTTAATTGTACTACATGACTTTGATGGTGGTCTGCTTACAGACAGGATGTGCTCTGCAATGTCTATGACACACCGCAAGCTTGATGGGGGGATTCAGCCTCCATGGAGAGGCTAATACTGAGGGTGGCAGAGGTTGTTCAGCTCTGCCTATGATTGGAGTGTAGATCCTTGCCAATACGGAGGGATGGTATTAAAAGACTCTTTGTTGCTACACTGGTCGGTAACATACATGTAATCAATAATCACGCGGACGTATTACTGTTGCCTTCTGTCATTTCTCATTTGGGTCTGAACTGGAGCAGAGAAAAAGCAAGTGCTCTGTAAGAGGAAATTTAACCCCTACTATGCAACTATGTTTATTGAAAGAAAAGCTAAAATGTTAAATTTATTTTTTTCAAATTTATGCAAGTGATAAGTTGGAAGTATTTGCAGCTTAAATGATTTTTCAATTTACAAAAGATTGATCATCTAACATCTTAAGCTTTATATATCATTCCAGCTGCAAGCATTGAGTTAACCTCTTGTTTACTACCCAAATCATTTCTATATCGTGTATACTCCTTTTTATCCAGTTGGAGTCTATTAATTGCAGCATTATGGTGAGGTGGGTAGAAAATAAGGGAGGAAAGACACTGAATGCCTGCTGGTGCTACAGCTAGCTATAGTATTTCTCTCTCTTGCTCTCTCTCTCTCTCTCTCTCTCTCTCTCTCACACACACACACACACACACACACACACACACACACAATTATCTCCTCCTTACATGTGAGGAAACAGGCTCAGAGGGGTTAAGAAAATGCCACCCCCCTCATCACACGATGCCAGCAAAAAATCAGTAATTGCATCTCTAGCCACCAACAGCACATATTCTGGAGTTTCACATCCAAGCTGTTTCCTAGGCAACCAGCACTCCACCTCCAGGACTGTCTGCATAAACAGGGAGGAAGGGAGAATGCAGCGAACATCTACTCACCCCCTCACTTCCTGCATTAACAATGCTGCAGCTCTTTGCTGGATGTTAATGTGGTGAAAACAGAAAGCCCAACGGCTTGTCCATGGGACTCTATTTCAAAGGTGGTATTTCCACTCACTGAAGGTCCGTCCTGATTCATTGAGCAGCTCCCATGTCAGAACATCCAGACCATTCAATTTTTATTCACACGCTTGCATTTCTTTCTCTCTCAAGCTTTTTGTCCCTGAAATGAGTCCTCCTTATTCACCTGAACTGGTGACCCTTGAGAAATGCCAGGGCCCTGCCTCCACCCCTGCCCATGGGCAAAGGGTCCTGCATAGTCCTTGCCAGTCCTTGGAACTGTGTGTAGCCAGGACAGGGACTAGGACTGGCTTGTCTCTGGCATGTATCACATGACCTGCTTGTCCTGGTGCAGGGTCTTTGCTTATGATGCATGATGGTCACTGCGGATGGCCCCTGGATTAAAGAATTTGGTTCTCTGGCTCTGTTGGAAGAGGCAGGCTTAGCCTGAGAGGTGACATAAGCAAAGAGTTCGAGTCATAGAAGCCCAATCCCTCCACACCTTTGACAATTTGATCGTTGTTCATCCAGAGCATTTCCTTTGCCCTTTATGAGAAACTGAAACGCACTTCACTTTTGTGAGCAGCTCTCTTCTGACATAAATATTAATGAAATTCAAGTTCACGGTGTTGCTAAAAGCCATTTTTCTTGGTAACATGATGCACAAAGAACAAATTGGAAAGGTGTGTGGCCCAGCCTATTACATCTTCACTTGCCATTTCAAATTGCAGTGGTCAGCTGCAGCATGGCCACAGGTCAAGTTCACAAAGCATCAGCCTCACTATGGTCTGGCCAGTAGGGATGGGGAATTGTGGACTCAATTCTAGAGGTGTGGGAAGGCATTAGCTGCCAGGGGCCTGAGCCGCTGGGTGAAAGGGCCCAGCACAGCCTCCAGACTTGACAGTCACCCAGGCAGGCTTTGCATTCTGAACAGGGAAGGGGCAGACAGGGACAGGACTCAAACCCAGGCAGCAGGGCGGTGCCATACTTGGGACACCAGAACAGGCCGCTGGATATTAGACGATCCTGTTGAATACCAATGATACATTTCTTGGGTGTGGTAATGGCATTGTAGTGACATAATATAAAGTTTTTGTCCTTAGGAGGTGTGGGCTGGAACATTTAGCAGTCAAGTGCTGTGATGTCTATAATCTACTTTCAAATAATTCAGTAAAAAATAAATATACACACACATATACTTATATACCAGCAAACATGGCAAAATGTTAATAACTATTGAAGTTAGAGGAAGGATTGACTCTGCTATCTTTTCAACTTGTGTTTTTTTATATTTAATTTTTTTAAAAAAGTAGAAGCCAGGCCTGGTGGCTCATACCTATAATCCCAGCTATTCAGGAGGTACAGACAGGAGGATCAAAATTCAAGGCCAGTCTGGGCAAAAGTTAGCAAGACCCAGCTCAAAAACAAGCCAGGCACAGCGGCTCATGTGTATAATCCAAGGTTCATGGAGGTTAAGGTAGGAAAATCACAGTCTGAGATTGGCCAGAAGTGTGAGACTCTACCTGAAAAATAAACTAAAGCAAAAGTCACCGGAGCTATGGCTCAAGTGTAGGGCACAAGCAGGAGGCCGAGTTTAAACCCCAGTATCGCCAAAAAAAAAAGTTTTAGCCTGAAGCATAAAACAGAATTTCCTCATAGGCAGCCTAGAGTGTAAGACTAAAGTGGCATAGTTAGTGAGCAGAGCATCTTCATTACAAATACCAAGCAGTGCAGAAAGGGTGAAAGATGGTAAAAATGCTACCTTCAAATTCGCCAGTTAAAATAACATTTCATTAAGCAGGCTGCTGAGTTCTATTTTTAGCTTGTGGTTTCTTATTCTCACATTTTCAGTGCCTAATTGTTTTTCTCATTCAAAAGAACATTTTCATCTGATGACCTGTCCTGTGGCCGGAAGTGGAAGCATGTGCTGTCTGGAGATTACAGCACCAAAGTGGACGGCAAGTTTTCCAGACCTTAGCATGGGTCTGCTTTGAAAGCCTGAGGGAGTAATCTCAATCAACCAACACACACATACCTGGCCACTTGTGCACAATTAACGTTAAAAACCTGTTTCTATTTTGACTCTTGTGCAAATATAACCTGAATACAGGGCCCAAATGGATAAACACATGCAAAGTACATCATGGTATTGATGTCTTCTTGAAGACTGTAAGAACTTAAGGACAGAAGAACCATGTTATCTATATTTATACACCATAAATATTTATTGAATAAGTGAGTGAAGGAATAAATAAATGACAAAAGTAGAAAATAGAAATGAGATGATATTTGAATTCTATAGCAGCCAAGTCATTGTTTTCATGACTTATGATGTTTGTAGATTAAATATTGCAAACCGATATACCGTGCTGGGGGGAATGCTTAGTAAATGATACAGAATTATAAAATTATGTAGAATATCTATGTAGTTAAGCAAGGATCAAATGATAACATATGAAACTAGCAGTTACGTTAGAGTGATAGAATTTGGGATAGCATTCTTTATCCTGTGTAACTGTTTCTTAATGAAAGTTATTTTAAAAATGGATGTCACACCTGCAGGGAAGCAAACAGAGGCTGTTTTAATATGTAAAAGAAATAGCATAACATGGAGAATTACTTGCCTCTGTTCATGTGGAGTCTAGATTTAAGGAAGTGTCTGTTGATTTCATAGATGGTTAGGCAGGAGAAGAGAGACGTCGATAGTAAGGAGGGTTGGAACTAGGTTGAGCCTAGTGCTGTGGTCTTATTTCCAGCAGCCAGTCAACAGTATGGGCAGGAGGCTTGGGTGGGCAGGAATACACATGAAAATAGAGTAACTTCAATAAATAATATACACATATGCCATGCTCAGCCTGAATTAGAAGAGCACGTCTCTTAAGTAGTCTATTTAGTGCTTGACCTCTGTAAATATGCACACTTGAAAGGCAAAAATGGCAGCACCCACGAGTTTGCAGATTTAAGCGTATCTGACACTGTGAATGTTTTGTTGCACTGGCACAATTCTGTTCATTGTACTGTGGTGCAATGCTTCTTCAATGACATATGATTCTCATTCTCATTGATGGTTAAACATACAAATCAAATGTAATATTTCATGAAATTGGCAATGTTTTTAAATTTGACAATGTCCATGAATTTTTAGTACCCAGACACAGTTGTTTAAAATTTTTTAAATGTTTTCTTAAAATTTACCTTCATTTTTATCTCACAAGCTCTTATTCTTTTTTGTAGAAGTAGTAACTTCAACACAGTTGATGGAGGTTAATCTTTGAGGTTGATTCTAAGCTAGAGAAGGGCAACTGTAGAGCATGGGGACTTGAGTTCCCTTTAATATCTTCTGTCCATGCTGGCTCCTGGCTGAGATGCCCACTGTCCCCTGAGTCCCCCGTTGTAAAGTTCCTTTGGGCTTATCCTGCCCTGGCTCATTGTCTAGACTACGGGGCCTGTTTTGTTCTACTGGCTCTCTCTCAGCTACCTCTGTGCCCTTCCAAGTGAAAAACGTGGACAACTTTCTAAAGAGCTCCCACAAGGTTTTGGGACCCAGTGAGGCTCTGTGAGGCTGTCTCAGAACCTCTCAGTCTGGACCTGGTTGATTTGGAGTGTCCGCAGGACTGGATGTAGGGGTACTTAGAGATCTGGCAACACATTGCTTCTGATTGTGTCTGTGAAGGGTTTTAGAAGATTGGTAAGGGAACTGAGTGGGGAAGACCTGCCCTGAATGTGGTCTGGTTACCATTCCATCACTGGAGGCCCAAATGGAACAGAAAAGTGGTAGCAGAGGAAAACCCGCTCTCTCTTGTTCTTCCTTCCCTGTGTAGAGTGACTTTTTCCCTCTGCTGCCCTCCAACATCAGACTCCAGGTGCTTTAGTGTCCAAAACTCAGAGAGTCTTGGAGACTCTTGGGAATTGGAGTCTGTAGCAATGATCTTCCTGCTCTGTGGCTTCAGGCTCCTTGGGTTGAGTCACTGCCACCATCTTCACTGGCCCTCCAGCTTACAGCCTACTGTGGAACTTTTCAACCTTAGCTATGAGCCACATTAAATTTTTCAGGCTAGAGAAAAATGAAAGCAGAGTAAAAGTCAGATCTACACAAAAGAATGAAGATCACTGGGAATGGTAAACAGATGAGTTAACTTAAAAGTGAGCATGAGGAAAGAGGGGAAGTAAGACACACATCTTCATGCACATGGTCACATAGGATATTGATCACATTTTTTTTGGGATTTGAACTCAGGGCCTCACACTTGCTAGGCAGGTACTCTGCCACTTGAGCCACACACCCCTGCCTTTTTTGCTTTGGTTATTTTTGAGATATGGTCTTTGCATTTATGCGTAGGCTGGCCTAGATGGTGATCTTCCTGTTGCTTCCTGAGTAGCTGGGATAACAGGCTTGTACCACCACACCCAGCTTTTTTTTTTTAAATCAAAACCACCAATAATCTTTATTACAATCACTGAAAGTCAAATTTTAACCGTTGTTGACCACTGTATATACTCTTGTGGCAAGAAATACTCAAGCAGATGTAACATGATTACTAGTATTTTTCCAAGTAACAAAGAGTTACATGAAGTATCTGGAAAATTCTAAACACACACACATTGTTTTCCTATGTTGAATACGTTTTAAGCTATTATGGTATCACATGCATACTATGCTTAGAGAAAGAAATTTCAATTATACAGTAACAAATGCCAAGTAAAACGGTAATATTACCTACTATGCTTTAAGCAGCTGTGGATTCATAGCAGTCACAAGTCTATTCACGTACACTACATGCGCTCATACAACCTGCATGACCTATGGTTACTGCATCTTTATATAAATATAATTGGAAATGTATACAAAAATGCTCAAGAATGATCAAGTAATGAATATTTACTGAGCATTACTTATGAAAAACAAGCTTTGAAATTCTACAAGGGATATCTTATAAGCATAAAACATCCAGTGTCTAGATATGGGAAAATGGAGCAACTTCTGCTCTATAGAGCCACATTTTAGAGTTCCATTAGGTTTTCTGTGAGCTGTTCCCCTAAGACAGTATTTTCAAGACAATCAGTTATAACTTACCCCACCCCCTTATCCATCTCAGGGACATGACACATGCTCACTGTACATTCACTGTAGATTCTACCTGCTTTGAATCAGCCACCCTGGTTTACCCCCCTTCTCCTAGGTTTCTGTTCTGTGAGTGGGTAAATGTCTTACAACCAGGTTGAGTCCCAAGGAATGTATTTTGTGACTTTATACATATATACATGTATATGTATGTGTATTTAATAGCCTCAAGCTCAAAATCCTCCTGCCTGTGCCTTCTTAGTGCTGGGATTACAGGTATGAGCCAGGATGCCTGACTACCTTAATTACCATATTTTATTAGAAAGTGTTTCCTTTAAATACGATTTCTGGAAAGACTTTCATTCTATTGAGTGACACTCATTTATTATTATTTTGAGGTACACACCCAGCTTTTTATTGGTTGAGATGGAGTCTCACAAACATTTTGCTGAGGCTGGCCTCGAACTGCAATTCTCCTGATTGCCACTCCCTCCCCCAGTAGCTAGATGTGAGCCACCACCAAGTTTGGCTAGATCATATTTTAAGAGTATAGCTGACCCCTCAGCCACTCCAGAGCTGCCAAGTGGCTGGAGAGATGAGCAACTTTAAAGGCAAGATTGAGAATGAGCCCTCCAGGGACCCCAGCCACCTCTGAAGACTCAGTCCAAGTTTGTGGGAGCTAAAAACTCCAGCTAACTTCTGGACCACATGCTGGACCATGTGTCCTCTCCCCAGCCTGCTTGACAACACTTGACCTTAACTTTGGCTCTTATTCTAATCAGATTTGGGGTTTACAAGCTCACTCTTGCCCTGCCCCATAATTTAGACACAGGCCCAGAGGCTTTTGCTTAGTCATGGAGGAAGAAGAGAAGGACCGGACAGCGTTCCTGCACTGCAGCATTTAGGCCTCCTGGGGATTATGACATTGAGCCCCATTCCTTCTTTAGGCTACTTTCCCTCTACGTTGCATAATACCTATGCAACTTCAGACTGCTAGCTTTTGCTTTCTCCCTTCACTTGGCTGCCCTGGGAGTCCTAAGAAAACATGTCATGGTGAATGAAGCATGAGTAGGAAGGTGCTAGCTCAGTACTGCCACCCAAGGTGACTCACATATGACCTAGAAAGTTGGCAGAACCAGTTAGTCTATGTGAGGGCAGTGTCTTCCCCTGTTGTCTGTCCTTCCCATTATTACCAGTCAGTACTTGGCAAGAAAGCACTCTCTGTTGTGGGCTGATTGTCGTGTCTCTACAAAGTTCATCTGTTGAAATCCTAATCCCCAAAGTGATGCAGGAGGTGGGGTCTTCGGGAGGTAGTTGGGTCATGAGGGTGGAGCCCTCGTGAATGGGATTCATGCCCTTGTAAGCGAGACCCGGGAGAGCTCCCGCATCTTCTTTCTGTTATGTGAGGATACAAGATAGACAGCAGTCCACAACCTGAAAGTGGGAGATCCCTTACCAGAACTAACTATGCTGGCACCCTGACCTTTGAGAACTATGAGGAATAAATTTCTGTGGTTTATGAGTCATCCAGCCTGTGGTGCTTTGTTATAGTAGCCCAAGTTGAACAAAGACACTCAAAGATACAGGACAAGTATCTGGATCCAAAATGCTTAGGATCAGAAACGTATTGGGTTTTAGATTCTGGAATATTAACATTAATGAGCTATCTTGGGGATGGGATCCAAGTGCACCCATGAAATTCATTTTTTGTTTTGTATATACTTACACACATTGACTGAAGGTAATTCTATAGAATATTTTTAAATAATTTTGTGCATGAAACAAAGTTTCATGGCGTGGAATTTTCCACTTGATGGCATCATGTGGACACTTAAAAAGTCTCAGGCTTTGGAGCATTTGGATTTTGGATGTTTGAAGTAGGGATGCTCAACTCTGGACTTGGTTCCCACCCTGTTCAAAATCAGAACTGTCTTTGAATTTACCATTGCTTTTACCCCGGTAGAGTGATGGCCATAGTGTTTGCACTGAGGGTCCAGGGTAGGTGAACAAAGGAAAGAGCTAGGATCCAAATTGGCAGTGGGCCAGTGGGTGAGATAAATGGCCAGTGTACTTGGAGAGGCTGAAAGCCTGGCATATTTTTGCTGCAAAATTAAAGTGTAATTCTTTATTTCAGGCATCAGAATTACAAAAATCAATGCAATTTTTGACAAAATTTTGACAAAAATGTCAAAAGTAGATTTAATAATCTCTTTTTCCCTCTTTATCCCACCACCACAACATGTGTATCCCTTCTTCAAGACCCTGGAAAGATGGCTTCATGAATGTTTATGAGTTTTTACTACAAAGCTGATGACTTCATTATGTTACATCTTTGTGGATTTTGTTTTGTGACTTAGAAAAATTCCATTGTTTTCTGTTGTTGTTGTGTGTGACTTTTGAATGGGAGATGTGATTTCAAAAGAACAAGAAAATCAAATATATTCTAAAATACTTCCCTCATAAAAAGAAAGAATGGATTTTTAGCAATTCAGTGACATAAAAGTGAAATGATTACAACAGCTGTTAAGTTAGGAAAGATTAGCCGTTCCAAGCCTTAGGTGAAGCAAGACAGAACTAGCTTTAGAGGCAGCAAACAGCTTGATTTTCCTTTTTAACTCGTTATATCCAAAGTGAAGAGATTTTCAGGGCAGAGTAGAGCTAAGGTTCCAGCACATTCTGTTTCTGAGGATGGCTTGGCTCTTGGTAGACACTGGTTACACATCCCTGCCCCCTTCTCTTGGCTCCTTGGTGTTCTCCTTACCCTGTCCTATTAGAGTCTTTATTGATGGTGTCCCAACAGCTGGGCTGTAGAATGTTACATACCACAGATGACGCACATCCACCCTGGAACATTTTTCACTCCTCAGCAGTCTGTAACCTAGCCCTTCATCAGCTGCTGTGCAGCCAGAGCTAATGCTTTGGAAGCAGGTCAAGTCCATCAGCATCTCAGATGGAAAAACCTGCGGGCCAGAGTTCTTACCAGGTGGCGTGGCCCTTAGACCACAATGCAGCTCATCACAAATTTGTTGAAGGGGAAATGATGGAGACATTTTCTACACTTGGAAGCTTCAAGTTTAGTGGAGTAAGAAACTGGTAGAATTTCCATGTAAAATGGAAGGAATCGAGGTAGATTCTCTGAAAGGATGGTGGGGAGCTTTACCTTGAACAAGATAAGTGATCAGTGAGTCGACAACAGGTTCCCTCCCTCTCAGAGGGGTGTAAGGCAGAGGGAGGGAATCAAAGCCAAAGCTTGGACTCTGGCCAGCTGGCAATCAGGCAGCAGAGACCAGGAAAATATTTCTAGTCCAAGACAGAACCTGAGATAGGATTTGTCGTTGAGGATTAAGTCTACCGTCAGATGGTATGAAACATCTTACTGTCAGATGGTAAGGACTAGCGCTGTGGCTCAGGAGTAAACTGTGCACTTAGCACCAAAACAACAACAACAACAACAAAAACCAAAGCCCTCCATATTAGAACACTTGTACTTGTTCTGTGGGAAATGGAAGATTTAAGGAGTAAGAGGTCCAGATTTTTATTTTGGATAATCACTGGCAGCAGCACAAAGCATAGATTGGAATTTCGCTTCATGCACAGTGTCTGCCACATGGTAGATGCTCAGCAAATGGCTGTTGAATAAATGCTCAGTGAAGAAAGGGGAAAAAATTCTTAACAGACTTAATGGCAGGCAGCAACAGGTGGGTTGGGGGAATTTGATGTCACTGCCCTACTGATGCTTTGCTTTATTGTGTGTTTAATATGCTGATGTTGCAAGGGAAGGGATCAACTCAGGTTCTCTGGAGCTGGAATGAGTTAAGCTGTACAGACAACACTCTGGAGTGCCAGTGCTCACAGGACAGCTGGCCGCATGCCATCTAGCATCTACCCGGTACTTGCTAGAAGGGAAGGACTTCTGGCCTCACCCTAGACCCACGGAGTCAGAACCTGCATTTAATGAGCTCCCCAGATGATAAGTAGATAGTTGAAAGTTTGAGGAGGCAGGCACAGGCTGGGAAGCTCTGCCCTAGGTCATGAGTCAGACTGAGAGCTGGGGACAAGAGAGAAGAGCTGGAGGACTGAGAGACCCTTATTTTCCCAGACTTCTCTGCTTTTGAAGGAAAGTAGGGTCACACTAATAAGAAACCTATGGTTTTCTCCCCAGCTCCAACAATTTCGTATGATTTAACACAATATTGTGGGGAGAGGCCAGAGTGTGACTCATGCCCCTACTCCCTTAGTTACTATGTGACATCACCGAGTTCCTGCTCTCTAACCTGGGTACTGACCATGGCTCCTGAGGAGGACTGGGCAGGAGGCTTCCTTCTCAGGACTCTGCTTAGGAGTGAGGATTCTTCAATGTCATCAACAAGGATGCTGACAACAGTCCATAATAACAGTAAGCACTGCTGTTTACCAAGTGTGCTCTATTGTGTTTAACCTTACTAAGTAGGCATAATGACGTTTGCGTTTTACAGGTGAACAAACTAAAGCCCAGAGAGGTTAAATAATTGGCTGATGTCATACAGCTTGTAAGACAAGTGCTACCTGCTTACTATTTTGGTCAGAGGGCAGAACTTCTTGATCCTCTGGGTATTGCATCAAACAAAAAGAGCTTTTTTTTCTTATCATTAAAGAGACCACTCAGAGGAATTAGAGACTTAGTGAGAGATTTAAAAATGAGTTAAGATGGCCAAACTTGATGTGGCATACTTGTAATCCCAGCACTCAGTAGGCCAAGGCAGGAAGATCACAAGTTCAGAGCGAGTTTGAGCTATGTAGCAAAGTTCAAGGAAAGCCAGGGGTACATAGTGAGACTCTATCTTAAAGAAAATTTAAAAAAAAAAAAAAAAGAGGTAAGAAAGCTCAGGGGCTTCCACTGAGTCCCATAACCTCTAGTACATCATTCAGGACCCAACTCAAGCCATGCTACAGGGGCAGATGGGGGCTTCACTGAAGGACAGAGCAATCCTGGACAAGCAGCTTTGCTTGAGTGGCCTGACAGGGCAGGGCAGGGCCACAGCAGGTAAGGACTGCTGGGCCAGGACCACAGAGACCTTCAGGACATAGTGCCAGAGTTTGGATCTTGAATGTCCAAGATCCAAGGCCTGTGTTGAAGGTTTGATCTACAGCTTGGCACTATTTGGAAATGGTGGAACCTTTGGGAGGTGGGGCCTAGCAGGTCATTCGGGATGGGCCCTGGAAGGAGATATTAGGCCCCAGTTCCTCTTTATTCTCTCTCTTTTTGTTTTATGGTCATCTTGGATAAGCAGCCTCCTCCAACATGTGCTCTTGCCATGATGTACTATGCTGTCACAGGCCCAAAGCAACAGAACAAGTGACCATGGACTGAAACCATCAGCCAAAATGAATCTTTCCTCCTTTAAGTTGGTTATCTCAGGTATTTGTGATAGCTGACTAAGAAGAGAAGCCTTAAGTCAAGTCTGTTCACATGACTTAACAACTCAAAGACAAATACTGAATGTCTAAATGTGGAAGTGCAGTCATCACCTTGGCCCAAGATCAGCCTGAGGGAGAAAAACAGAACCCCTTGGGCAGTTTGAGGCCAGCAGACTAGCCAGGAGCTGTGTCCAGGGTTGAGAGAAAGGAGTAAGTCTAAACCAGAGGGCAACTGGCAAACTCAGTTATAGAACATGTTTGTTACAGTGGAACTCCTTATGGAACTCGGGGAAAGAGGGAAAGGAGAAGAGAAAGATAAGAGCATCGGTAATATCGCAAACCACCAGATGTGATAGTAGAGGATATAAGGATGTAAATTAAATGCTGTTGAAAATGGGAGGGGGGAGAGGGAGGGGCGGGAGGAAAAGGGGTAAGAGAGAGTATTCCAAGGGATTGAGCAGACCAAAGTAAAGCACACCCACAGAGGGCATACACTGAAACACCCCTTTGAATGTCAACTCAAATCTTAATTATGAAAACCAGGATGATAAAACAGGCACAGTGTGTGGGGGGTGATGGGGTACTAGTGGGAGGGTGGCGGGTGAAGGAAGAAGATTAAGGTAAGATGGACTTCATACACCTATAGGAAAAAACTAAGAAACCTCTTCCAATTGCTTTAAGTGGGGTGGAGGGGGCAGAGGGGGAGAGACGATGGGGGCAATGTAGATAATGTGCAATACAAGACACTTCGGAATTGTTACTGTGAATCCCCCCCCTATAATGAGTATATCCTAATAAAAAATTTATGATAAAAAAAATAAATAAACCCAGAGGGTCAAAGGCTCCATCCCAGGCCCACTGTAGACTGACCTCTGAGTCGCTCTGTTTGGCACCACACTCAGGGTGAAAAGCAAGAAGTGGGAGAGGAACCCTGGGAGCTAGACATGCTGTGCCAGTCTATAGGATGGTTGAGTTAGAATGAGAACCTTGTGGCTTGGAAGTTCTTTGCTTTTGGCTTTAGAATATGCTGATGGCTCACGCCTGTAATCCTAGCTACTCAGGAGGCAGAGATCAGCAGGATCATGGTTCAAAGCCAGCCCAGACCATATCTCGGAAAAAAAAAAAAAACCTCACAAAAGAGGGAGTGCCTTAGGGTATAGGCCCTGAGTTCAAACCCTAGTACAGCAAAAGAAGAAGAAGAAAGAAGAAGGAAGGGGGAAGGGGGAAGGGGGAAGAAGGAGAAGGAGATGGAGAAGGAGTAGGAGAAGGAGAAGGAGAAGGAGAAGAAAACATCTCTAACTCCTTCAAGTTTCTAACCTCTTGCTTGCAAAGGGCATTGGGGGTGTGAGTGAATTCCTAGAGGCTAGAAACGATAGTGATTCTACAGGATTTGCCTCAAGGCCTGGGCATGACCTAAAGAACCTGAGTAAGGGGGACAGCAAGCCCAGAAGGCAGGGGTGAATACCTGGGAGCCTTTCTCCACTGGCCTTCTCCTCCTCCTCCTCTTAGTCACTGCTTTCAGGCAGTGTTTGCCCTTAGCATGGTCCCCCTTCTGGGTGGCCTTTACTGGGGCTGATTTAAGGAGGCCCTTTAACTCACACATGTCTCTCCCATGTGCTGGCCTCTGGGTTAATTTTGAGTTTCTGGTTCTATAGGAAGCCATAGCATAATGCATTGAGGAAATATTTTATATCTTAAAGAGAACACATCGTCTGTCTTTCTGAAACTTCCAACTGAACTCTTGAAGTCAATACTCAAAACATATAGTAGTCAATACTCAAAAACAATTAGCATTTTGATGAATAGAAGCAAGACCCACACTTTGGTGCTCTTTCATGGTGCACTACCCACAAAGATCACTATGGGGAAAGCTGGGCAGAAGATGGCCTGCTTTTTCCCCATGCCAGCACACACATCAGCCCCTTAGCCTTTTATCCAGATGAAGGGGCATGATAGTGGGAAATGCCAGCCTGTGAGCTACCCAGGGGATGGGATGGTAAAGAGTTGGGTATGGATGTCACAAGTCAAGAATGCAGAAAAAGGTTCCTAGCAGGCCCCTTTTCAGCAGAATGGAAAACTATAATCTGATGTGTCATTCTCAAAGAGGAAAAAATGGACTTGTACTGTTTTCCTCTCAGGGGCCTATCAAAATTGCTAGGGGAAGAGCAAAACAAACAACAACAACAACAACAACAAAAAAGGACAGATGCACTCAGTGTAGAGTGTGTGCTTAGTATGCACTAGGCCTTGGCTTTGATCCCCAGCAGCACACACACACAAAAGGCCAGGCTAATGATGATGATGAGAAGCAAGAAGTGCTACAAAGGAGACAGCCCTAATTATCTAGCTCCAGTTTCTTTAATAACATATGCTGGCCATTTCAAGAGCTGTTGTTTAAGTCCACCCTCCTATAAGAACTCCTGTTCATAAGAGAGCCCCATCAGACCTTCTAGCTTGAGGAATGTGACTGTTGCTTCCCCTATGAAAATTGTCCGATTGCAAGGCAGTAAGAGCAAGCTGATGTCTTCTTTGGGTTTCCGTAGCATCTTCGCAGCATTGTAGCCTGATTGTACTTAACTGTGCTTATGTTTTTCTCCTTGACTAGCTTGGAAACTCCAAGAAGGCTAGAATATATTTATTCACTCTAATGTCATTAGCACAATGTCACACACACACACAGCAGCTAGCCAGCAAATACTTGTTAACATAAATGGGTAATGAGATAGAAACATGAAAGCTGGAAGTACAAGAGACAGGAGAGTTGGGAAATGGCCTGGTCTGGAATGCATGGAGAAAGAGGCAGTGGGGTCATAGGTCCAAATCTCCCTTCACCTGTCTCCTCTCACCAACTCATCCTCCAAGTAGAACAGGAAACAAATTCTGTAAACTCTCAAACTAAACAACCAAGATTCCTTTCAGAACAAGGGTCACAATGACGGGGAAAATGCTGGAAGCAGATTCCCAGCATAAATTGTACAGGATTGAATGCAGCAAAGGAAAGAGGTAAAAAAAAAAAGGACAAAGGAAAGATCCAGGTAAAAATGAGGGAGGGAGTACTGATACAGATCTTGAAAGCAAGCAATATAAAAAAAAAAATCATTTTCTGAAAACCACAGAAGGGGGAACTATAGCATCATGGGGTTCATAAATTCTGGAGGTCTTTTCCTCCTAAAACTGTGGGAAAATTCATTTCAATTAAAAATGAGGATCAGGTTGGGGGTGGGCTCAATGATAGAGCATTTGCAAAGCTTGTGAGAGGTCCTAGGTTTGATCTCCAGCTCCAAAAAATTTAATTTAACTCAGTTTTTTTTAAAAAAGCAACAGAAGCTGGGTGTCAGTGGCTTATACCTGTAATCCTAGCTACTTGGGAGGCTGAGATCAAAGCCAGCTCAGGGAAGTAGTTCGAGAGACCCACATATCCAAAATAATTAGAGCAAAATGGACTGGAGGTGTGGTTCAAGTGGTAGAGGGCCTACTTTGCAAGTGTGAAGCTCTAACCTCACAAAACAAAACAACAACAAAAAACAAACAAAAAACCGAAAGAGAATTGTGATCAAATTCAATACAAAATTGCTTTAAAATACAAGAAAAATTAGGAGCAGAATGATGTGTATTTAGATGATAAAAAGTAAGTCAAAGACACAATAAATCCAAAACCAATGAAAATGATAACCTAAATAGCTTTTTAAAGTCAAGGGAGGGCTAGGAGCATGACCCAAGTGGTTGAATACTTGCCTAGCATACAGGAGGCCTTGAATTCAAACCCTAGTATGGCCAAAATAAATAAATTTTTTTAAAAATCAAGGAAAAGAAAACAGATATGAAAGAAAAATGAAATTAGAAAACTCTGAAATAAGATTCTTTGAGGAAAAAAGATCTGTAAAAAAGGTGAAAGAACCTGGAAAAGAGGTTAAAAAAAAAAACTCTAAGTGAAGCCTAAACTAAAAAACTAAAAGACATACAAGAGAAAATAAATTATATAGATGCTGCAATAAAAGAATTAGTAGATGAAAATAAAAATCTTCCCATCAAAAGGAAATGAAGAGAAGACTTTTGATTTCTGCCAAGATAGAGCAACAGGAATTAAACACACCCTTCAAAGTAGGTTAGGAGCCTGGCCCAGTGGAAGAGTGGAGATGATGGTGAGGACAAGCCATTATCGCAAGCATGTTTTAGGCCCTAGGCTGAGAGAGAGGGGTGGGGGGAAGGGGGGGAGGGGGAGAAAAGGGGGAAGGGGGAAAGGAGGAGAGGAAGGGGGAGAGGAGGAGGGGGATGGAGAGAGGAGGAGGGGGAAGGGGAGAGGGAGAGAAAGAAAAACTCTCCTGACAGAAGCAACTAATAAACTGAGAAAAATATATGCCATGATGGTTCTCAGGTCACTGGACATCAGGCAATGGATGACACCACCCCTGAGAAAAGGAAAATAAATGAGGTTGCCAGAAGATTTCCCTAGGATACTATCTGAGGCAGTGTCCAGGCTGCAGAGCAGTAAGAAGGAACTCAAATAGAGCTTTATGATCTCACTGAGTTGAAAAGACAAAGATCAGAATTCAAAGAGCTCAAGTCAGCTAGAATCACAGGGAAGAGCACAGACTGGAAGGAACTTCATGAAGAGAGCTAGAGATCAGCAGGAACTGATGTGCACATGCAACGTAGGAAGATGAGAAGAAGGAAAGAACAGCTGGAAAGTAATTCCTAGAGCTCCGACAGGGCTGAAATAGGATTTGTTCTCGACCGTTGGAATGGAAACAACTCCTGATGCATGGGGCATTGCTTTATAGTGAGGTTAAATGATCCGTAGGTCAACATGGATAGATCATCAGTAAACTGTAACATAAAGCTAAAAAGCATAAATGCATGTAATTGGAATTCCAGAAGAAAGTGGGGCAACAGAAAAATACCTGGAGAAATTATGGTAGAAAATTTTATGAATTTGATGAAGACTCACAGATTTAAGAAGTCCAAATAGAATAAACATAGAGAAAAAAACCCACCAAGATACATCATATTAAAACTGCTGGAAAGATAATGATAATGAGGTAATACTCAAAACAACCAGACAGAAAAATAAACCATTTTATAGTGGAAAACAAAATTGTTAATTACTGGTGACTTCTCATCATCACACAAATCAGGAGATAATAGAAAGGCATCTTGGAAGATCTGACAGAAAACAAGTTGTCCACTTAAAATTCTATATCAAAAAATGATGAATAATAAAGACTTTTAAAGCCAAATAAAAGTTGAGAGATTTGTTGCCAACAGATCTGCACTATAAGAAAGCTAAAAGAAGTTCTGCAGAAGGAAGAAACTGGATCCACCTGAAGAAACCAAGAGATCTTAAATGGTAAATATGTGGATGAATACATTATTCTGTTTTTAATCTCTTAAAATGATAGCTATTTAAAGCAAGAGCAGTAACAATATGTTTTCAAAATATGTGGAAATAAAATATGCTACAAGAACATGAAAGGCAAGAGCAAATGGAAGTAAACTGTTGTAAGGGTCTCACATTCCATGAGAGGTGTCTAGTATTATTTAAAGGAACATTGCAATAAATTAAAGATACACATACACACACATAAAACTCCCGAGCAACCACTGAGAAACAAACATACTTAAACTAGTAGTGGAGGTATAAATGGAATTTGAAAAAATAGTAGGAAAAGAATAAACAATAGCCAAATTGAAGCAAAAATATGGACCAGCACTGAAATTGCATGACTCTTAGGCAGTGCTCTTATGATAGCAAAAGTGCAAAGAATTTGCCACATAAAGCATCAGGGTAAAGAAAGATTTCTCAGAAAAGGTGAAACTTAACTTAACCTTGAGAGCTAAGAAGCACTTGGGAAGGAGACAGAAGCAGGAAAATAATATATGCCAAGATGAAGGTGGGAGATGGGTGTGTTATCAGTTTTCCATTACTGTAACAAATACCCAAGATAATCACTTATAAATAGAAAAGGTCTGTGATGGCACATGCCTAAACTCACAACACTCAGGAGGCAGAGAGGAGAAGCCATAGATGGGGAAGGGTTAGGTTCAGTCTTTGGAGGGAAATAACCTACCCCATGAGAATCCCATTAATATCTTCCCAGGGCAGTGCCCCTGTGACCTAGGTATTTTTCTTAAAGATCCCACCACCTCACCTCTCATAACATCAAAAAATTAAACCTCTACATGAATTTTGGTGGGGATAGACAACATCCAAACCATGCCATATGTGTATCTAGTCAGAGAGCTTAAAAAAAAAAAACAAACCCAGAAGTTGAAGGGTCTACTCTAGATCTTGGCTCACACAGGTAGACTTTGCTCTTCAGAACTATACTTCGAATAACTTGACCTGTTGCCTGCTGTATCATCTTGTTGTCACTTGAAGGCTAGTCTCTCTCAGTTCACCTGCCAGATTCTTGGCCACCCAGATTCTGGTTGTGGGCATCCCATACATTCTGTGCCACTTACTTTCAGTTCTTTGATATACATTAGTCCAGGTCATCTACCACTTTCTTCCTGGGAACATCCTCCATGTGACCACAGTGGCCACAGCTGCTCGTGCCTTATGTGTACCCTGGTTCCCTTTCCTCCCAGCCAATTCAACAAGGTACTTTTGCTCCTTTCTCCTTGGCGACCAGGCATTCAAGTCACAGCAAACACGTTTGTGAAAAAAATCCCATTGCTTTAGCTGATGAATGTTTATGACCAGCATAATCTGACGTGAACATTTTGGTGTGGGACATTGAAAGGGATTTCCCTAGAAGTCATGTACATGCATTGCGACAGTTGAATAACAATTAGAAAGACCTAAAGGTGAGGAGAATAAGTTTTTTAATCCAGAAATGTGGACCAAGAAATACTGAATTGACTGCTTCAGAAAATGAAGGTTCTCCTTAACATGAAACACTTACAAACTTACATTTACAGAGACTGGAAAAGCTCAGCAGTCCTGACGACATTACTCTGTAAAAATAAACTCTTTTCCCTCTGTTCTCTTACCTCTATTAATACAGAATACTTCTGTGACCCCCAAACTTGTGATTGCTCCCCACTAGCAAGCAAACAATCAATTTGACAATAGAAACCAGCTAGGGAACTTCTAATTCAACTCAGTTCTGACACCAACCACCTGGAGATAGCGTCAGCTCACACAGGCTGAGAATTCAGTTCCCCAGCATGCCCCACTGCAGATGACAATTGCAAGCAAAAGGTTACGACCGATACTTCTGACTTATGTCAGGTAATGGGTTCCTATTATTCCCTCCTCAGATTCGACTAATTTGCTAGGGCAGCTTACAGAACTCAGGAAAGCACTCGTTTACTGGTTTGTTGTAAAGGAGATTGTAAGGGATACTGCTGAGCATCTGAGGAAGAGATGCACAGGGCAAGGCGTGTGGGAAGGCATGCAGAGCTGCTGCATCTCACCTGGCACACACCCTCCAGGACTCTCCTCACATCCTCTGGAAGCCCTCCAAACCTGTCTTTTGGGCTTTTATGGAGGTTTCATCACACAGGGGGCATGATTGATTGTATCATTGACCAACTCCCTGGAGGTTGGAAGATGAGACAGAAAGTCTTAACATTCTAATTATATCTTGGTTTTTCCAGTGGTCACCCCCATCCTGAAGCTATCTAGGGGCCCCTATCTAGGGATCCCAGCTTTCAATCAACTCACTAGTATGCATACAAAAAAGACACTTTAAAGATTCCCAGGATTTGGGGAGTGGTATGCCAGGATATATGGAGGAAGATCAAACACATCTTTCACAGTATCTATTATTTCTTAGTCACTCTAATTATGGAAGAAGTCGCTGGTTACCTATCCAGGGTCCTTTCTGCACTGCTTCCTTCCTAATGAGCTTGAAATTGTTGGAGAGCTAGTTAGCCCAGCTAAAGGACTACTTTGCTCAGCCCCCTGTGAAAAACGGGCAGCCAATGAACTGCAAGCAGAAGTCAGTGAGGAGTCCTGGCACAGATCTTTGAAGGAGGCAGACTCAGCTGGAAGGGGCCTTTTTACCCTCCCTCTCCCTACTCCTTCTTTCCCAGAAGAGAGCTGCATGGACATGCTGGGGCCAGAGAACTTGAGGGTGACAGGCACCAGCCATGATAAGAGAGTAGAAAGAGACATCCAGGACCCTGAGGATATGATGCAGCTACAGTTTTTTAATGAAAGGAAAAAATACTCCAATACTAGCAACACTAGCAACTGAACATCAGCCCAACTGATACAGTAACTTGGAAACATTGCTTACCTGAGACCTTAGTTTCCTCATTTGTAAGCTGACAGGGTCCTACTAAAAGATCTCAAAAGTTCCCTCAATTTCCAAAATTCTATGACTTTAAGACTATTTTTTTTTTTTTTTTTGGTGGGTCTGGGCTTTGAACTGAGGGCTTCATGCTTGCAAATCAGGTGCTCACATGGTAGGCGCTCTACCTCTTGAACCACACCTCCAGTCCCTAAGACTATTTATGATGTACAAGTACAAAATGTCCAAGGCTTATCTATTCTGTATTCCATCTCAGGGCAAATCCCAAAACGTGTGCATCATTAGGTAGAAGTCAAAATAATTATGGCCATAGTTACCATACCACCCAGTAATTACACTCCTGGATATATACCAAGCATAAATGAAAAAACACACAAAGACTTATACAGAAATGTTCATAGCAGCAAAAGGTGGAAATGATCCAAATGCTCACCACAGAGGTAACTACTTAAACTACTTTTGCTGAAAATCACTGACTCCTTACTTGAGTGCATGAACTAACTGAAAGCTTGGCATTCCTGCCTCCATTTTTGTATCTGTGTCCTTTGTTCTAAGCCATTCATCTTGTAGCCACCTTGGAATCCAATAAGAATAGGACTGATCAAAAACATGTTTCCAAAAAAAAAAAAAAAAGGAACAGCAAAACCCCCACAGGACAGACCACCTGTCAGGCACTGATGGCTTACTTATCCTGACCAGATTGTTCTCCTCAAGTGATGACAGTGATATCAACTTCTCTGGAACTTCCCTAAACAAGGACTGAGATAGTGATCAACCAGGCAAAACCACTGATCAGGACTGTTTGACTATGCGTACGTTTTGCCCCCTGCTCTCTTTGTTTATTTAAACCTGAAGCGCATGACTGTACCCTAAAGTTGACTAAAGTCAACTGAGTGCTTACTCTGCCTCTTCCCGTGATGCGCACAAGTCACATCAATCTCTTTTCTCTGCCCTTCACCACACTCACCTCTTTATTTGGCATGTTGGGGAAAGTGGCTAGACCTCATATGTAAAACCCCAGGAGTTTGGGCCTGGTACCTAAAACTCCTGTTTCAAGATGAAAGTATAAAGGAAATGTGGTCTAGTCATACCATGGCATGTTCCCATTCAACCAGAAGAATGAAGCTCTCATGCACGCTACAACATGGATGAACCTTGAAAACACTATGCTAAGTGAAAAAAGGCCAGACACAAAAGACCGTAAAGACTTGTATGTTTGTCTAACATACAAGTTACATACTAACTTGTAACATAATAATTCCATTTATATGAAATGTCCACAACAGGCCAATCCACAGACAGAAATGTTAGTGATTGCCAGGAACTGAGAGGTGGAGTCAGGAGAGGGCAATGGGCCATGCCTGCCAAAAGATGGGGTTTGTTTTTGGGGTGATGAAAATATTCTGGAATTACCCTGGGGATGGTTGCACAACTGTGTGAGTATACTAAAAAATGCTGACCTGTGTCTTCTTAAGTGGTGACATTTCATGGTATGTGAATTACATCTCAGTTTTTAAAAAAGAATGACTATGAAGCATTTTGAGTGAAGTAGACTTCACCCAAATTAGCTTCTTTTGCTGTGTGTCAGCCAGGATGCCTTTAAAGAAACTTCAGGGGAAGGTAGAAGGTCAGGGAAGCTGGGAGTCGGGAGGTTAAGAAAAAGTCACAAATGGGTGTTTCCAAGTGAATGGCTTGACTTTGAGGCAAATTTAGAAAATTGGGAACTCGTAATAAGAATGTAAAATGTGTTTTTATTTCACATTAAAAAGAAAGCAGCATTATAGGCGTCCTCAAACAGCTTTGTCTAACATACAAGTTACATACTAACTAAAATGAGTAAGTAAAAGGTGGTACTCCAGCTTTCCTTAACTTCTACTTGCTTCCACAATCACAACCCCCAATAGAATATTGTTGTTGGCTGTACTGGGATTTGAACTGAAGACCTGAAGCTTGCCAGGCAGGCAGTCTACCATGCTAACATGCAACCATAATTACATTAGAGCATGTATATGTGGAATTTTAGAACCAGGAAATTCAACATCATCCTTCAAACAGTAACCCAATTAAACAAAAGGATGGTTAATCTAAGACACTTTTAGTGACAAACTGGGAAATCCCACATAGTCTTAGGCCATCCCTGGGCTGAAGTAGTCAGAGAACAATTTGGAGCACATGGAGTTTAGTGCCTTCTCACTTGTCCTTAGGTGGACCTCAAGATGATTTCAACTCCCCCTGCCCAATCCTAACCTCTTAACCTTAATGTGGATTTCATAATTTGGATATTGTGTTTATGCATAAGTGAATAAGCTCTTGTAGGCATATTGGGGAGGAACAGAACATTATTTTTGGAGGGGGGAGTTGTTGAAAACACACAGCATTATATCATAATACCAGCATCTCTGTCATGACTACGACCACCACTGCTACTGCCATCACTATCATCACCAATCTCACCACATCACTAACATCACCAGCAGAACCATTATCACTGTCACCACCACCAAATCTCATCACATAATGGTAACCTAACAAAGGAAACAAATGTTTCCAAAGTAGTCTCTCTTAATCCAGGTATCTGAAAATTTTACTAATTTTTGAGCTGTTTTCTTACGTATGCACTTGAAGTTGATGTTAGATCCCAGAGCACCAGTTTGAATGGTCAGTTGGCACCCAGTGTTCCAATCATGCCACAATAAGCCATCGCAGTGTGCAGGCGTGGGTATGCTGACAGGGTAGCTGGCTGGTGCCTGCCTGTCCTTTTCTCATAAGGTGGGAATGAAAGCACACTTCCAGTAAGCCAAGAGGCACTTGGCAGCCATCCCTCACTTTTCCAAAGCTACTTATCATGGGTCTGACAGGTTGTAGGGAACTCATGGCCAAGGACAGGTCCAGGGAGCCTTGGCAGCTGCCCCAAATGTTCAGGGCATTTAAAACCAATGCCATGCTTCGATGAGGTTGTTGGAAGCTTTACACCTGCTCAGCCAGGAATGACACCTGCCAGTTTCCTGTTAAATATAGAAAATTGAAGCTGAAGCGCCTGACCTGTTTGACCCTACTCACCCCTCAGTCCCCCCCTCAGTCCCGCTTTTGTGATACATAACACTTGCTCTTTCCCTTTCAGGGAGCCCTCTGGTACAATGAACTTATTTTTACACTATTTAGAATGATACTGCTCACACTTTTCTTGGAACTGTTTTCAAATACATTTCAGCCTCTTTTAAAATGAAAATTCTTTACACTCATCTTCTTTAAGTAGTACAACCATGCAAAAAGGAAAAAAGATATGTTCAGATTTAAACATTTTTCCTAATTTTGAATGTCTAAAAACTGAATGTTTTCTTCTTATAGGAGTATATAATTAAGCTTTCTATGTTTATTACTTATACTCCATTTCTCTCCCCAAATGAGAAACTGGCCCAGATAACAGTGGAGTATGAGCACCATTTTGACAATCTCAGCACCACCATCACTAACAACACCACCATCACCAGTCTTACCATTAATTTATTCCATAGAAGCACCTTAACTGAAAATTCATGGAGTCATTGTTAAGTTTTGACTATTTAGAGTCAGGCTTGAGTTCAAATCCCAGTCCTATATCCCAGGACTTCATGATAAGAATGCAATAAACTATGAAAATTATTATTGCTTGCCTACTTATCCCAAATTTCTATTTCCATGCAAACTCAAATGAAGTTAACTTAAGTATAAAGTTTGTGATGTGTATAGGCATGATTGCTGGGAGAAAAAACTACTTGAGAATTAACTACATCTGTTCTTAAGTACAGATGACTTCATTAACTTAAAAAGGCATAGTCATTTACAGAAATTCATAGGATAGTACTCTCACCTGCATAATGACAGGTGCCCATATTATTCATTGTGACCCTATAGGTTAACAAAGTACTCACAACCTAAATGTCATTGTAAGGAATTGGCTGAATAAAACACTGCACAACTACATGATGAATGCTATGAATCCATGTAAAGGAGGGAAGCTAGCATCTCTTCAACATGGTTTTAGCTGGAGATGTGGCTCAGTGGCAGAGCACCTGTCTAGCATGTGCAGAGCTGCTGGGTTTGATCCTCTACACACACATACAAGATAAAAATTGAAGAAAGAGGCTGCAAAAAAGTGTGTTTGAATGTGAAGAAACTACAAAGGTATGAAAAACTATGGAATTTTTCTGCAAGGATATAAGAAAGATATAGATTAAGATAATATCGTTACTAACATTGCTTCAAGGGAGGCAAACAGTATCTCAAGGAACACAGGAGGAAGGGAAACTAACTTTCCACTGTCTTTTAGCAGTTAGTGCTGTGACCATGTAGTAACTACTCAAAAAATTTTTATCTTGTAAAGGCATGGTAGGATTTCTACAGAAAAACATATTTAATGTGCTTTCAAGTTAGTACACTTTCAACTAACAAAATATGTTCTTAATGGAATTTTAAAAACCAGGTTGCTCTCACCTATTAAATTGGATAAGTTTATCGTTGGCTTAATTTTTACCATACTGAACAAGTAAATACATTTGGGGTTTTACTTATCCTTCCTTTTTTTTCAAGGAAGAAATCAATGTGTTCAGAAAGCTGCATTTAAATCGATAATGAAGTCTTCAATAAAGAGAAAAAAGAGAAAAAGAGGACACCATCAGGACACAAACGTTTATGTGATTTTAGCCATTACAACAACAGTTCAGAAATATCTCAAATGTTACATCTATGTCGTCAATATTACAAAAGGAGAAAAAAAAGTGACAGGCAACAGTGAAGAGCACCAGAGACCCAGCGCACACACCTAAGGTAGACCATGCTTCCTTCCTTCAACTGCCAAGATATCTTCACAGGTAAGCCCCCCACCCCCTCGCCTTCCTTCTCACATTTCCCTAACCTGCTTCGGGTGGTTTATTTAAGCCTCATCCTCCCCCTCCTCCTCCTCAAACTCCCCCTGTTCATCAGCTGTGGCGTCTTGGTACTGCTGGTACTCGGACACCAGGTCGTTCATGTTGCTCTCGGCCTCGGTGAACTCCATCTCATCCATGCCCTCGCCGGTGTACCAGTGCAGGAAGGCCTTGCGCCGGAACATGGCGGTAAACTGCTCCGAGATGCGCTTGAACAGCTCCTGGATGGCCGTGCTGTTGCCGATGAAGGTGGCCGACATCTTGAGGCCGCGGGGCGGGATGTCGCACACGGCGGTCTTGACGTTGTTGGGGATCCACTCCACGAAGTAGCTGCTGTTCTTGTTCTGCACGTTGAGCATCTGCTCGTCCACCTCCTTCATGGACATGCGGCCTCGGAAGATGGCGGCCACCGTCAGGTAGCGGCCGTGGCGGGGGTCGCAGGCGGCCATCATGTTCTTGGAGTCGAACATCTGCTGGGTGAGCTCGGGCACTGTCAGGGCGCGGTACTGCTGGCTGCCCCTGCTGGTCAAGGGTGCGAAACCAGGCATGAAGAAGTGCAGGCGCGGGAAGGGCACCATGTTCACGGCCAGCTTGCGCAGGTCTGCGTTCAGTTGGCCCGGGAAGCGCAGGCAGGTGGTGACCCCGCTCATGGTGGCCGACACCAGGTGGTTGAGGTCTCCGTAGGTGGGCGTGGTCAGCTTCAGCGTGCGGAAGCAGATGTCATAGAGGGCCTCGTTGTCGATGCAGTAGGTTTCATCCGTGTTTTCCACCAGCTGGTGGACAGAGAGGGTGGCGTTGTAGGGCTCTACCACGGTGTCGGACACCTTGGGCGAGGGCATGACGCTGAAGGTGTTCATGATGCGGTCTGGGTACTCCTCACGGATCTTGCTGATGAGCAGGGTGCCCATGCCGGACCCGGTGCCGCCTCCCAGCGAGTGGGTCAGCTGGAAGCCCTGGAGACAGTCACAGCTTTCTGACTCCTTCCTCACCACGTCCAGGACCGAGTCCACCAGCTCAGCTCCCTCTGTGTAGTGGCCTTTTGCCCAGTTGTTTCCTGCACCGCTCTGGCCTGCCAGAGAAAGAATTCTTATGTCAGCCACTGTCGTATTAAATTCCTTACCTTAAACCCCTTAATACAGATCAATGAATCACTGCTCAGGAAGATGACTTCAGGTCATCACCAAATGAACAAATGTAAAATACTTGACCACACATATAATTATAAATAAGGAAGCCTAGGACGCCTGGCTTTTGAAGGTACAAGCAAGCATTAATTTGTAAATGTACACTGAGACTCAGTCTTCATCTGGCAGTCATATTTCTCCACCCTGAGGTGCCCAGTATAAAATGAACCCCTCATGCCATCAGCCATACCAGGCACTCACCAAACACGAAGTTGTCTGGCCTGAAGATCTGGCCAAATGGTCCAGATCTGACCGAGTCCATTGTGCCTGGCTCCAGGTCCACCAGGATGGCCCGAGGTACATATTTGTTACCTGCAGGGGACAAAAGTTGATTTCAACTTGCAGGCAGAGAGCTTTGTGGAGAAGGGCTTGGTAACAGCCCTTCTTGCAGGCAGTGATGTTCCCAAACAAAGAAGGACGCACTACAGGTTTTCTAAGGGCTTGGTTGGCACAGAAGAGTCCACCCCAGTCAAAGAGTGGTTATCCTAAAATGGCTACTCCACCCTTTTTTGGGAGCCAGACCACGGAAAAGGAGTGAAGGGTAGAAAACTGAAGTGGGGGAGGGCATTTAAAAGTATTACCAGTGGCTTCATTGTAGTATACATTGATTCTTTCCAGCTGCAAATCACTGTCTCCATGGTAACTGCCAGTGGGGTCGATACCATGTTCATCACTGATGACCTCCCAAAACTGAGACACAAAAAGGCTGTATTTAACCATGTACGTCCGCCCCTAGAGAGGCCACCATTCACAATGAAAAGCACCCCCCTCCTCGTTCTGACGACTCAACATTTCAGGAGCTTTAAAGGTCTGTGCAACCCAAGCACAGCTTTAGGGCTTGTATTTTTCAGGGTCAGAAAGTTAAAACTGGGCGTTTCTCAGGCAAACAGCTGCTGATAAGGGGAGGTAGGAGTTATGCAGGGAGGGTCCAGCCAAAGACAGACACTGCGGGTCAACCGCAGCTGCAAAGCTCAGCGCTCTTGGTGACAATCTGGGGTTGTGGCAGGAGGCGGAGTGCAGAGGGCCCCCAGTCGGCGGAGAGGGGGGAGGTGCGGGGGAACCGGGAGGCAAGGTTGCTGAAGAAGGGTGGTTTTAGATTCAAAGCACGTTCTGTGACCGCGAGACAATCACTCTCCTCCCCTCCCCCGCAGCTCGCCTAGTGTTCAAGCGAGTAAAATCAATTGTCCTCGTGTCCCGGCCCCTCCCGAAGAAAGGCGCGAGCACTGCCTCACAGACACACCCTCATCCTTTCCTAAAGCACGCAAACCAGTCCAAGTGGCGAAGGGGCAGGAAAGGAACCAACCGGGATTCCAAGTGAGTTGCAGTAAAAATGAGTAAGATACTCCCTCCCTGAAAGTCCGAGTCCACGCCCCACTCGGTTGCACAAAACAGCTCCCAGGGTTGCATTTGGCGAGCTCCTGGCCTAGCTAGGACCGCACCGCGCCCAGGGACCCAGAGGGACGCTGAGCTCGGCTCTTTCGGGGGCCCAACCCTCTCCCCAGCGGGGCGCCCACCTTGGCGCCGATCTGATTGCCGCACTGGCCGGCCTGGATGTGCACGATCTCGCGCATGGTGCCTCGCTAGCTTCTTCCTGGCTCCGGTGTGTGTCTGTGGGTCTGTCGGTTCTCTCCCTCCACACCCACTTCGGGTCAACAGGATTGCGCTCGGGAATCGACGGGCTGAGAGCTTCGGCCCAGCGGGCTCCGGCTTTTATATAGGGAGGGTGGGGCGGCCCGTGCAGGCCGCGCCCCCAGCCCAAGCCCCCCAGTCCCCTTCAAGCTGGCGCTCTCCAGGCCTGGCTGACGTAATGCTCAGAGCCCTAGGGACAGTCCAGGGGGCTGGACTACGGACCTACGGCCAATCAGCGCCGGCGGGAAGACCGGGAGAGGGGTGGGGGCTCCTGGGAGTAGGGTGGGGAAGTGAGCATTGTCTAGGGATTGGGGAAGGGCTGAACGTGGGGTGGGGGTGTACGTGAAGAAGCTGAGGGCTGGAGAGTGGGGAGACTGGGGTGACTAGCTCTGGGGCCCGGGGTGGGAGGAGAGCTGGCACTGGGCGGGGAGGAGGGAGAGCTGGAGCAGGTGGACAGGCCGTCAGGTACGCCCGGTGCGGGCAAGTGGGAGGATTTAAGTGTCGCAGGCTGCGCTGTCAGCGCAAATTGGGGCTCTTCTGCTGCCGCCCGCCAGAGTTCGCCTCGCACCTGGTGAGATTACTGCCCCTTTCCCCCTCCCTGGAGGCCAACGACTGCCCAGGCTCTGATGCCTCGTTACAGAGACCCTTAGGGGAAGACAGGTGATCCCAGCAGGCAGTTGTGTGTCATCGGGAGCTAGGGATCCGAAGGGCCTCGACTACAGACACTCGTGGTTCCAGAGCACCAGGGTGCCGACCCCGCCCCCTTCATCAGCTGTTTTCGTCTTTGTCTTTGTGGAGGGTTGTTAGTTCCTCCGCCACGGCCACAGCGGTCAAGGGGTGGGGTGACTTCTGAGTCCCCTCCAGCTCTGCCCGACCCCACCCAAGAGTACTTGGTGCCTAGGCTGATACCAACGACCCCTCCACCCTGCGGGTTGGCTTTTCCTAGCAAGTGATGGAGTGGGTGTGGCTGGCCGCGCGCAGCAGCGTGGACTGCCCTAGGGGCGGGTCTGTCAGTGGAACAAAGGGCACAAAAGCGTGGGATATGTTTCCAAACTGAGTATGGAAAATAACTCTGTTGGTGCTCTTCTTCTTAGGGTTCGGTTCCCCTGTTGTCAAGTAAGGGGGTGTATGGCGCGGCGAACATTATCTTCCTTCGCCGCTGCCTTTGTGCTGCGGATGGGGGATGGGGTGGGGTGAGGGATACGCCTAAAAACTGCAGCACCGGGAAGGAAAGGCCACCCCAGACCCAGGCGCGCTCACACGGACGCGTGCGCAGACGCGAAGCACTTACACTCCTTTCCCATCCGCATTCTCTAAGTGTTCGAAGAAGGAGCAGGTCTCTTTGTTACACTTCGTGTTCGCGCGCGTGTGTGTAGAAGTTAAACCGCGCGCGTTTGAGGAAGGGAGAGAAAAGGATGGCAGAAACGTTCATTGCTGAACCTGTTCCCTGTAATTCCATGGTTGAAGGGAGTCCCCACCCCCAGCTGGGACGGGTGGTTTGCGAGGTTACGTGACCCCTTTTCCATCCTCTAACGAGAGAGGCCAAATGATCCGGGGTCCCGCTGCGGAGCGGAGCTCGCAGCTGTTGAGTGAGGCCCTCCCAGAACTATCAGCAAGCTGTCATCGCCTCTCTTTTCTGCTGGGGGATAGGAGGGAACCTTAAACTCATTTCTAATGTACAAAGAGAAATAGCAAGAACAAAAACCCAGTTGTCCCCAAATATCCAGGGGGCTCAGACTGGAGCTCGAGGATCAGAGTTCCTATGACGCGATTGCGGGTGACCAGGTCAGGTGGGAACCGGCGAAAGGCAGAGCAGCAGAAAATCTGCCTACATATGCCCCACTAGCGGGGTTCCAAGGACCTGGGCCCTGAACCCCAATTTTCTAATCCGGATCCTACAGATGTAGAAAGGGCGAACAATTACGGAGGCCACCCAACAAGTTAAAGATAGGGCACAGGATGGAATTACAAAGGGCGCCCAAGCCCTCAGGGAAGGTGACTTGAAAGGGCTGTAGCAGGTGTCAACTCGGAGGTGGCGGCTCCTATGGGACCGAGCTGCCCTGGAAGTAACAGAGAGAGGGCGGCACCCGCGCTGCGAGTGTAGACTAGGCGTGGAGCGGTCAGCGCCTCGCGACCAGAGCCAAGAAGCAGCCCCCAAATGCGCAGAGTTCTAGGGGCTCTGGGGGCTCGGCTCCTCGCCAGTAAACTGAGCCGGTCTTAAGGTTCACTTCTCAGCTTGTTTCGGAGTCAGATCTTCGTGGAGTGCCTGTGCTCAAGATTGTAGAGATGAAAGGACAGACTCTTTCTTCTCGGATTTCTTTTAGGAGAGGTTTGGGATAGAAAGAGCTTTGAAATCATCCTTCTGAAAGCCCGTATGTCTTTGGAGATCCAGCCTTCTTGGCCCAAGAGGTGCTTTTCTTTCGTGCTTTATGCGGCAGTGTTTCCCACCCCCAACCCCTTCGGAGCAGGCATTCCGTGCCCCACCCCCACTCGCCATTGGAAGTATGCTGCTGCACATTTTTACTTTCACAAAGAGCTAGGGGTTTTTTTGTGTTGAAATGTTCATAACAACCACGTCTTACTCCAAAGTCTTTCAGTTTATCTGCTAACTTTTTGTTGTTGTTTTTGATGGCACTGCTACTGGCGTTTGAAGTCAGGGCTTCACACCTGCTACCAGGCGCTCTACTGCTGGAGCTACGGCTCCCCTACGCCCCTTTTTAATCAACCCTGTTTCATGTAGCTTGCAGGAAGAGCTACTGGGAATTAAAGAAAAAAATTGCTCTCAGTTGGGTCCGCAGTATTTCCTTTTGTCTGTTCATTATACACAGTTCCTGGCAATTTAGGTCATTTTGTATCTGACATGAAGATTTCGGGACAATGTATTTCAAGATCACGTACAATCAGTTTTTAATGATGTGCTGATATTTAAGTTTTTCCCCTTCTACAGACAGTCATAGAAATCCTGCTGTGTAAAATAAAACCCAACATTCGTTTTTATGCGTAACTGATTTGTGTGGCTGAGATGAGCAAGATGGCTCCTAAACTATTAAAGTTACATTTGCTTTTAGAATTTTCAGTAAATCCTCAACTGTGCATTCTGCACACAAGAATCATTATTTTAAGCAATTGAAAAATTCTGATACGTAAATGCATAGTAGATTTTGGGAGCACTAGTTTCTTGCTGCAAAATATGTTTTAACACGGTTATTGAAATTACAAGATATTTACTTTAGGATTTCTCCCCACGGCGGACTCGCGTCTGCGGCTTAAAGCACAAGTTCGCACCCCACTTAGCCTAGTCTCCGCCAGCCTGGATGCCCGCGGTTTCCTAGGCAACGCACACTTGCCTATGAATGAAAAGGAATTGAAAGAGACTGCAAAGACTGCAAATCCGTCATTATTTCCTAACCCCCCCACCCCCCTTCTCAATGCTCTCTGAGAGTTAGAAATACTGGAACGCTACCAATCCTAACATTTATGCAGGGGAGTAAAATTCCCAGGGAACTGGGGCTAGAAAGGGGTCGCAGCCCCACATTGTAACCGTGGGAGGGGTCGGGGAGGACCTCCTGGGATCTGTTTTCTCACTCGGGTTGTTTATCTCCCACTGCCCTCCCCCTTCCCTCTCCCGCCTTCCCTGCTCGGGTGAGAAGCGACTGGCAGAGCAGAGCTGCCCTGGTGCTCTTTGTCCAAGGTGCTGTTTGGGCGCAAGCCGCAGAACCAACCCCTGTCCTTCCGCAGTCCGCAGTCGTGGAGTTCTGTAGGGGACCAGCCACCCGGGTAACAAAAGACTAGAATAAGCAGAGAAAATGCCGAGTCTAGGAATGCAGCGCAGTGCGGGACCGTTTCCCCTTTGTTTCACCTAAGGCTGGGGTTTTTCCTATTGCCGGTGGTGGTCGTGAATTTGGATGGAAATGGCCTTGAGCCAGTCGCAGAGTGCCGAGCTTTCACGGAAGAGATTTGCCTTCCCGGCCACACAAATCGGCTGAGGGAGTAGAACCCCGACTCTCCAGGACGCCGTTTGGCCCTCGTGGGCAGCCTCCCTCCCCCACCCCATCAATGATTTGTAAGATTCTCAGACAGGATGGGGGAGGGCCAGCCTCACTGAATGCTGACTCCGTGCAGCCTCGCTAAATGGCGTTTCTTGGTGCAGAGCCAGATTGAAGAAAACCAAAACAGAGAAGAAAGTATTAAAATATAAGACAGTGTGCCCTTGCAAGGTGCTGTCTGTGAAGGCGACAGGCATACAAATAAATCCCTTTATGAAATGAATGAGTACCCACACGGAAGATAGGATGGGGGAGCCATTTTAAGTTAAAGGGGGCAGATTGCTGTAATATCAGTGTAGGCTGTCACCCACATTAGAAAGCTTAGGAACTGTGTTTCACTAGCAACTGAGCTTGGCCGTGTCTCCAGGACTCACCCCTTCTCTTCCAAAGCTTCCCTAGACTTTTGCTTGCTAATTAAATAAAATGTGTATTCAGATGGCTACACACACACCTACACACCCCAACCCCTGCTCTTTGCCTGAGCAAATTAGTCCTATTCACTAAGACTACCTCCCTGCAAAAACAAAAACTGTTCTTGGTCGGCTTGCCCTGCCTACCTTAGAAGTTATTTGGCAACCATATAGTCAAGAAAGTAATGCATTAAGAAAAACGTCTGGAAGAACTTGCCTCTTTCAAAATAGCTTGTAGGAAAGGAAACTTAGCAAAGGTTTAGCCTCACATGTACATCCAAAATCACTGAAAGCAGGACCTCAAATTCCTGTTTGTTCACCTGAAACCAGAATTTTGGACACCAGGCCCAAACACCTGGGCTTCCACATGTCAGGTCTGGCCACTTGCCCCTATATGCCAAATAAAGAAACATGTTGAAGGTCAGAGAAAGGAGATTTATTACACCGCTCTGGAACATGCCCTGGGAAGAGGCAGGGTAAGCACTCAGCCCATTTTCAGCCATCTTCAGGGTACAGACATGGGCTTTAGCTTTAAATAGTTAAAAAATTAGTGCAGGAGACAAAAGGTATAAACAGTCCCAGTCACAGGTGTGTTCTGGTGGTCGGAATTGGTCAGGTGGGAACTGGTCGACCATTATCTCAGTCCCTGTTCTTCTAGGGTTCTGGAGAAGTTGGTATCACTGTCATCATTTGGGGGGAGCAATGTGGTTCCCAACACATGATTACTCTTGCTCCAGGTGAAGCCTCATCGTTATAAATACAGGAGGGGTGTTCTAGCCATAGGGGTAGCTTTAGTCCCTTTTCATGAAGTGTTACCAGTTCTGCCCTTCTTGATTCCAAGGTGGCTGCTGGAAAGAATGGCTCAGAACAAAGGACAACACGAGCAAAGTGGAGGCAGAGATGCCAAGCTTTCCTCCCAAGTAAGGAGTCAGTGCTTTTCAGCAAAAATATAAATACATCTTTGTTTATAGTAACATTATTCACAGCAGCCTAAAGGTAGAAGCTACCCAGGTGGGATAGATAAATGGATGAACACAACACAGTCTGTGAATACAATGAAATATTTCTCAGCCTTTAAAAAAAAGATAGGAAATGTTGATGCATGCACAACCTGGTTGCATGTTGAAGACATTAAGTTAAGTGAAATTAGCCAGTGACAATAAGACAATACTATATGGTTCCATTCATATGTGGTGTACAGAGGAGTCAAGTTCACAGATACAGAAAGTAGAATGAGGGCTGCCAGGCATTGGGGAAGGGGAATGGAGAGTGAATGACTCAGAATTTCAGTTTTACAAGCTGAATCGAAGTCTGAAGTTGGAGAGTGGCAATGGTTGCACGATAATGTATCAGTCACTTCTGGGTGATTCCAAGGTGTCACCTTACAGACACCAAAATCCTCAGATGCACAGTCCTTTTTATAAAGTGCAGTACCACTCTCTCTCTCTCTCTCTCTCTCTTTCCTTTTTTTTTTTTGGCAGTACTGGATCCTGAACTCATTTTGAACCATTTGAGCCATGCCTAAGGCCCTTTTTTGCTTTAGTTATTTTTCAGGTAGGATTTCCTGTTTTTGCCCAGGTTGAACTGGAACTTTGATCCTCCTACCTATGCCTGAGTAGCTGTAATTATAGGTGTGAGACACTTCGCCCAGCCTGAAATAGGATACTATTTTCATAGAATCTACAGATATCCTCATGTATACTTTAAATCACCTCTAGATAACTTATAATATTTAATACAGTGTAAGTGCTATGTCAATAGTTGTTTTTATTTTTTAGGGAAAAAGTTTGTACATGTTCAGCATAGACATAATTTTTAAAAAAAAGAAATCAGAGAAAGGGCTAGGAGTATGGCTTAAGTGGTAAAGAACCTGCCTAGCAAGTGTGAGGCCCTGAGTGCAAACCCTAGTACTGCCGGAAAAAAAAAAAAAGCCAAAGGGAAAAAGAAAGAAATCAGAGGAGGAATAAGACACAAAGCACTCAGAGATAAATGTTGCTACATCCTTTGTTTCCAACATAAGCCTGGCTGATAAGGGATATTTGGGCATGACATTCAGCCAAAAGTCTGCTGGAAAAACTAAAGACAGAACCATCAGTGGAACGCCCAGATCCTTAATGACCTCAATGGAACGAAATATGGTTTTGAAAAAGAAGCTGATTCAGAACTGATTTAAATAGGGAAAAAAAATGGCAGAAGGAACCAGCTGCAGAGGTTGTGGAAACAGAAGCAGCAAAGTGAAGAAACTGAATGAATTTGAGCTACAGGATTGCTCCTCGTGACAAGAAAGCTTCTGTCAGCTGGCCCGCTGTCCTTGCTGGAATGGAAGGTGAAACATGCCAGCTTGGGACAGAAATGAATACAGGTACACCAGTGACTTCCAGAGAGAGCTCCTGGTCACCATGCAGCTCTGCTCTGCCCACCACTCATGTGAGTGAAGTGCCACAGTTCTGAATTTCTCTTCTCTTATGGAAGACAGGTGCTCCAAAAGGTCCTGTTTCAGACTCCCCAGGACCAGTATGTTTTAGACTCCTGGGGAGTCTAAAACAAGGTCTGCCTAGGACAAGGGTTCTGGGAGGCTTCAGCAATAAACCTGAGAAAGTCAGCCTTCCCCTTACACTGATGAATGCCAAAGGTAGTAGAGATCCTGGACTTTTAAAAATGTGTACAAGACTCCTCAGTGAGGAGATTCCCAGGACATTCTCATCATGGGGGCTTCTAGGCCTCCTTGTTCCTTTCCCTCTCATTCCCTCTCATTCTCCTTGCCTCTCATTCCCTCTGGGCCTCACACTTAAGATACCGGCCATGTGACACAGGCCTCCATGTGGAACAAGGATGTGTTTCCTGGCCCTAGAGAGGTTGCCTTTTAGAATCAGATACTTTGCTTTCTGAAAGGAGATTACCACTCCACCTTCATCCTATCCCAGCACTGGCCTATTAGTCTCACTTTTTGCACTAAGAATCTCGTCAGGCTCTGGAGCTACCACTTCCCTCATGGTGCCTCACAGACCTTGAGTGTGACAGTGGGTAAACAAAGGGTTCATCCCCTATTGCTATGGGGATGCTACAGTTTGAGCATGTGTCCTGAAGGCTCATGTGTGGGAGGCTTGGTCCTCCAGGTGGTGGTGCTCAGATAATGGAAGCTTAAGAGGTGTAAGGGATAAAGTCATTGGGAGCATCATGAGTGGAAGAAATTAATCTAGTTCTCTTAGAGCCGAGCAGTTGCTGGTACCATGTTCTTGGCCCTCAAGAACCATGAGCTAAGTAAATCTCTTTCCACACAAAATCCCTAGGCTCAGATATTTTGTTATAGTAACAGAAAATGTACAGATATCCTACAAATCAAATCCATTTCCATTTTGCCATTTTATTGTTTTTCTTTTTTTTTGCTTCAACTGACCTGAAATTGTGCATTTTGAGTCACCAATGAAGATTCTGAAGAATCTGTAGTATTATCTGCCTGTTTTATTTTAGTGACAATTATTCCAGTAATTAGCAAAATACTAGATTTGTAAGAAAATAAGCCAAGTGCTGGTGGCTCACACCTGTAATCCTAGCTACTCAGGAGGCAGAGATCAGGAGGATCAAGGTTTGAAGCCAGCCTGGGCAGCCCAGTTAGCAAGACCCTGTCTCAAAAAAACCCATCACAAAACAGGGCTGGCAGAGCGGCTCAAGCATCAGAGCACCTGCCTAGCAAGCATGAGATCCTGAGTTAAAACCCTAGTACAGCCCCCTCCGCCCCAAAAAAATAGGAAAGAAAAAGAAAACCTTTAATCCATATTTTTAAAGTTCAAAAGAAATTGTCAAGGTACCTCAAAATGGAGGGAAAACTGCACAGCCTTGTTGTAATTTGAAGTGTAGTGAGGACATCCTCACCTCCACGTCATACTAATTTCCTCACTCTGGAATCAGGTGATCCGGAGTACCACCATTCATCCTCCATCCTTTGTCCTGGAAACTTCCTTGAATCATGTACATTTGTGAGTGTGGCAACACACTGCATGAGCAAGCACCCTTAGAGGCATGTGGACTGCTCAGATCTCTTTAAGACCACAGAGTCTGGGGAGTGGGGGAGTGGGCCCTCCTGAAATGGGAGGTGAGGATGAGAGACCAGGGCTTGTTCATGATGCCCCCAAAGCTACTGTGACTGGAGGTTCAGGACCAAGCACAATGTTATGGTTTGAATGTCCCTTCAAAACTCACTTGGAAACTTAATCCCCAAATTCCTGTGTTGGAGCCTCTGGAAGAAATCAGGGTTAAGGAGGACATAAGCGTAGGGTGCCATGATGACTTTAGTGGCTTTATAAGAAGAGGAAGACAGACTGGAACTGGCACACTTTCTCTGTGTCACAAAGTGATGCCCTCTACCTTGTTACCACCCAGCAGGAAGGCGATCACCAGATGCTGAGATGCCCACGCCATGGTCTAGGGTTTCCAGTCTTAGAACCTTGAACCAAATAAACCTTTTCTTTATACCACCCAGTCTGTGGTGTTTACTCACAGCAACAGAAAACAGAGCATGTCATATTGGTATTGGTGCCTTCCTAGATGGACAGAAGGAAGAGCCCTGTTGAGAGAGGACTTCCTAAACCTTGGGGGCTTCTGGGCAGGCATATCTAGTTTTCAGCCTTGCACATGGTGTTAGAGGCCATGAAATTCACCTGACAAATATTTATTGTGTGTTAGGCTCTGTCTAAGACCTCAGAAAGTTAGCAGTGGACAGATGAAACGTCTGTTCTCTCCTGGAGCTAACCCTGAAGATGAAGTTGTAAAATTAGAAAAGCATGATTCCTTAGGGCTGAGGTTTCCTGCCTTTGATGGTTCTTCTTTATTTATTTTCCTCTTTATTAGACTTTTTTTTTTAACATGGTGCTATTCTTTTCCATACCTTCCTCTTTTCTCTGCTAACTAGAGTGTGTGGTGAGACTTCATAATTAAAGGGTAAGATGACTTTGATGGTACTATAACACAGTGTCTGTGATGCCATGTTAGATTAGGTGCAACCCGGTTATCTGAGTCACACTCACACATTCAATAATAATACTCTTCCATCCACAGGCTGGTTTTCCATCCCCTCTTTTCTGTTTTCTCATTCTTTCTTTCTTCAAATTACTAGAGATGACCTGGGCTAGGAAAATTAAGTGACTGATTCTGGGGAGAAAACAAAGGAAGATCTTGGCCTAAGAATTGTTGTCTTTATCATTTTAGGATCTTCACTTAGTCAAAAGCCAAACTGGGTTGGAAAACTCAAAGTAAACAGTGCTTGCCATCTGTAATGACAACAAGAAATTATTCCTTTATTCCATAGCTATAGCTAGGAAAAAGTGAAGTTCTACCCTCTGGATTCTTCCGTATGTCATCATACCACAGAAATACTCCACAGAGAAGCAAGGTACAGGTGGCTCATTCCTATAATCCTAGCTACTTGGGAGGCTGAGATCAGTGGATCACAGTTTGAGGCCAGCCCAAGCAAAAACTTTGAGAGACGCCATCTCAACTAATAGCTGAGTGCAGTGGCACATGCCTGTCATTCCCAGCAATGGTGGAAAGTGCCAGCCTGAGCAGAAAGCAAGACTGTATCTTCCAAATAACTAGAGAAAAAGGGGCTGAAGTGGTAGAGCACCTGCCTAGCAAATGCAAAGTTCAAACCACAGTACTGTCCCTGCCCCCCAAAAAATACTGCTGCAGAGAAAGACAAAGGTGCCTCATTGCTAAGTTAGCTAGGGGAAGGTTAGGTAGGCAGTCTGAGCAGGCTACTATTTTTACTATGATAATTTGATTGTAGAATGTAGCAAGAGGCAGTTGAGTTGCTTCACTAAGAGTTGTCCACTCAGATTTACTTTCTCAGCTTTCACAGACTCCAGTCATAAGGCCTTGGACAACTCACCCAACACATGCCTGCCTTGCATTCTTCATCTGGAAATGGGAATCATAACGTCCTGCCTGCTCTCTCACTCCACGGAGGACGGTGGGAAGAGATGAGATAGCACGGATGCAAGGTGCTTTGAACTCTTCTGAGGCTGGCACCACGAGAGCCCAGGCTGTTATTATGGAGCTGGTGGAATACATCAAAGTGGACTAGAATGGTGTGTGTGGCTCTACTCTGAACTTGACTTTCTGAAGATCCTGTTGCTTCCATGCCCCTTGCCTGCATGAGCGGTACATAGTATTGAACCAGAATTTGTTCAGAGAGTGTTATTGACCTTGCTTTGTCTGTTTCTTCCCTTAATTCTTTACCGTTAGTTACTGAGGGACTCGTATGGGAGGAAGAATGTAACCATGTTATCTCATCACACTAGCTGCGCTATTGCCAATACTTCATTCTCCAATCAGAGGATGCGCTGTGGTGTTTTTAAGTGGAGATGGAGCTTGGAAGGTAAGTCTTTTTTTCTTTTGTATTTGAATTTAGACGCTTGGACTTACTATTCACTAGTATTGACCACGTATAACTGGAGTTTTGTTTCCAAGAAAAGCATCTTTGCCACTTCATCCCTCGTGTTTAACATGTGGGTCTCTCTTGAGTCCGTCTTGCTAGGACTCTCATCTAGCTCCTTCTAAGACTAAGGCTGCAATAATCCACACTTTGCATCCCTGCGTCACAGTAGGAGCTGGGGCTTGCTGGTTACACTCACACCAAAGTTTGCCTTTGTTCTATTATGCGCTCAACTTTTTTCATGGTGTTGACTTGAAATGGCTACATACTGGTGAGTTCTTGCTGAGATACACTGGGCCAAGTCCTCTGCAAAGGCTTCATCTTTAAGTGTCCATTTTATTTTGGGGAGGGTGGTGTTCTTATTTTAATTTATTTAAAATTTAACCCTAAGTAAATTAATAATAAACAAATTACAGAGCTTAACACCATCCTAGGTTTGCCATGTTTCTATGCATAAAAAGTGTAAGACCCCAGGCCTGTTTGTACCAATTAGAGGACACATGCTTTTCACTGTGGTCATTGTAAAGATCTTTGCTGTTCTCACATGGAAGCATTGGCTGTGGGCTTGTGTTTGGAGATTTTAGGGGTACAGTCAACTGTTTCAGTAAGTTGTCTATAGGATGTACACAGAGGCATGCTTGGGTCTGAAAGTTACTTTCAAATGCTTTGTCTTATTCGTTTTGTGCTGCTAAAATGGGATCACATGGACTAGGTAATTCATAAGGAACAAAAATTTATTTTTCCACTGTTCTAGAGGTTGGGAAGTCCAAGATCAAGGGGCCACACCTGGTGAGAGGTTTCTTAGTATACATTTTTTTGGTGGTATTGGGCTTTTAACTCAGGGCCTTACACTCTACCACTTGAGCTACTCTGCTAGCTGGTGAGGGACTTCTTGTTGTGCCATCCAGTGGTGGAAGGCAGGAGGTCACAGGAAACAGAGGAAGGGATGGAGGTGTCCTGAACTCTTTTGGTAAGGAACCCATTTCCATGTGAATGACATCAATCCGTTTTCAAGAATAGTGCACTCGTGGTCTAATGACCCCAGAAAAGCTCCACTTCTCAACACTGTTGCACTGGGCTTGAAGTTTTCAGCACTTGAACTTTGGGGGACACATTCAAGTCATAGTAGGCACCAAGAACAAAAACTTTGACTACCTTCTTAAACAATCTGTGGAGACTCTCTGTATAAAAGCACTCTTAGTCACAAAGCATGGGGTCTTAGACTCGGAATGAGCACCAGAAAGCACTTCATCCAAACTCCTACCTGAAGGAAGGCAGGTGCTTCCAGACACCACTTACTGACTGAAGATGGCAAAATGACTCTGTTGTTCAAGGTGACCCCAAATCTGCCTCTTGGAATCTCCAACTGCTGGTCTTATTCTGTTTTCTGGAGGAACCCAGGATGTGATTGTGGGGAAGGAAACACAGGCCTGGGAGTGTGGAGGCCTGGGACCAATGCCTGTGTGCCAGTGTCTGTGGGGCCAGGAGCAAGCATGGAAGTGCTCTTGCCTCAGTTTCCCAGTCCCAGGATGACCTTTCAATTATGTTCCACTTTTCAGATTCCTAATATTTAAAATCAGCAGTGACAGACTTGGTAAATATTCTATCTTTAGGGACATAGTTGTTACCTCCATAACCTTCCTTGTTCTCTCCTGGGTAACTTATTTGACCTTACTTATTTGACCCTCTTTTTCTTGCCTTGCTTCCTCTTCCCCATTTTTGAACCTATCCGGTTTTCTCCAAAATCATTTTCTTTACTTTATTTTATTTTAAAATGTTCTTATTATTGTTGTACTGAGGGTACATTGTGACATTTACAGAAGTACTTACAATATATCTTAGTTAAAATTTCCCCCTCCATCATACTCCTTCTCCCCCACTATTGAATGGTTTGAGTAGTTCTCATTTGTCCTTTTTCATACGTGAGTACATAGTATTTCCACATATTTGCCCTCCTTAACCCTTTCCTTATATCCTCCCCTCTCTTACTGGTACCTACCCCAAGACAGGACCTGTTTTATCTTCCTGTCTTTTGTCTTTGAAAAAAAGACATTTTTGTTTGTCTAAGATATATAGGGGGTTTCACTATGACATTTCCATGTATGTATATATTTTATCTGGAATTGGCACATCCTCACCATTTTTCTTCTTTCTACTTTAGTCCCCTTCTTATGGTGATTTCAACAAGTTTAAAATTTCTGTATTCATTCTTATATAAACAGTACATCAACCATATTTACCTCCTTTACTTCCTTCTTTTACCCTCCCTGTCCCATTTGTGCCTTCCCCTTGGCATGACTGACTTTCTTTTTTTTTTTTTTTTAATTGGTGGTACTGGGGTTTGAACTCAGGGCCTCATGCTTTCTAGGAAGGCACTACCACTTGAGCCACCCTACCAGACCTTTTTTTGTGTTGGGGTTTTTGAGATAGAGTCTTGCAAAGTATTTGCCCAGGGCTGGCTTTGAAGCACGATCCTCCTGATCTCTGCTTCCTGAGTAGCTAGGATTACAGGCATGGCCACCAGCACCCTGACTGATTTTCATTCTTGTTCTTCATTGTTTAGGTGTCTGTTAGTTCATCGGTGGGGTTTTCACTTTGGTATTATACATGTACCTGCATTGTGCTTAAGTCAATGTAACCCCACTGCCTTCCTTGCCCTTTCCCCCTATCCTGTGTTTTTGTTTAACAGCTTTCAGTGTGTTTCCTTGTGTCTTGTTCTTACACAGATGTGATGTATTTCATCCTCATTCACTGACTTTCTTTCCTTCTTTTCCTCCTTCCTTAGTCTCCTCTACCAGTCCCACCTTTGGGTACACGTTCTCTATATATTTCTATGTATATATATCACTTGTGTTTGTATTGGATGTTTATTCCACATATAAGAGAAGACATGTGGCCTTTGGCCTTCTGAACCTGGCTAACTTCACTTAAGATGATGTTCTCCAGTTCCATCCATTTACCTACAAATGACAAAATTTCATTCTTCTTCATAGTTGAATAAAACTCCATTGTGTATAAATACCACATTTTCTTAATCCATTCATCAGTAGTGGGGCATCTTGGCTCTTTCCATAGCTTGGTTATTGTGACTAGTGCTGCAATAAACATGGGTGTGCAGGTGCCTTTGTTGTAACCTGACTTATATTCCTTTGGGTATATCCCTAGGAGTGGAATTGCTGGATATATGGCAGTTCTAGTTTTAGTTTTATGAGGAGCCTCCCTACTATTTTCCATAGTGGTTGCACTAATTTACATTCCCACCGGCAGTGTGTGAGGGCTTCTTTTCCCCCACATCCTTGCTAGTCAACATTTGTTATTTGTATTCTTTTTTTAAATTGTTTTTACATTCATTCATATGTGTATACATTGTTTGGGCCACCTCTCCCCCTTTCCCCCTGCCCCCCTGTTGCTTGTATTCTTGATGCTAGCTATTCTAACAGAAGTGAGGTGGAATCTTAGTGTGGTTTTGATTTGCATTTCCTTTATGGTCAGGGATGGTAAGCATTTCTTCATGTATTTCTTGGCCATTTTTACTTCTTTCTTTGAAAAAGCTCCCCAAATTATTCTCAAGTGTGGTCAGCCTAACTATCAAAAGGACTCCAGGGCTGGCTGAGGGGCTCAGGTGGTAGAGCACCTGTCTAGCAAGTGTGAGGCCCTGAGTTCAAACCCCAGAGCTGCCAAAAACAAACAAATAAACAAACAAATAAAAAACAACCCACAAAACAACAACAAAAGTACTCTAGAAATCCACAAATAAGGCTGAGTATAGTTGAAGGCTCATTTCTCCTTTGCCAGTACTCAAGTATGTGCACATGCATTTGTATGTGTATGCATGTGTGTACATATATGCACACATGCATGCATGTATGTATATGAATGTATGCACATACATGTATACATGTGTGTGCATTTGTGTTTGTTAGTCTGTTTGCTGTCACTGTGACAAAATACCTGAGATAAGTGACTTGATGGAGGAAAGGGTTGTTTTGGACTCATAGTGGGTTTCAGTCCATGGTTGGTTGGCTCTTGCTTTTGGGCCTGTGATGAGATAGTACATCATGGTGGAAGTGCATGGCAGAGGAAACTGCTTGCCTCATGGTGGTCAGGAAGCAAAAGAGAGAGAGAGACAGGAAGGGGCTGAGGTCCCAGTATACCCTTCAAGGACACATGCTCAAACATTGCCCCACTAAACCCTACATCCTAAAGGTTCCTTCCACTACCGTCCAATAGCACAACAGATTGGGACCAGGCCTTCAACCTTTGGAGAACTTTGGGGCCTTTGGGGAACAATTTATGTATAGATGGATGTGTAGATGGATGCACGTGTGTATTTGTGTGGATGTGGATGTGCTGGTGTGTGCACATGTATGTGCATGTGTGTGTAACAAGCGAGCTGCATGTATCTTTCATTCTGTTTGCTCCCCAGGCCTGTTCTCTGTCATTGACATGTCTCTTCCATCATTCTCCTTTTATGTGTGAATCTTCACGTTTTTTTCTTTTCTGTCTTTCTGGGATTGAATCCAATGCCTTAAGAATGCTAAGCAGGAGCTGTACCACTGAGCTACAGCCCCAGCCCCCAGCCCTTCTTTCTCATAAGCTATTGTCATCTTAAGCTATATTGCTATAAGAAGTGAAGGTAAAACCCTAAACCATTGTTTCCACACATAATTTAATTTCTGTTATATACGATTTCCATCTACTGTGCTTCTTCTGCTCCCCTACACAGTATGTATATATTTTTTTCCTTTATGATACTTTCAGGATCTGTTCTGTTCAAACCTAAACCCAAACCCAAATCCATTCACAAGAGGACAGAGAGAGAGAGAGAGAGAGAGTTTTGCTAAGGGCTGGACTCTGGGATGAGATGGGCCATGCCCTTCTGTGTCACTCACCAAATTCTCTCTGCTTGACTTTCTTGGCATAAAGGAGTGATTTATTCTTAAATTGTTCCTTGTTTGGTGTCAGTGAGTTTCCACTCTCTGGAGCAATGCCCATGGTGAGTTTGTGAGCATGAAGGGTGACTGGAAAAGGGGAGCTTGCAGAATGCTGTCTTCCCAAAACCACTCTATAGGAAAGAGCCCATGTGTAGGTTTCAGATCTGGGAATGAATTCCTTAAAGCTGCCCATGACTCTGAACCCCCTGAAAATCTTCATGTACCTCCCCCAGTCTGTCCTCTTGGCTACAGCCCAGGTATTCCCTGAGGCAGGTAGAATCTCTCTGGATCCCAAATTCCAGGAAAGGAATCCTGCTTGACTCCAACTCTGGGCCGGAGTCTAAGTCTTTAGAGTCTGCTGCATGTGCAGACCATAGAGCCCCCTATGATAAACATGCAGGTGGACAGAGGGGCCCATTCCAGAACAGTGTGTTGGGCAGAAAGGGTTAGGGTATGGTGGGTAGAATGCCAGAGAATAGGGAGCTCTTTAACTATTGTGGAGGATTTCATTTCCAGCTGTGAGGAAACAATTTACTCTACCATGTAAACTGGACCATACATCATTTAGCTTCTGCCTTTAGCAGTTGGTAGTCTGAAGATTCTACTAGGATTTTAATGAGCAGCATTCTCTCTGTGCTCAGTCCTATGTCAGCCCTGCAGATTTGAAAGATAAAAGAGCAGGTTTCCTTCCAATTACAGGCAAGAATTTCCATGGCAGTGGATTTTTGCTAGAGGGAGCCTGCTGGAGGTAGTTTCTTGCTCATTCTTCAGCCTCTGATGGCTTTGAACCAGGCACAGTGCAACATCTGGGAGGCTGGTGGGGGAGGGTAGCAGGACCAGTGGGTGAGTGGGGAGGAGGGGGAGATGGGGAAGGGGCTGGCACATATTATACAAGAAGTGCTGTGTGATGATGCTGTTACTTGTATTGATATTGTTAGACTAGAAACCTGGTTTTTCCTCCTATGGTAGGTCCAGAGGGAAGAAGCCTAGAGGTATACAAGAGAAGCAGGATGTGACACCGACAGGCATGTTGTCACATCCACTTTAACCCAGAGGGAAGCCTTAAATACCCTTCCTAAATCAACGTGGATTATAGAAATGAGGCAGAAGAGCCATGTAGGAAGAACATTGCATTTGAAATCAAATGACAAATTAAGTGGTGAAACCAAGGAATATTCACACTCCTCCACAGTTTTGATGGGAACACCTAAATCTTATGCAGCTCCAGCCATGTGGCAGGTGCCTGATGATTATCAACTATTATCAACTATATATGATTATCAACTATATAACTATTATCAAACTGATATGTGATAGGCTGGGAGACCATCTTAGTCTATGAGGGCTTCTGTAGCAGAATGCTTTAGGCTGGGTAACTTATAAATAAAATGTATTGCTTACAGTTCTGGAGGTGGGAAGTCCAGCAGATTCAGTGTCTGCCGAGGGTACTGTACGTCATGGATGGTGCCTTCTTACTGTGTTGTTCTTACTTTGCTGGAAGGGGAAGGCAGCTCTCTGGGTCCTCCTCTATAAAGGCACTAATCCCATTCACCAGGGCAGATTCATCAGGACCTAATCACTTCCTAAAAGCTCCACCTCCTAGTACCCTCACTTTGGAGATTAAGATTTCAACATGTGAATCTGGGGGCCACATTCAGATCACACAATAATGTGCCAAAATGGTTGGAGGAAAAAATGGAAGAGTCAGAACTGAGAGAAGTCTGCAATTCTGCTGTCTCTGTATGGAATGAAGAACAAGGGAGCTCTGTTCACTGAGTGAGAAAACCTCAGGCTTTTGCTAGGAATCCTGGTTTCTTGTCTCCACCGGTCACAGCCCCCGGGGGAGAGGGGGAGGGGAGGAGAGGGGCAGGTTTCTACCTGATCTGACCCTTGGCTTCCTGCTCCCTGGACAGCATCTCCCTCATCCCCTTCTGGGGGCTGCTCGAGGGATAAAAAGTTTGTAGAGGAGGAGCTTTAGGATGGGACTTGGCTTAGAGAACACAAATTACCAAGTCACAGTTCTTACTGTACACAGAAGCTTCAAATGGTGAGTTCTTACAAGTAGTTTCAAGACGGGACTGTGGAGAAATTGGGCCTCATGGGGTTCTTGGAAATAAAACTCATTAGAAGACTGAAAGAATTGCAAAATCAGATCTTTGTAGAATCAATGACAAATTGTGAATTGTTTTGGGATCTTGGAGGAGGATGTTACATTTTGGGCAGTAAGTACATAGAACCACATTAAGGTGTGGGACTTCAAAGTTAAACACATACATTCTTAAGATGACTCACTTTCTAAGCCAAAGTGACCCTCATTTCATCTTTTATATTTAGTTGTGATAAAATACATGTACATGAATCTATCATCTTAGACATTTTAGGTGTACCGTTAAGTACGTTCATATTGTACAACCATCACCACCATCCATCTCTTGAACTTTTTAGTCTTGCAAAATTGAAACTCTGTTCCCATGAAGTACTAATTCACCACTCCCCCTCCTTCCAGCTCCCACCCTCCATTCTACTCTCTGTGTCTGGAAATTTGATGACTGTACCCATGTAAATGGACTCATGTAACATCTATCCTTTTGTGACTGGCTTCCTTCACTTAGCATAATGTCCTCAAGTGTCATCTGTGTTGTGGCAGGTGTCAGAATTTCCTTCCTTTGTAGGATAAGGTTGCCTGTCTAAGTGGGTGCCCCGGGGGTTTTTCATGGGATCCAGTCAACTGGTAGTGTTTTTCTGAATTCAGTTCTGCTTTGTTCCTCTCCCTGCTGGCCTAGCTAACCTGGCCATCTCTCTCTTGTTTTCTGGAATGGCTTCCTAAGCTGCTCCATTCTGTGTTTCTGGCTTTGCTCAGTTGTGCATCCATCTTCTCTTCTTGCAGTTTCCAGAACTGTCCTCATCATGTTGCCTGGATGCCCGTGCCGCCTACTTTTTTCCTTTGACTCCTCATCTCCTAATTGGCCCTCCCCTCTCCCTGTCCAGGAAGCCCTCCTAACAGCTCTGCACTCCCTCTGTGAGCCTCTTAGGTCATGTTTATTTCTAACATTGTATTATAGTTATTTGCTCGTCCATTTCTTTTACTAAAAAAGGTTTGTCTGCTTCATTTTTGAGTGTCCCAGGACCTAGCACACAGTAGGCACTCAATAATTGTAGGATAAACATATGTATGAGAAAAAATGAAAGACTGCTTGGCAACTCAGATTTCAAAGACTGGTTTTCTGAACAAAACCAGTTGTCATCGTTAGAATCATTAAGATTGACCGCCACATTTTATAGACTGAGGTTAGCGACTCAGAGGAACTTTCAGGTGGAGAGGTATTAAAGTTTGAAGTGATTACTATAGACATATATAAATAGATTCTTAAATGCTGGATAGGTTTTTAATTTGGGGCCATGTTGGGGATTTCCTGTGTTTGGCTGAGTCACACTGTCAGCCCTGAAGGATAGATTTTAAAAACTGCTCAGAGGCTAGGTGTACAGCCAGATGAACGTCACAGTGGACAGTCCCATTCCGAAGAGTAACCACTGTCTTGTATGACATGAGTCCCATGGGGTCAGGGAATTTACAGAGAGGCTTTTCCCAGCATTCATATGGAAGATTCCTTCGTGTTATTGCAGATTACATACACGTCCCAGGCATCCTTGGTTCCTTAGATGTCATGGAACTGAGGATGCTTAACTGTGCTGCATTTTATGTCTGGGTGTCTGCCTCTCCTTTCAGTGGAGGGGCGTCTGTAGTCACTGTTCTTGAGGGCATCTTTGTATCTTCACAGCACTCAGTACAGTGCTTGATGCACAGATGGCTTCAGTAAATGTTTGTGAGTGAACCCAGCGAATGGGCATTTTGTCACTGGATCTTTTCATTTATTCCTTGGCTTTTTCCCCGATTCTCCTTGAAATACAGCTGCTTTCATGGGCCTTGTCTATTTATTGGGTGGATATGCTTGTTTTCATTGCCAGAAAGAAAAAACAAGCACAGAAATAGCTCCTCCAGGGCAGCCACAGTCTCGGCAAAGGAGCCTCTTTTGTGTCAAGAATCATCCACAGCTTGGTGGAGGTTTAGAATCCACTGGGACTCAAAGGGCCCTGTGTGGAGAGTCAGAGGGGCAGGGCAAGTGACTGGGCTTGCAGACAGGCTGTGACTCATGCAGCGTCTGTGCACCGATGCTGGAAAAAGGCTTTGACATTCTCAGAAAAAAACCCAAATTGTGCTGAGCAGCCAGCTCACCTGCCCCCTTCCCCCCTTGCAAAGCCTTGTGATGAATCTCTGCCTCTGCATCACATGATTGGCTCAGCAGGAGGGAGGGAAGAGGGAGGGGGGAGAGAGAGAGAGAGAGAGCACGAGAGCTTTTTGTTCTGCTACCTTCCATGAGTACACATCTCTAGCACAATGCTCTGAAGTCAGGCTGAGGATTCTAACGAAACATCAGTTACCCAGGAGACAGGATGATCTTGGGCCCTGGCTTGGACTTAGGGCTATAAATTCCACCTTTCATGGGATAGATGGTTTTTGTGTCTTTTTACTTTTCCTGGGTGCCACTGTGCCTTACTTGTATGTCTGCTCCAGAGCCTCAATCACTTTCTCCTCCCCCCCAACCACATAGGTATGACCACATATTTCCCAGTCCAAATAAAGGTGCCTATCAGAGAAAGGATCCTCTCTTCCAATATGCATGCATTTGCTCGTCTGAAAAACATGAATGGCCATAAAATAAGATCATAAGGGGACCTACACTTAATTAAAATACTAAACACTAGGATTGTACCGGGAATTCCAAGGTATCAGATTAAAAACCTAAAGTGAGAGGGTGGAATACAGCTCCCACAGGCTTTGTGTAGTATATGGGGAGCAATGACAGAGGTGACTCCATTTTGGAAGAGGGAGACATTTCTAGAAACAGACATCTAAAGAAGCATGAAAAGCAGGCTTCTCAGAGAAATAAAATAACAAGCCTCTTACCAAGATAGCAGAATGCAGCTGTAAGATGTGGTTAGTAGGCCCCAAGGCCAGGATGAACTGATCAGATCTTAGACTGTTCTGTTCAGTAAGGATGGGGATAAGCAGATGGTCAGGTTCAACAGAGTTGACTTGATGCCAACCAATCACAAATATAGTTTCAAAAATAGTTGGACTTAAGCCAGGCAGAGCCCTATATAACTCCTAGACTTCAGCTATACTGTGGCTTAACTTTAGCTCCTCCCATGAGTGTGGGAGCTTTGCTGGTACACAGATGGCTTTACTTTTAACTCTTGGTCTGGCATCTTCAATCATTGACTTCGCTTGCACAAAAACTCAGGATCAGCAATGCAGTATCAGTTACACGGCCCCAGGGCCACTGTCCATCTTTGGGGTCTGCTGTGGTAAACATCTCCCTCTTCAGAACTGATTTGGAGGAGATGATGGTCACTTCTCAAGCTACTGAAGGCATGTGGCCCACCTTGTCTGGAAACCTCTGAGTTCCCTGAACCAGGCTGTGTGCTTCATTCCTCACACCTTCCTCTGGCCTCGCCTCCCCACCCTGTCCTCGCTGCACCCCTAGGCTTCCTCACATCCTTTAGTCTGCCCCTTGCAGGAGGGGAGGCCCTGAGTGCTATGTGGGATCCAAGGCTCTGCTTCTGAATGCTTTAGGACATCTCTCTTGTCATTGCATAAGGAGGAATGAGGGGGTTCCCTCAGCTTCTGGTTTCCATGCAAAATCACAGGTACTTGTGATCCACATGTGAAATCATTTCAAGGTGTCTCACAACAAGGAGTCTTACAAGGTGGAAGTTTTAGCAAGGATATGTTTATTAAAATAACAAGATAAAGTGGGGAGAAGTGGGGGGGGGGGAAATGTGGAAACATTTCCTGCTTCCCAGGTAGGTGGTTCTTATTTGTCATTTATTTATTTATGCCTTTATTTTTTGAGCTGGGAGAACACATGTGATCATGTCTTATCATATTGTTTAACAGCTCCTAATCATTAGGCGATGGTTCTGGGTGGTTAAGATGGGTGATGTTTACTATTTTAAAACATGGGGATGTGATCTAGGCCTACCTGAAACATAGGCAGGGGCAACAGGTGAGTTATAGGACTTCCCTTTGCCAGATTGTTTTGTCTCTTTGCCCATTAGTGGGAGAGTTTGCAACTCTTTACATCTCAAAGAGAAAGGCAGGTACAGGTAGCCCTTTTTTGTCTCCTTATTCTCCTAACCTAACATTTAAAAAGAGGTGAAAGGGGAGCTTGCTGCTCTGGTTGTTCAGTTTTTCTTCCTGGTTCTAATGTCTGAGTCTGGCTCTGTTAATATTTAAATGATAAACATAATTTCCCTGTCTCTGCATCTGTCTACCCTGCTCTATCTGTTCTCTCCGTGCCTACCTCCTGGGATTCTGTGGGGAGCTCTGCTCACATCTGCTTCCCTTGTCCAGCCTACCTGACTCTTACCTGGTAACTCCAGGCCCAGCTACCTTTCACTCCTGAGTGCTGTGTCTCCTGCTCCCCAGGCCTGCTTCTGCATGGGCAACTTAACACACCTGCAATTGAATGGAACGCTCAGAGAAAGAAAGGAATGTTCAATCTAAAATATAATATTAAGGCATGCATTTTCCTTAACTCTAGCCTGCCTCATCTCCATGCACATCTGCCTCTTCCTGACCCCCTCCTCATCCCAGCTGTCTGGGCTCAGGCTTCACAAGTACGCACAAAAGACTGTGAGGAACAGCAGCCACCACTTAGCATGAAAGGAAAGCCTCAAGTTGTGATGTCATCAGGCCCTGTCACAAAATAAAAGCATAATGATTTTATCAGTTTGATCCAGAGGGGGGAAAAGTTTAAAGTGGATGGAAGCAAGTTAGTCCAAGGATCACTTATTATAGACACAATCAACCACAGTGGGCATTTTCTATGATTTATGATGGGGTTACTTTCCAATAGACCCATCACAATTTGAAACTAATTATTAGTGGAACTTGAGTTACAATACATAACATACCACACACATTTAGCGTCACAGCACACTGTAGTGTGTCCACTGTTTTCCCTTGTGATTGCCCGGCTATGGCTAGCTCCACAGAGGATAGGACCACATGTCGCTAGCCTGGGAAAAGATGAAAATTCAGAATCTCAAGTATGTTATCTATTACATGCCAATTATTTTTGCATCATTAAGCTGAACCATTGTAAGTCTGGGATACAGTTTTCTTAACCAATGAAGTATCAAGATGGCCCTGACTTACCTGGCTGACACCTTGGTTCTCAGCTCAGCCTCTACCCATCCACATTGTGGCACTTCACTCTACCCTGACCTTGGCTGCTGCAAAGGCAGAGGTGGCAGAAGCCCCAATTCTCCCCCTCCTGCCCTCACTGTAATGAACTACAATGATGAATAAAAAGGGTCCTCCTCAGTGGGGCTGGGAACCTGGCCTTAACAGCCACTTGTTTGAGGGACAGGGGTAACAAGACCTGTAAGGAAATATAGGCCACAAAATGACCACGTGGAGAGGAGTGATCTGGCCAAGAGATTCTTTATTGCCAGGTGGGAGAGGAAGAGAGCAGAGAGCCAAGAAAGGGAGAGAGGGGCAGGGGCTTAAATACCCCTCAGTGGGACTCAGCATGATCTGATTGGTTAGGATCTTATGGTTCATGCTGATTGGAGGTTGGGGCAGAAGGAGGATTCAAGCTAGACTTGAGGCTGGACTGTGACCCTGGGAGGCAGGACTGTGACCCTGGAAAACAGGAGCTTAAGGGTGCAGTAAGAACTGAAACCTGTCAGCACCATTATTGCCAACAAGACCCATCTGTGGATTCACACACCCAGGCAGAAGAAGGTTTCCAGCAAGAGCAACTTGGTGGCTGCAGGGGGGAGATGGCTAACAAAGACTGATAGGTCTGTTTAAGGTTCTTATGCCACAAAAAAGTCTAACATCCTAGAAGCCCTCCAAAGAAACTCAGGGTAGGACATTGTGGTATAAGAATTCAATCTTTCTGTGTCAAAAATGAGGAAAGAAGAAAAGCAACTTTAAAAAAGTTGTTCTCTTATATTGAGAGTTAATAGTCAGAAATAGGGAGACCGGTTAGATGGCTAGCCCACAAGTCCAGGTGATGAGAGAGGTGAGTTTGTTCAGAGCCAACAGGATTTCCTGATGAATGGAAGGTAGGGTATGACAGAAGATGAAAAGTTAGTGAAGATGCTGAGGATGTTGGCATCAACACCTGGAAAAAGGCAGGTGCTGCTTTTGGAGATGGGGAGACAGTGGAAAAAGCAGGCTTTATGGGGAACCCCACTTTAAGAGAGAGATCTCAAGCATACCAAAAGGTAATGTCAGACAAGCAAATGACTATATAGCATTGGGGTTTGGAAGCTGGCTTCAGGGGCACAAATTTGGAAGTCAGCTGCATGAAGAAAGCATTAAGCTACGTGCTGGGGAGGTCACCCAGCAGGACAGCAGCTCCAGGAGGGAACAGAGATGTTGAGAGGCATGTGATGAAGAGCCAGCCCAGAAGCCTGAAAAGGAGGGGCCAGAAGGGACAAGGACACCAAGGCAACACAGTCCTGCGAGTCATTGTGACTCATCTGGTGAGGAAGGGACTAAGACTTGGTTATAGACTTTGGAACCTGGAGGACTTTGGTGGTGAACTTGGCAGAAGCAGTTTAGTGAAGTATGGGGTAGGGAACTCAACTGAAGTGAGTTTAAGAAAGAAAGGGGCTGGGCACAGTGGTTCACACCTATAATCTCAGCACTCAGGAGACTGAGGCAGGAAGATGTGAGTTCCAGGTCAGCTTTGGATATATAGTCAGACGCTGCATCAAAAAGTTCAAAAACCAAAAATGAGAAAACCCAAAAGGGAGAGAGAGAGAGAGAGACAGAGACAGAGACACAGATAGAGACAGAGAAAGACAGAGAGAGACAATGAGAACACAGGAATAGGAGACAGCACACAGAAAACCTTTGCCCAGGAGTTTTGATAGAGAGGTATAGGGACCCAGCTTTTCCTGACTATAGCCATCTTCACTGTAACTGCCATCTTGCTGGCCAGGTGACCCTAGCATGCATTCCAAACCCTATAGGATAAACATAGTAGTTAAAATGCCACTGTTGCTGTGCTGTTTCTCAACTGATGTTTGACATGGTAATAGTTTCTGAGAAAAGCCAGGAGCTGTGGACAGATCATGGCCACCTTTGTCTAATTTAGCAGGTAAATCCCTTCCTCCTGCCTTGGGATGTGGGGATCTTCCTGTCTTGGACACATTCTGTCCATAAGCCCTAAGAAATTACCCATTCTGCAATCCTGGATCCATTCTGCCTCTTTTTTTAGTCTCTTGGCCCCTTTTGTCTTTGGCAGCTGGGTCTCCTACACCAGAAAAGGGTTTTTCCAAAACAAGAGGGAAACAGATATGAAGAGGTAGTCAGAGTAAATGAAGAGCCAAAGGAAGATTATTTTTTTTTTAGGATGGGAAAAATAACAGAGTGCCTAGTAGAGAAGTGAAAATCAACAATGCTGGAGAAATGTCTGTCCCTGAGATGAGAGGAGATGGGGACTCATGCCTGAGTGGAGGTGTTACCTTCCAGCTGGTAATAGCAGGAGTAGAAGGGCACTCCAAGGTGTCCTGCCCGTCACTTGGTGGGCTTGGTGGTAGGAACAGATTTGGATCAGAATGTATGTTAATATATGCACTTAAGATTACAAAAAGACTTAAAATAGTTTGAATATTTAGAGGGGTAAACACAGCTTTGGGTAACATTTTTTGGCCCCAGGCCATTAGGGGTTCCTCATGGAAAAATCTGAAGAAACATTGTTTGGCAGATACAGTAACCCTCAGTCATTAAAAAAAAATTTTTTTTTTTCAGTCCTGGGGATTGACCTCAGGGCTTTGTGTATGCTAAGTACATGCTCGTCCTCTGAGCTCCACCTGAAATCGTGATTTTTGTTACTGTGGCAGGCACACAGTGGTGTTCATCAAGCATTCCGTCTGCTCCCCTCATTTTACAGGCCCCCACACTTTACAGGTAGGCAGCAAGACAATGGCTTCTAGCTGGTTGGCTATGAATGAATAGGATGTGTCACTTGTAGGTCAGAGCATAAAAAGCCAGATCTGACACTCCAGCGCTGGCCTCTGCTGCTGGGATCCCTGGTGGCGGTGGCAGGGGCTCTATCAGCCTAGGGTCCTGAAGGAAAACAGGAAGCAGAGCCCCTCCCCCCACCCCTCTTCTCCCACCCTAAGCTAGACATTCAACATAAGCTAAAAAGAGACTGCCACATCAGGCCATTGACACATCAAGGTTAAAATGTTTACCATAGCATAAACTAGTTTATTATTAACCCAAACACCACATTACCAACCTTGAAATTTAACCAAGTTTGGGTTTGATTTTGGCTTAAAGGTCCAGAGGGCTCAACTCATGAGTGATTCCCAGATGCTGTCAACATCCTGAAAGTTCCATGGTTCACTGTGAGCAGATGTTCACCCAGCAGATCAGCTCCATCTGTGGACGGCCTCATAATAAAGCCAGACTCACTTTCTAGACTTTAAAGGACACTGACAGGGGTTGTCTGCACAGAGCAGTTTTCTTATCCACCATCTAAAATCCTTTTACTGGGGTTGGTATAGCTCAGTGGTACAGCATGTGCTTAGCATGCATGAGGCCCTGGGTGTCATCCCCAGCACTGAGAGAAAAAAAAAGTCCTGTGATTTTTGTTTCCTAATGAAATGCACACCACACAAAGGCTCACAATTCAAACTGTTGGTGGAGAGAGCACAGAGATGAATCAGAACTCCCGCGATCAGTTTACCCTCTCTTCAAACTTGCTTCTTTTGCTTTGTGCTGTGGGTGATTTTGCATTTGTGGGCTGTGCCCGACTGGGGCAACAGGACGCGCTGCTTGTATGACAATTGCAGAGCCTAGAGAAAAGACTGACGGAGCTCCCAGTTAAGAATAGGAATCCATGGACTCAAAGCTGGCTTTCTGAAATCAAAAGCAACTCTGTCATCTAGCCTTCTTCCTTCCCACATGCCATCTAGTGGCCTCCTGCAGAATCACACTCTACTGTTCAGGGCTGGGTAGAATGAGGATCTTGTTCCAGTCTACATTCTTATCTGATTTTCATAAGATATTAGCCCTGGGAGGTGAGCTTTAGAGACTACCTGAGCCAACCTTCTCAATTTACTGCTAAGGTAGCAGAGAACTAGATAGAGGCAGGAAGCTAATTAGGAGTCAGGACTGGAGTCCTGAGGCTCTGATCAGGCCTGTCTACCCACTTAAACATTTAATCAATATTTGCTTTATTCCTATTACCAACAGGGTCCCAGGTTGTGCACTGCATTGCAGATGAAACACTCTGTCCCTTTCCTTTAGAGCTCTCTTAGAGGAGAGAAGACAGATATGCAGAAGGGTTGGTACATGTCCAGAGTTTGGCCAGGTATGGAACAGGGCAGCAGCAGTGTAGGAGGGGAGGATGGCAGGGATGAGTGTGGGAGATGTGAGCAGGTGGCACTGTTTGTTGGGAGGGAGAAGGTTCCTAAAAGGTTTGCTCTATGGGAGGTCAAAATGAAGGCCAGGACACCATCTGCCAACCTGCCTGGAGCCTGACAAGGTTTCCCTAAGAGGGTGGCATTGGGGAGCACTTCAGGACAAGAAGCTTTTCAGGCAGGTAGAGCACCCACTATGTGCAGTGGTGCACAGGGAAATCCTAAGGTGGGGTTTGCCTCCCAGAGTTCAGTGCTGCCTGAGTGTAAAGTCAGGAGTTGAGTAGCTGGGGAGGGTTGTGTGTATGTTTGCAAAGGCATTGAGGCTAAAACTCACAGAAGAATTTTTTACTAGTAGAAGTAGTATGATCACATTTACTAGCGATAAGGAAAATGTGAAATTGTAAATGTAATCACAATTCCATAGCAGCCATCCAGGCCAGAGATGGACCAGGTATGGACCAGAACAGTGACAGTGCAGGTGGGGAGGATGGTAGGGAGCAGTGTGGGAGATGAGCAGGTGTTTTTGCAGCAAGGGAGAAGATTTCTTAAATGCTTGGTTTGGGAAATGGAGTGAGTGCCCGTATGTTCAGTGTAGGGAGTACAATAAGGCAGGCAGGTTTGGGGCAGGATGGAGAGGGGGGAGAGATTCTGAGTTCCCTTGTGGATATGCTGAGGGCCTGGTGCTGGGCAACAGTCAGGTAGGGATGGCCAATAGGCAACTGGGTATGCATGTGGCTCTGAGAGCAGCACTGACTAATAGATTCATGCTTCAGAGATTAGGTGATGAGCAAAATCAGGTACCTAGATGAAATGGCACAGGGATGCATAGAGTGAGATGAGAGCAAGCCACGAATGGAGCTGGACCCAGCTCCCTTCTTAGGAATCTGTCCTTCTTAGGCCAGAGTTGCTGTTTTGTCAGTTTATTGTCACAACTGGGCAAGGGAGTCTCCAGGGGCACCTGTGGATGCCAGGCATGGGTGCCACACATTTTCCTCTCTGCCCCTATTGGGGGAGCCCTATCTCCTTCTGGTGATCAGGTTGAATTTCTGCTGCCAGAAGGTGACTCTTCTCAATCAGCCAGACTCCACTGCAAGGAGCCTGAGTGCTCAGAGGCAGCCATGACGAATGGCTTAGGACTCTTGCTGTGTCCCCTGGTGGAAGAGGGACCTCTAGTCCTGCATTCCACCAGTGTAGCATTGAAACTACAATCTCTGAATGGGCCATTGGGAGTGATGGTAAGCGAGACATTATTGGCATTTACTCCTTGGGTCTTTTACTCTTGAGGTCTTCCCACTGAGATCTTTTAGATATGTAGTCCAATTCTCTCTGATGGGTATGGGCAGCCCTGTCAGCCATGAGCACTAGGGAAAACAACTGGCATTCTAGAGTGCAGAGTGGTGCTAAGGTAGGCTGCTCCAGAGGCAAGGGTGGGTGTGTTATGTGCATTTTCGACTTAGGATGGGTTATCAGAATGTAACTCCATGGGAAGTCAAGGAGCATCTGTAGCGGGAGAGATAAGGGGGTGCATGCTCATTATACCGTCCTGAATCAGAGCCCTTTTAGATAAAACAGTGAGAGGCATAGCTAAGATGGCAACAGATACGTTTCCTGTTTACATCTTCACAGTGTTTATGGTGCTGCTGGGGACTGAGCAGGGATCAATACTGACCCGAATGACCATCAGGTTTGGCATATTTTGGTGTACTTATTTGACATCCATATATGTTCTTTGGTGAAGTATCTATTTAGTTCTTTTGTCTTTTTTTTTTTTTTTGAGACAGCTCAGACTGTCCTCGAACTTGGAATTCTCCCCCTCAGCTTCCTGACTGCTCGGATTGCAGGCATGAATCATCATGGATGCCTTGCCCATTTTTAGATTTGATATTAGTTTTCTCGTTATTGAGGTTTCTTTTTTGTTGTTGTTAGTACTGGAGTTTGAACCCAGAACTTCAAGCTTGCAAGGCATGCACTCTACTGTTTGAGTCATACCTTCAACCCTCATTGAGTTTTGAGAGTACACTATATATTCCAGATATAAATCTCTTATTTAGATATATGCTTTGCAAGATTTCTCTCCCAGTCTATGGCTTGTCTTTTTTGCTTTCTTAGCAGTTGCTTTTGAAGAACAAAAATTTTTAGTTTTGATGCAATCCAATTGATCAGTTTGCTCTTTTCTGGATCACATTTTTGTCCTATCTATGAAGTCTCTGTCAAATCAAAGGTCACCAAAGTTTTCTCCTGTATTTTCTTCTGGCAGTTTTATAGTTTTAAGTTTAGGTTTATGAACTATTTTGAGTTCACTTTTGTGTATGGGAGGAGGAAGCATGAGTGGGAGGTGGCTGTTCTCAAAGTGCTGAAGGAAGAAATTAGAAAGTCAGTGTCCTCATGGGCCTGGGAAGACACTGGGGCTACCTTCAGTTCACTGATGAGCCTGTCGACAACAGGGGTGAGGAAGGGAGAAGTGAGGACGGGTAGTGAGGGGCGGCTCTCGACTAGAGCTGTTCCCTTGCGCCGCGTGGGGAACGGCCAGCTGGCAGTGCCCGGTATCAGCGTACAGCTGAAGAGTCGACCCTGGCTCCGCCCACTCCAGGCCTCACCCCGCCCCGTCCGTCTCTCGCCCCGCCCCCGCCCCGCCCCCGCCCCGCCTACGTCACGCCGGCGAAAGCGAACTGCGCGCTCGGCCGCTCGGCGCTCGCTCGCTCGGGTCTGCGGGCGGCGTCGGCGTCGGGGGTGCGTCTCCGGCGCTGAGGGCCCGGGGTGGCCGGCCGCATGGAGGAGCCGCCGGCCGCCGCGGGCGGGGACGTCTCCCTACACAACTTCAGCGCGAGGCTGTGGGAGCAACTCGTCCACTTCCACGTCATGCGGCTGACCGACTCGCTCTTCCTGTGGGTCGGGGCCACGCCACACTTGCGCAACCTGGCCGTGGCCATGTGCAGCCGCTACGTGAGTGCGGGTCCTCGAGGGAGGTGGGCGGGGCCGAGGGGGCCGGAGGGGCGGGGGGCAGAGGGCTGCGGCGGGCCCCCATTGCCTGTCCCGGAGACCGCGGACTGGGGTTCCCCGGGGCCGCCCGTCGGTCCCGGCCTGCACCACCCCCAAGGCCAGCAGCGCCCCTTCCCGCCGCCTGCTTCTGGCTCTTCCTTTCTGGTCTCTCTGTAGGTTGGCGGGTCTCGGCCTCTCCTCTGGTCACACCTGTGTCCTGAGGGATGCCATCAACCTCTTAACTTTCATGCTGTCTCAATGTGACCACGCCGACGCTTACTCACTTGCGCCTCCAGTGTTGACAACTTTTTTCCTGAACTTGGGACCCCGGTATCTGCACTCGGATGTCTAAGAGGCATCTGACGGACACTCAAGACATCCGGAGCTTGATTGATCTCTCCCCCGCACCGCTGCTCCCACAGCCAGCCCTCTGTGTAGTGGCAACCCCACCTTTCTAGTTCCTCTGGGCATCCTTGATCCTTTCTGTCACACTCCACGTGCCCAGAGTCAGTGGCTCCGAGGCACTGGTGTCAGTGAAACACGCAGGGCGTGCAACCCCTCATGTCCTGTCTGCCACCCTAGCCCCAGTCTCGTCTTCCTGCTTCTGCTCTCCTTCGCTAACCTGCAGTAGTTCCCTAGGGCTGTTGTAACAAAGTGCCATAAACTTGGTGGCCTAAAACATCGGAGATTTATTTTTGCTTAGTTAGGAGTTGGAAGTTGGTTACTTCTACAGGCTCCAGTAGCAAAACTGTCCCATGTCTCTTTCTCAGGTAGTTGGTCGAAATCCTTGGCAGCCCTTGGTTTGTATATGGCTCAGTTCAGTCTCTGTCTCCAACCTCATGTCGCCATGAGGAGAGGTTCTGAAAACCTGTCCAAGAATGAACTCAGCATGATTCAGAGACTTTCCATGACCACACAGGGGCCCGTTGCCTGCTAGTGCTCCTTCCTTTCTGCCCACTCCCTCCTCAGTGCTGGCCGCCTCTGCTCTTTAGTGTTTCAAAGGTGAGGCTTGTGTCTTTTATGAGTGTTTGTGTCGCTATGATTGAGGCCTCTTCATGGAGGCCGTAGGCTGAGGGCATGCCAGCGTGGTGGGAAGTCATAGGACTGAGCCCTCAGTTTTGTACCACAGATAGCACCTGAATTACTGCTTCTGACGTCCTTACCTGGTAACCTCTGCTCATTCCATTCTCACTGTTCTTTTCTTGGTATTTTGTTCTTTTTTGGAGCGTTCTGGCAGCTGGGCCTTGGGTAGGTGGCAATTTCAGGTCTTCTTTCATTGGGAGAAGGCCTAGGGATCAGGTTCTACTGGTGGACTGTTCAGAGCCACCTCACATTCTTTCTCTCCTTGTTCTGAGACTTTAGTAATAGACAGTGGGTAAGGTGTAGCCACATAGGGTCCAGGACTTTTTCAAGCCCTTGTTTGGGGAATAAGTAAACGTGCCCCTCCTGTGGAGTGCTTTGGTAGTCTCACCACCTGGGAGTCATAGCTCCCAGCAGGTGTGTTTTCTCAGCTGGAAGGTCACACTCCACCAAGACCAGTTATGAAAAGGAAAAAAGACGAGTCCTTCCTTACCAGATCTGTCAGAAACCTGTTCCCATTGACTGACCTCATTGGTGCCTGAGTATTTCCTCCGGGAGCAGAGGGTTGAGCTAGCTGAGGAAAAGAGGTGCAGGCATAGTTTGAGGCAGGAAACCCAGGGTTTTGTGGAGCAGGGCTTAGCAAACTATGGCCTGTGGACCAGCCCTCCATCTATTTTTGTCATAGTTTTATGTTCATTGATGTAGGTAGAGCCTTTGTGCTCTGTTGGCAGGGTTGAGCTGTGGTAATTGAGGCCTCGTGGCCCCTGAAGCCTGTTTATCTGGCTTGCGTAGGGAGGATAGCATCAAAGGGTCTGTGAGGCCTGCCCCATTCCTGCGTCACACCTGCACGTGTAGGACAAGACCATGTAGAACAGAGAGTACAGGACAGAACTGCCTCTCTAGCTGGCCTGCCTTGGCTGGAGGAGGGGATTTGGTGCCCAGCCACGCTGCAGAACTGAACGACATAAGACTGACCAGCCTGAGCGTGGCTGACTTGGGATTTAGGACACCCTTGACCTATGGGGAAAGTAGAATTTGGTGCTCCCACTAGGGCAGAGGCATCTGCGCATGTGTCTGCCAGGAAACCAGTGTCTTCTTTGGTAGTAATAAACTATGAATGATGGTAGCAAGGTGGGTTTAAAATTGTTATTTTGGGTGGAAAAACCTACCTAGTAAGGTAGATTGACCTTTTTTCTTTTTGGTGGTGGTGCTGGTGATTGAATTTAGGGCTTTTCACTTGCTAGGCAGGCGAGATTTACTTTTTTGGAGGAGATTTAACTGTAAATACGGTTATAATAGAGCAAGTGTTGAACTTGGAATCTGTAAACAGCAATTTCATTAAGATCATACTTTTATATCTTTAGCCAAAAAATATGCAGGGAATGCTTTCATTCATGTCTTGTGTTTTTTGATCTCCTGTCTTCTATAGCTCCAAACAAATTGGAAGTGACTTTGAACCGTTAGGAGACCAGCTGCTGTCTCTAGTCTGTGCTCTGCCACACTGTCCCACATATAGTTAGGTGTTTGTTCAGGTTACTTCTCTCTACCTGGTTAGTGAATGGGGAACCAAATCTCAGAGCTTCTGTCCCTCTACTTCCCTTGCCCCTGTTCAGGACTCCCAGAGCTCTGCATGCAGGCTGTATCTCCTAGAAGTCTGCATTTTTTTGGGGTTGGGAGTACTGGGCCTTGAACCCACACCTTATGCTTGCTAGGCAAGTGCTCTACCACTTGAGCTATGCACCCAGTCCTTTCATTTTTATTTTGTTTTTGAGATAAGAGTCTCGCCTGCTTTGGGCTAGCCTGAAACAGATCCTTTTGTCTCTGCCTCCTGAGTAATTGGGATTACAGGTGTGCACCACCATACCCAGCTAGACTTTTGATAGAAGTAATTTTGGCCATACTGCAGGTTAGTGAGTAGGATTTTTCCTTTTAAACTAGGCCTTTTTAGTGGTGAGGGAGATAATTTCCAAAGTAATTGGGAGTAAGATTGCCTCTGGATTTCAGAAAGGCCACATTTATTTATCTTAACACTGTTCCTACTGCTTCTTTCATTTTATTGCTTCTTACCTGAAATGAGGTTGGCCAAGTGTACTCAGAAGTCTTTATTTTCCCTGTTTGGATGCTGGTGGCTCTTGCCTTTTCTCAAAGTCATAGGGCACTTATTAGCCTTCAGTAGCCCACACGTGCTTTCAGGGGCTGCAGCTGTGTTTTCTTATAGGCTGTGATAAGGAGATCGGCATCCTGCCCAGAGACCAGGCACAGGGCACCTGGACTCTGGTCCACTTTCTTCTTACTATGGCCTTAACGATCTTGTTTGCTTCCCTCTCAACTGGAATGTTGCCCTTCAGCGTGTTTTGGACTTTCCGACATTAAAACAAGCTCTTTATGTGAAATCAGTTCTAGAACTTAATAGCTTTGAGGTTCCAGCTATGGGTGACTTCTCTGTCTCAGCTCTAGTGACACGGGGGTCACTTTACTTGGCTGTTGACAAAAACAAGCCCTTCTTTCCTTGAGACATATGTCTGCCCTCTGAGAACCTGCTGCTGCCACCCTTGTGAGAAGTCAGAATCTGCAGAAGTGTGGCTGGTTGCACCCAGGTAGAGAAGCTTTAGTGTGCTCTTTGTTTTTCTTTTAGGACTCCATTCCTGTGTGTACCTCTCTCTTTGGAGACACTTCTGACACAACCTCCACTGGCCTTGCTCAGCGCCTAGGTATGTACGTATGTTAGTGCTAAGACCAGTCAGGTGGAACCCACTATTTAGCCATGAGGCAAGTCACTTCAGAAGAACATTCATGCTAGAAGCTGCCACCTCCTTACTGCTGGAAGCACAGACCGCTGTATGCTGAGTCTTCACAGGTCACATCTGTGCTCATGGCCAGCATGTTCCCACGGACCTCCCATCGCCTCCTTTGTTGCGCCCTTGAGGCAGTGAACTAATTTAGTTTTTCCACTGAGCACATCACCTCATGGGAGGAGAGTGAATATGCCACAGTGCCTCAGGGGCAGCTTCTCAGGTGGACCCTGGGCCTCATGGGGATTTGGTGGAGCCTTTGGGCAGGTGTCACCACTATGCAAAAAGGACAGGACTGTCCTTCAGAACTTGGTGGGGAGACTGGCCTGGGCTCTGAGTGTGGTGTAGAGTAGGGTCTGGTGCCACACAGTACGGTGGTGTCAAGCAAAGAACATGTGATGGAAGGCTTCACCCCTCCTGCATCTCAGACACCTGCTCCCTATCAATATCCAGGTAGTTGAGGTAAGAATGGTTATGTGTTCTGCCATCCCCAGCCCCAAGTGCCTGTGGTGTCCCCATCTCAGTGTTGGTGTCCTCCAGCATTCCCTGTCACTTCAGTACTTAGTCAGCTTCAGGGTCCCCTGTGTCCTGGTTGGGAATATGCAGGAAAGGAGCTCAGTCACTGTTTTTGAGCAGCTTATATTTCATTTGTACTGGTACAGATCTCTTTCTGTAGGAATATCCATCTCAGCTATCCCAGGGCCCATGCATGTGAACAGACAGCCACACCAAGGAACCACTGTTCTGCAATAATGTCTGTTAGCATGTGCAGCACCTGCTTGAAGAGTTAAAAATTAGAACACTTCTCTAGAATCCCGCTTTTCTCTTTCTGAGCATTTCCCAACTGCAGGCAGGTGTGAGGAATGTAGAACTTGTGTTTCCATCAGATTTGTCAATGTGTTTTCTCTTTTTAGCCAGGAAGACCAACAAACAGGTGTTTGTCAGCTATAACCTTCAAAACACAGACAGTAACTTTGCGTTACTTGTAGAAAACAGGATCAAGGAAGAAATGGAGGCTTTTCCAGAAAAGTTCTAGCCGAATGGCAGAAGGGAGAATCTGTAACTTATGTACAGTGTACATTTAAATAAATGGACTGAATTGTATTTTGTCATCAGCTGTGTTCATACTTTGTTTAAAGGTTCATCTTTGGGTTTTCCCTCTCCTCTGCAGTTTGGGCACCAGGGGTGCCAGAAGTCTCATTGATGGGCCTGGGGTGGAGGAAAACACGGTGGCAGTAAATACTTGACTGCTCAGTGCTAGAGAAGAAGGATGAAAGTGGGGTTTTGTGGGGATTGAAGGGTGTAATGATGTAATAAACATTTAAATCAGTCACAGTTCTGTTGCATATTCCCAATTAGAATTAAGGTTAATGTCTTTATGAATATGCTTTAGTTATCTGTTATTCTAAACCCTTCTACTGGGCACTTCTTGCTGTATTCTAAGCCTTTATCCTGGACTCCCCACCTCTTGCTTTTTTGGGGCTACATTTGAGTACCACTGGACACTTCTTCCTATATTTGCAGTGTTGGAGCAGTCTCTAACTTCTTTGGGCCCTGCTTTTTCATGTATAAAGTGGAAATAGTCCTCGTCATGCTATGTTATTGCTAGAATTAAGTATATTGAAATGCCTTGTGAACTAGAAGCTATGGCAGGTATTGCCTACATTTTTACAGATTCAAATGTTTCAGGTCCTTCTTGCTATTCCTGTTTTTGTAGCCTCCCTTCTTTTTTCTCCCAAGTAGCCGCCTTTGTCATTTTTAATCCTTAGCCATTTCCTGCCTACCACTTGGTTTCAATTTGACCTTTCCATAGAGGTTTGGATGGCCTGGGGCCCATGCTCTGGCAAGGTTGAAGAGTTCCCCACATTGTTCTTTGAACAGTAGGGTTGCACCCCATTGGCAAAACGCTTTCTAATCTTTGGGATCCATTGGACCCTCTTGTTATTAGAGGTGGACAGTTCAGGGCCTACAACCATTTCACACAGTGGCAAGAGCCTTGCACTGAGTGGGGGTAGGGAGGGGTGGCAACTGAAGGTGGCAACCCTGGTCAGGAATAAGGGCACTTCTGAGGAGTACATCTGGGGTTCCAGGGACCTCTGCAGATTTCCCACGCTAACCTCTGAGGCCGTTGTCATAGCTTGAAAAGCACAGTGAATACCTCTCTAGGAATAGAATAGTAAGTGACACAAAATCAGGGCTATGGAGAGAAGAGTTTGGTATAAATACTTTATTAAAGAAATATTTTCTTGTTAAAAAATACTACATTAGAGAAGAGAGTTTTGGGTTAACCAGTCTTTCCTCACAGAATCACAGTGTAAGATAGCCATTTGTTGACCTCTCTAGGAACCTTTAGGCCATGGATTAGCAGAACATAAACGAGAAAAAAAATTCCTCTTAAATGTATTGAGTTCTCAGGTGGTCTGAGAATGGCACTAGGTAAACAGTTCGTGTTTAATCCGGTCTCCCCTCTGACTGCCTTTTAAGACTAGGACTCTTAAAGCAGAGTGAGCCCCACCATCCCCCCAGGGCGAGCCGAGACACAGTTTACAGAGGCGTTGAAAGTAGTGACTGCAGCGAGGTATGAATCAACATGGAGGATTTTATTACTCTTCGTCAATGGTAGTGAAATGCCCTTCGTTGGATACCATCAGGTGAGGTAGGGAAGACATTCCAGAGGAAATCTGTTAATGGGGCAACATTTTTATTTCTGTACATTTACATACGAATTTTCCCCAAAGGTACAACAGAGGTGACACCATGCAGACACGTAGCTGTGAAGACAGTTCAGAACTCAATGTAAGCTTGTGCTATGAACGAGTACCACTGGAGGAACCCCCATTGACACGTATGGTCACACAGTTCTTACCGTAAAACCTCACACAGTTGGGTTGCAGAAAGGACAGAGGTAGGGAAGCGTTTCTTACTAGACATAACACACTACTGCTCTCCCAAGACACACACAATACGTTCAAGTGAGGTGGTGTCCTTCAAAGCGAGAGTTGAAGTGTGGGCCTCCCCAGCCTGTGTGCCACCCCAGGGCTGGGCAATGTGATGGTCATCAGATTCACTGAATGGCACTTCAGTTCAGGGACTTGGTGTTTAGCTCTGGGAAATGGTCGTGTTCGAGTGCAATACTTCCCTTACAAGGTCTGTTCTGCTTGCTTTCCCTGCTGTGGACAAACCCATTTACCAGCTCATCCTCCAGTTGCAGACGATTATAGTCTTAGAAAGTAAAATGCTTAAACTTTTTTCCTATTTGTCTTGGGTGCTAATAGGATATTTAATAAAGAGTTATTACTGACTTTGGAAAAGAACAAAATATGAAATACCAAGCCCTGTCTTAGGTGTTCACATTTGTGCATAACTTTTATCAAAAGGGGGTGCAGAGCACAGGGATGGGAGGAGAGTAGTGGGAGTACACACCTTGGGATGTTTCCCCAGGGGTGTGTGTGTGTGTGCGTGCGTGTATAACAGGGCAAGTGCCTAAGAAGTATCTCCTACCCATGAGGGACCCAGATCTGCCAAGTTCAAGGATGGTAGCACGGTGGTAGGGAGCTGGGGCTGAAGAGACCTCCCCCATGGAGCCAGGCAGATCAACATATATCAGGCCTGGGTGCCTGATGCCATTCTGACTTGGTACGGATTTCACAGGGCTCTGCCCACAGGGAAGAGTCCTGCTCTGGCTGCCTTTCATGTAGGAGGTTCCTCAAGAGCTTCAGTACCCTTAAGCAGAAGCAGCAACTGAGCGAGACCTCAGCCTCATCCCAAAGGTGTTCCATGGGGGAGAAGGGACTTCCTGCTTGCCAAGAGTCAGCCGGCCTCCTGTACATCTGCCATTCTTGTCCCTAGCTGAGGCCTCAAAGTCAGCTGCTGTCTAATCACTGATGGGTTAGCTCTGATTGCTGAATGATTAACACTGGCTTTGCTGACCCAGTGATTTATCATTGTCATTTGAGGTGGGGAGATTTGGAAGTGCCTTACCCTGACACCACCTTCTAGTGATTTCAGCAGCATCTGCAGCTTCCATACATCTCTTTATAAAGACCTGCACGACCAGTGTGAGACTGCTCACAGCTTCTGCATATGTCCTGTCCTGTACATAGCAGGGTTTGCTACCAGGTGACTTGGTAGCAAGTACCCTAAAAAAGGTAAAAGGTATTTCACAAGTTTGGCACGCAAAGGCTGCACAGATCTAAAGAAAGGCCTTTGTAAAGGTGACTGCAGACTAACATGGAGACATGGAACAAAGGTGACTGAAGAGTCCAAAGGTGAGCTGGACTGGAGCAAGTGCTAGGAGGGACTAGCCAGACAGCCTTCACTGTCTGTCCTTAAGCAAGGTGTTGAGACCCAGGCATCGGCTGAGACAGTGTGGGCCAGCCGCTGCAAACACAGGGCTGCATGTCTCATTACTGTCCTCATGAGGTCTTTATCAAGGCAGCGGGTTCCTGCTGATGTGTGTACCACATGTGGAAAAGAGGTGGGCAAGACAGTAAGAAACAGACCAGGTGGACAGCTGGAGGGGGAGAAACTCAACCCCTTTCTGGACCTTTGAATTCTAGCAACTGTCATCTGAAAGTCCTCTAATAGGCTACAGATTGTGATTTCCCTGGAAGAACATAGTCCATGGCAAAGACACTCATCAAAGGGCCAAGACTGATGGTTCTAGTAAGAAGCTCAGCTGCCCAGAAAAGCAGGTGCTTGAGTTGCTGCTGGACAGTGCCTGCCTGTGTGAAGGCTGGATTCTTAGCAGCTCTGGGCATCCTACTGTCTGGGGCAAAACGAGGAACACAAAGAGAACCCTGGGAGAGGGGCAGGGTGGGAGTTGAGCTTTGGTGAGTTATTGCTTTCTCTCACTTCTTGCTTCTTTCAGGGGGCTGGAGGCCATCTGGACTCACCTGTAGGCAATCTGCACTGCTGCCCTAGGCCTCTCTGCTGAGTGAGCAAGTGACAGGCAGGAAGTGAAGGAGGAAGACATGAGCGGAAGGCTTCCTGTAGGTGCTGTGGGCTCTGGTATGCCTGGAGAGTGAAGCCATCCAAGCTGGAGCTCTCCGCGGGATGTGCTCGAGATGTGGCCGTGTGTGGAAGAGCAAGGCTTCCTCCTGGGATTTGCCTTAGTTGACTTTTATAGTTATTTTCCTGTTGTTTAAAAGTAGCCACATTTTCAAGTAGTGCCAGCAACAAAGCTGACTGGAAGAGGGAATTTATTCTCTGCCGAAGCTAAATCTGGGAAGGAGTTTTAATAAAAAGTAACAACTTAGACCTCAGCACATTTGCTATTTGTATTCTTAACTAAGCAAACGTGGTGTCAGAAAACTGGTGATTTTATCACTGGTCATTTAGGATTTCTGGTGAAGTGTGGAAGTTTCCCTCAAACAGCTTCCAGCATCAAGTACAAAAGGATGATCCTCAAGGAAAAACTAAGCTGGTTTTGATGATATCTGGGAGCCACTGTCCCCAACACATGGGTCGGAAACAGCTTTACAAACAAAAAGAAAAAAAGGGACTTTAAAACATACACAGACTCTAGCAAAAACCTAATTTGTGTACACTTCGCTCTGTCTAAAATGCAGTCCCAGGAATGCTCCACGACAGTGCCCTGTCTGTCCATGGTGGGCAGCTGGGGGATGGCTCCATGGGTGGAGGGTGAGGAGCTGTGTCTGACTTCCAGGAAAGAGTCTGGCTGCTGTGTTGGTCACTTCTGGGGTCTTCCTTAAGAGTGGCCAAGCCTCACTCCCGAAGGAGGTAGTTCCACTTCGTGATCTGAGGAGAGGGAATAAAGTGCTTCTCATAAAAATGACCAAAATAAATACAAACATTGAATGGCAGAAAAGAAAGTCTCTGCAGGGTTGTTTCCAAAGAGTCAGTTTCCTCAACCCCACTCCGTGGACTTTTGGAAAGACAGAATTTACCCCCACCAGTTGAAAGTGTCACGATCGGGTGGCGTCAGCAGCAGAGTTGGATTTTCCTTCCCTGGCTATGCGTCTGCTCCCTGGTCTGTAAACCTGTGCCCAAACTTCCCCCAGCCCTTTGAGCCAAGTCCCGGGGGACTTGCAGGACAGTGGCATGTCCTGGCTAGTTACATGGACTTCATGCCATTGGCCGTGGTGCCCTCGGGCAGCCCATCACCCACAGCGGCTGTGTCGTGCAGTCCTGAGTAGTCCTTGAGCTCAGCGTTGGTGAGCAGGAGCGGCTGCTCCCCCTTCTTGTGTGGCAGCAGAGGCTGCCTGGTGTAGTGCTCCCCATTGGAGATGTTCTCGGGCAGGTTCTGGTCCCTGCTCTCGGGCAGCAGGAGGATGCAGATGATGCAGATGAGCGTGCAGCAGGCAAAGATGATGTGGTGCAGGAAGTAGCCTTTCTGGTTGTGCAGCTCGATGATGGGCGCCGTCAGCATGCCGAAGCCCGCACTGGCCAGCACCAGCCCCAGTCCGCCGCACCTGCGGGGGGAGGGAGCACACAGGGTCAGTGCCTGGTGCGAGCAGGGTGGCAAGTTGGTTCTGAGTGGGGTAATGGCTTGATGAGATCCCAGGGCAAGCTTGTGGCACTGCTGTAGTTTGAATGTGACCCCAAACTTTATGTGTTGGAAACTTAATCTTCAAATTCATATGCTGATGGCATCCAAAGGTGAGGCCTTTGGGAATTAGGATCAGATGTACTCACGAGGGTGGGTACCTCATGTTGCATTAGTGACTTTATAAGGAGAGGAAGAGAGACCGAGTTAGCACACTTGCTCTGTCTCACCGTGTAATGCCAGCACTACCTTGGGACTGCAGAGAGCCCCCCCCCAACAGGAGGAACTCATCCTGGACCTCTCAGGTTCCAGAACCATGAGCTGAATAAACCTTCGTTCTTTATAAATTATCCAGGCTGTTTTGTTCAGTTATAGCAACAGAAAATAGACTGAGAACAGAGGAAGGTCTTGCCTCTGCATTGGTCTCTACTCTGCCTGGCACCACCTTGCTTATCTGACAGGTGGGACATTACAAGTCACCTTCTTTGCTGTGGACCACTGCAGCCCTGAACTCAAGACAGGACCAATCCCAGAACACGACCCATTTACCTTCCCTCTTCTGCTAAGCAGGCACACAGCATTTAAAAAAAAAATACCCCATGGCTGGATGTGACATACCCCTGCAATCCCAGCATTTAACAGGTTGAGTCAGGAGGATTGTAAGTTGGAGGCTATGTAGTGAGACCCTGCCTCAAAAAGCCAAGCTGGGAATGGAGCTCAGTGGTAGAGCTCTTGCCCAGCATGTCAAGGCCCTGGCTTTGATCTCTAGCACTGGAAAAAGAAATTCTCCATGGCTCTAAACTCTACTTTACCTAAAAATGTATTCCTGGGGCTAAGGTGTTCTGTGGCCAGTGAGAAAGTGGTATGGTGCTGGCCTGCAGTGACACCCTGGTGCTCAGGAACAGGCCAAGCCACAGCGGCTGCCTGATTCCCTGTTACCAGGCCTTCCTAAAGGGAACAGACAGAGGTTCTCTTGTCTCCGGCAGGGAGAGGAGAGTTGCCTGCCTACTCTCAGAGCATTGGGCAGAACATACAGGGATATGAACTTCAGTTGGTTTAAGGATAACTTTCTAATAGAGCTGCGCAAGACTTATGCACCACCTTTGAACAAAGGGCCTCTGCCCTTGACATGTGAGTCACAGGGGACTGGAAGGGAGATCCCTGGAGCAGGTAGGCACTAGATAGGTAACTCTAGCTCTTGATTAGTTTGTGGTTAGCACTGCATGTGGCTCTTAACTCACAAGTTCACAGACACAAGACCAGTATACATGCCAGCTGCATGCCTATATGCTAGCAACAAATGAAGCAAAAATGAGTACAAATGCCTAGAATAACAAAAGAAACATGACACTTGCATGCTGAAAACCACAGAACATTGCTGAGACTTAAAAAGTTAAGGAGAGATTCCATGTTCATGAATGGGAAGATGACACTGGGAAGATGGCACTTCTTCCCGAGGTGAGGTACACATTCAACTCAATTCTTAGCAAAATCCCAAATGATTTTTTTTCAGTCCTAAAATTTACAAGGAAATGCAAAGTACCCAGAATAGGCAAAAACTATTCTGAAAAGGAACAAAGTTGAAGACTTAACCTTCCCGATTCCAAAACTTACCATAAAGTTATGTTAATTAAGGCAGCACAGTATTGGTCTACCAACAGGCAGACCCATGGAACATAACTGAGAATTCAGAAACAAAGTTTTTTTGGGAGTACTAGGGATTGAACTCAGGATCTTGTGCTCACTGGGCAAGTGCTCTTCCACTTGAGCCGTGCCTTCAGCCCCAGAAACAACACTGGATTTGACAAAGGCAAATCAGTGGGAGAAAGGGTTGTGCAATACCAGCACAACAGGATATCTATGTGCAGAAGAAGGTCTATGGTCCTTACTCATCCTGGAGCCCCCCAAGGGCGAGGATTATATTCCATATCAACTGGCCCACAATAAATTCTGGACGCCTGTGGATCACACTGGCTCCCTAGGTAGCAAGGTCAGCTCACACAAATGATCAGGTCAGGCTAAATACAGAAGGTCACTGCAAAGAGAAGTGATAGCAAGTCCATCTGCCAGATGTATAACATGAACACCTAAAAGAGCCATTTAGTACTTCTGAAAAATTGGGCCCTTTGTGAAGCAGCAGATGTTGTGAGGGCCACATCAGATGCCGGAGATAATGGATGTGTTTGACGGAGCTTTTCAGACCAATGAGACATCATTTTCCCTGAAACTCCCCTGGTTTCTGCCTGTCCTTCCTGGCACTAAGTGTGGATAGTGGCCTTGCTCACATGGTGTTACTGGATAGGCAGGCAGAGTGCAGATTCCCAGGAAGGGTGTGTGGAGCCATTAAGGGGCAAAGGGTTGGCCTCAAACAAATCCAGCATAATGGCAGGTAAGCTATATTATGTACAATATGGTAATATATATTATACAGAATACTAATACATATTAACGCATTAATAAATTGATATTCACAAATACGTTGAATGAAAGGACTTATTGTATTTATGGCTCATTTAAAAAGTATGCACATCTATACTATATGTAATATATGTTTACATGCACATATGTGTGTGACTAACACTTTAGCCAATGACAAACCTCACACACAGCAGTGGCCCTGCAAGATTATAACAGAGCTGGAAAATGCCTATCCCTGGTGACATCATAGCTGTTGTGATGTCACAGGCATCAATGTCAATGTGCAATGCACCTCTCGTGTTTGCTGTGATACTGGCGTAAACGGACCTACTGTGTTGTCACAGGATTGTGAGTTTGAGGTCAGCCTGGGCTACATAGTATGACCCTGTCCCCCCAAAACAAAACAAAAAACAACAAAAAACTTGCAGAAGTTGATAGTGTGACGCCACACAGCCTCCTCCAGCTCCTGTTTACTGCATCTCTTGACTGTACCTACAGGCCACCGGTGAGGGATGGAGCTGGGCAGTGTCAGTTTGTGTAAACCTTTAGACATTCACACAGTGACAAAATTGGATAGTGACATATTCCTCCCAATGTATCCGGTTAAGCAATGCATGACTGTGTATCTTTATATTTTTTTCTGTGAAAGCATTTTCTGTGTCTTTCTATCAAAGATTCCTTGAAATTATTCAGTGACATTAGGAGCAATTTTGGAAAAAATTGGTATGCCAGTTTTGGCTTTGTTTTTGCTTTTTTGAAATCTCTAATGGTATCCTTACATGCTTGGTGTAAGGGGCTAATAAATTCATTTCCCTCCAAAATGCAGACTTTGCCTAGACAGTTCCTGCTGTTCTTCAGCCATTCACCAGAGGGCAGCATAAGCCCATGTACGCAATTCTGCCTCCTTTTGCTTTATGAGCACAAAAATGTTAATCTCCACTGGTAACCTCTAGGTAATTCCAAAGGTAGAAAGATGGTAGAAAGGCAGGCTTATCAGATGAACCAAGTGTGAATAAAGAATTCCAGAAACCTTAGCTTAAACATCCTTAGTTAAACATGAACATCACATTTAAACACAAGAAATAAACCTTTTCCTCTTTTATATTAATTTTCATTTCTATATTTCTGTGAAGTCAATAATACACAAACTTTTTTTTTAACCAAGTTTTACAGAAACAAATGTAACTGCCAAAAATATCCAGGTGAGAAAAATATTATACATTTTCATTGCTGAGGTTAGGCCTTTGCATGTACAATTCTCCCTCAGTATCCATGGAGGACTGTCCCAGAGCACCCCTGGGGTACCAAATCCACAGATGCCCAAGTCCCTTACATAAATGGTGTGTATTTGTATAGAACCTATGCACAGCCTCCACACACTTTTAATTACTGCTAAATTGCTTATAATACTTAATACAGTATAAGTGCTGGAAGTAGTTATTATACTATATTGTTTAGGGAATGATGATAAAAAAACGTCTGTTCACGTTCAGTAGACTTTTTTTTGTGGTGCTAGGAATTGAACCCAGGGCCTTGTGTGCTAAGCACATGCTGTACCACTGAGCTACACACAAATGCAAGGATGCTCACGGACCCCAAGCTGCTCACCCTCACTTATCTTGGGTTTTTCTGGGTGAAGAGGTCGAGGAACCCATGTTCACCCAGGGACCCTGTGGGAATTGCTCGAGTGTATCAGCAACAGAGAGCTGCACAAGGCCATAGGTGAGAGGGGCTCCTGGCAAGAAGTACGATGTATCAGAAAGACTAGACATGCTTCCAGCCTGGCTAGGAGATCCCCTTTGGACTCGATTTCCTTTCATCCTTTGGAAGTACAAAAATATCACCCAGGGTTAAATATTTTTTTTTAGTTTGTCATCTTGACAAGATGAACCTCAGAACATATTTGTTGAATTTCTATCCCCAAATAATGTTTCCAGGTTTGCATCAAAGTTGAAAAGGATATGGTGTTTCCTTCAGTCTAGTTTGCTAAACAAAATCTAATAACGAACAAGGAGGCTACCAACTACCAGAATTGGTGGGTGACCTCTCTCAAGAAACACACGTGATCACACAGAGAGGGGTTAAGAGAAACCCAGAAGGTCTAAGCTCTTTTTGAGAGGACCACCTCTGCAAGATTCTTTTACAAAGGAAGGAAATTCAACTAGATGAAAAAAGACAGGGTAAGTTGCTGTGTGCCTAAGAGGTTTCAAAACTGCAGGTAGAAAACAAGTTCTTGAGTGACTTCTTGCCAGCTTACTCAGAAGGGAGGGCAGGTGGGACTACCAGGCACCTAACTGCTTGTTTCTTAAACATATGGTAGCTCCATATTTACAGGAACAGAGTAGCTGTCAGCTTGGATGTATTGTAAAAATCCAAGAGAACGAATCAGAACGAGGTCATGTGAAAATGGTGCTGTCAGCATGATTTGTGCAAATTTGGAAAGGAAAAAAGTCTTGGGACCCATCTGCCTGCAGGTCCTCCCCAGCACCTGAGGGGCTAAAATAATTAGTCTCTTATGCCCCATGGGATTGAAGGCTGTTCTTGTTCTTCCCAGGGTGTTGTCATGCTGATCTCTGGGCCTCAGCTCACAGCTGAGTAACTGCCCACACTTGCAATTTTTAAAAAGCATATGTATCAGAGATGCTAATGATATCCCTACAGAAAGCTTGGTGTGCTACAGACCAAGACATGCTCTTCAGTGAGTAACCAATGGCAAGTGCAGGCTGAGTGCCTCTTATTCATAATGCTTGCGACCAGAAGTGATTGGGATTTTGGATTGTTTTCAGATTTTGGAAGATTTGCATTTCCAAATCTTATTTGTGCATGAGATATCTTGAAATGAAGCCCAAGTCTAAACATGAAATTCATTTATGTGTCATTAGTCACTTTGTGCATATAGTCTGAAGATAATTTTATAAAATATTTTAAATAATTTTGTCTGTGAAATGAAGTTTTCATGTGTGAAATTTTCCACTGTAGTGTCATGTCAGGAAAAAAATTGGATTTTGGAGCATTTTGGATTTCAGATTTTCAGATTAGGTATGTTCACCCCATACTAGGAAAACGACATAGCTTGGCTGTAGTGAAGTGAAGTGCAACCCAGGACAGACAAGTGAGGGCTGGCCTAAACCTGGGATGGGGTGGAGTGGGCTCTCAATAACTTCTTAACAAAATCAAAGTTATAACTTGCTGGGCTTCCCAAGATTAGCAATACCAGCTTCTCAGGTCAGCATAAAAATAGGCCTTTCTACTTCCCTTTTTATTTAGTCTTTTTTTGTTTTGTTATTTTTTGAGATAGGGTCTTGCTATGTAGTCCAGGCTGGCCTCAAACTTGTGATCCTCCTGCCTTAGCCTCCAGGGTAGCTGGGATCACAGGTACCCACTTGCAAAGTTTGAACTTTGTTTTTGAGGTTGCTTAGAAGCGCAGATAGCACTGACTTCACCGAAGCACGGGCAGGAGTGCTCCGTCCATTTCTCCTCTCCGTCTACTTCTCCCCTCCTCCAGTCACTGCCACATTTCCTGCACCCCAGCAACTCCTTGCTCCCTGCTCTCCTGGCTACTATCTGGATAGAATCCAGTCAAGCTCTCACCTAGCATGCCACCACACCCTGTTCCAGAAGCCAGGGCCAGACAGAGCTGATAGGATTCCTGGGACACAAGCCTGTGGCCAGGGACTCGTCTCCGGGTCCTATGGCGTCCCGCTACCCACCTTATCACTGTGGGGGTGATCTCTGCACAGAAGAACACACTTAGGCTTCCCACTGCATGGGATGCAAACATGCCCACGATGGAAAACGCGATGGAGAACTTGTCCTTGACGCTGTCACTCATCCCTGGAGAATTAGAAGAAGGGGACAGTGAGTGGGTGAGGGGGCCAGGGATAAGTGGGAGTGGGGATGCGGGGAAGGGAAGCCTGGGACCATCCCAGAGGCTTCCCTCCACCCTGTTGCCCATTTTGCTGCTCAGTCAGGGATGTGCAGCATCTGCAGACATAGGAGCCTGAAGCCTTCTTGACAGAAGACTGACGGGCTTCTAGGAGTCCCTTGTGCACCAAGCATGCTGAACTCCCAGGCCTGTAAATTCCTCAGGCAGGAGCTGTGCCCGGTGTAGGGCAGGCTAGTATTCCTTTCTGCCCCCAGCACTAGAAGCCTCTGTGGGTTGACAGATTTCAGCCTCAGGGTGAACTGCCCAATTCAAGGGGCAGGGTATCTTACTGCTGATGTAGGGGAACAAAAATTACAAATAATCCAAACAGAAGAATTCACTGGCCCAGAGGGAAGGGTTCAGCCAATCCCAATGCCCGAGCTTGGCTTGCGCAAGGTGGCAAGGAACACGCATCAGCATGCAGTCAGGAGCCACACAGCTCAGTCCCCTGCAGAGCTGCAAGGAAGGCAAGCAGTCCTTGGGTGGGATGGGCTTGCATTGGGTCAGGCAGGCGTGCAGGGCAGCAGTGGCTCTGCCATCCCAACAGGAGAGCAGCGAGCCTGTGAGTCCTGAGGGGACAGCCAAGCGCTTGGTCCTCCCCAGGCGCTGTCCATGTGACAAACTACCATCAGCACTGGGCCAGAGGCCTAGATTGACTATGGCGCCAGGAATAGGGAGGGCATGCATGCCAAGCTGCACAAAACCAGGGAAACAACAGTTGCTCTCTCTAGCAGCCAGAGGGGTAGAGAATACAAATGTATGCTTATAGTGTCCAACCTACGGCCAACTTCAGCTGCAATTCTTGGAGGGCAAGGGGGGAAAGAAAGAGAGGAAATGGAAACCAGTCTGTGAGTTTTGTGAAAACTTGTGATGCAGTACAAGATGGGGACGCACAAGCATTTGGGACTCACCTGAGTCTGGATGCTGGCTGTATTTTCCGATCACTGGGCCCGCAGAGATGGTTGCGCCCACATGCACAAGAGCAAGGAAAGTGGGAAGAGAGGGAGAAGGCAGGTTAGGTATAGGGCTACTGTAGCGTGGTGCCCATGTGACACCATGTTTCTAGGAGAACTTCCTTCTGTGTCTGGGCTGGCACCAGCCCCCTGGACAATGGAATGCACGCTGGACTAAACAAAGATGTTTTTGTTAGGAAGAGAGGGCCTCACAGCCTGGGGAGACAATACAGCCCTGCAGAACAGAGCCCCCAGCAGACCCAAAGGACACCCTGAGGGCTGAGGCACCGTGCCACATACATCCCAACTGTGTGAGCCAATCACACAGGGGAAAGGGACAGGGAGACAGATGCCACTTTTCCATTTCCATTACTGGTCACAGCTGCAAATTAGTGTCCCAGCAAAGCATGGAGTGTGTAAGAATGTGGACAAGTTAAAAAATTCACCCAAGTTTGAAAGTAGCTATTCTATAATCTGCTCTATGACGCTGCTCCAATCTGGGGCGCAAAGGGACAGTCACTGAGTCTAATTCCAGCAGCCAGCTGGGGTTAGCCTTCCTTGTAAAGTTGAGTATGTGCCATTGATTTCCCAGCAGTGTCCCAAGCCTGTCGCAGGAGGGCCATGCTTGGGCTGAGAAGGTGGCCCAGTAGTCCTGCTCATTCATGCCATGCTCTGGGTCAGTCTGGGGACTTCTGGTGATTTTCTCTCACATGTAAGTGGATATTTGTTCGCGAGAGGCAATATTAAGCTTGCTGGAGGGGATGGATGGATTTCTAGCTTTTTTTTTGGTGGTACTGGGGTCTGAACTCACCTTGAGATAATCCACCAACCTTTTTTTGTGATTTTTTTTTTTTCTTTCAAGATAGGGTCTTGTGAACTAGTTGTCTGGGCTGGTTTTGAACCGTGATCATCCTGGTCTCTGCCTCCTGAGTAGCTAGGATTACAGGCTTGAGCCACTGGCATCTGGCAGGCTCTCTAGTTTGCCTTCGATTATTTAGAACATTTACTGAGAAATATTTTGGTCCAAAGAGAAGCTGATAAATTTTGGAACACCTACAGTAAAGCAATGCCCCTATGTGAGGATATCAGACAGATTTATTTCCCCCCTCTAGGTCAGAGGAAAGAAACAAGTCCTTTGTTCTTCTTTGTCATGTGATGAATCACACAGAAGTAGAGCTTGCCCATTAGCAAAGTCACATCCACCATGAGTCTGAGGGCCTGGCACACTGGATAATCACAGTGCATTGGGGAAGGATCTGAGTTGGGGCCACTGGTCTGGGGGACGGGGAAGGAGAAGGAGAGACCAGAGATGCCCTAATTAAAGCTCTCTCCTTCCTGGAGCAGTTTCATTAAGCCGATTTTAGAACGACCACTCAGGTCACAGAAAGTTTTTCTCATTCAGCCCTTCTGCTATAGTTTAAATCTTAAATGTCCTCCAAAGGCCATGTGTTGAAGGCTTGGTCTCCAGCTTGTGGCACTGTTGGGAGATGGTGGAACCTTTAGGAACCTAGTGAGAGTAAATGAAGTTATTGGGGAGTGTGCCCTCAAAGGGGATATTGGGATCCTAGCCCTTCTTTCCAGCTGCCATGAAGTGAACAGCTTCCTTTGCTATGTGCACCTGTCATGATGTACTCTCTTGCTATAGGCCCAAAGGAAATGGGTCAACAGAACATGGGCTGAAACCTCCAAAACTGTGAGCTAAACCAAACCTTTCCTCTCTTTAAGTTGATTATCTCAGGCATTTTGTTACAGCAACAGAAAGCTAACATACCTTCCAAGAACTCTGGTGGTTTGTCAACTGCCCTTCCCCAACAACCCCCTTGTTTTCCTCCTTGGCCTACTCACGGTTGAGCAGCCCAAGCTGTAGGAGCGATGCCAGGGCAGTGAGGATCATGAAGAGCAGCAGCCCTCCCCTGCGCCCCAGGAACCTGACCACCACACACATGGCCAGGCAAGAGGCCAATGCGATGCTGGCCATGGTGTAGTAGTCTGCGTAGAAATTCTCCAGGAGTGGCACCTTCACCTCGTGGCCCATCATGCTCCTTGCAAAGCAGTGGTGGATCCCATACCCTGTCAGCCTGTAGGAGACACACATACAGAGGGCGGTGGGCAGTGGGCAGAAACTTGAGGAGTTGCCACAGCTCCAGGGGGTGACCAGGAGACAGAGAAGCAACTTAGTATGTGGGGGGAAAGCACAAACCTATAAAACGCAAAGTAGGAGACTTCAAAGAAACCTTTTGTGTCACCATCTTTCATGGGAATCTGGGCGTAAGACAACTTGCTTTCTCTGAGCTAATTCTAATCCCTCATCAGCATCATAAGAACTATGGTCACGCCCACTTTGCAGGTAGACAACCAGGCATAGGGGTGGTTCTCAGCTGGCCAGGGACCTCCTCTGAACCATACTGCCTCGCTGGGTCTCTGCTGCCTCTGTGGGCTTTCAGGGTCCTGGAAACTTGGGGGTCCATCCAGGGAACTGTTCATTCCATCTACACCTGCAGCTGCTCAGCCAACCAGAATTCAGGCCAGTGGAACACACCTGGTCTTCAGGAAACCTTGTCTCAATTCTGAGTTTATCCCTGTTCCCCTCCAACAGCCCTGGGTCCAGTTCTTTGCTGCCTCCTGTGAGTACATGAACCTGCTGTGAAGTACACACCTCAATGTGGCAGATGATGACCACCTGCAAAACGGGAAGGAAAACATGGAGGAGTGCTCTCCTAGGGATGCTGAGATGCCCACATTCCTTTCTCCAGGGCTCTGAAGTGGCCTTTAGAGTGTGGCTGTGTGTGAGACACCTGTGGTACCATGAAAACCCACTTATGATGTCAGCTCTCAGCGTCCACCCCAGAGCTAAAAACTCCCCTCTCTCTCCCAGGAAAACCTAAGTGCTTTTCATTAGACCTTGAGGATGTATCAAGGTCAATGGAAACAGACCCTGCCCCCTGCAGGGGGAGCCACTTTTGCCAACTGAATGCATTCCTACTCCAGAGGAGGCCCCTCTCTGGAGGACCCTGGGAGCCATTTTGGAGTCCAGCACTTGACTCCATCAGTAGCCTGGGGTCCACATGAGCTTCTCTTCTTTCTGGCCTGCTGAGAGCTCAGAACAATCTTCTACCTTTTTCTGGCAGAAATAAAGGACTCTGACTGCAACAGGTAATTTTAAGATAACAAAACCAGGGAGATCAATTCCCCCACCCACACAAGGAACATTAAAATAAAAACCTGCTATGTTTTGTCTATGCCAAATTTTGTGTTTTTTTCAAGATAAAAGTTGGAGATGTCATTCAGTTTCTAATAGCAGACTGCATGGCAGTAGTGACTGTGCCTAGCACTGGTGCTGAGGGGAGGTGAGGCCCCAGAGCTCTGACCACCATGTAGCTGTGGCTGCTCACCTGCTCATCTGGACCTGGATAAGGATTATTAGGTCTTTGCTCTTCTGTTATTTGACAGTAAAACCTTTTGTACCTCTTAAAAATGAAACAAACCTCAATACTGAGAGCTGACTTAATGGAGCCGCTTTGACAGAAAAGAATTGTGGGGAATGGTAGGCCCCAACCCCGGGTTTCTTTTTACCTGATGGCAGCCTTGAGACCTTTCACAAGCAAGTACAAGCCCTCTCCCCTAGATGACCTCTATCCCCTAATGAGAGCTCAACACTCCAGATGACCTCTGGCTCTCAAGAGAATCCAACCGGTGCAGTCAGGAAAGGCGGGGCCAAGGAGCTTTGAGTTGAGACAGGAAGGGACCTTCCAGGTATACAACCCTCTGGGAGAGAAGCTATCACAAAACCGCATGAATGATGGGGCTGCAGAGCCAGCAGGCAGTCCCTTGGGTGCCTGGGCTCACACTTTGGGTTCAGGCTGACCTAGCACTGACTGAATCTGTCCCTAGGTCAGGGCCTCAGAGCAGAACCCTTGCAGGTCTGGAAGGGCAAGGCCAGCTGCAGACAAGGAGCACAGCCACTTTGCAATCTGGGTGGTGGATCTAGCCTAGATTCCGCAGGTATCAAGGCCATCTGAGACAGTGCCTGGAAATTCCAACCTTGGGGTCTCCTACTGCGCACCTGAAGGAGGTACATCCCTGTGCATCTTGGTTCCCCTGTCCCTAAGAGGCACAAGGGGAGGAGGTCACCCTCATAGACTTCACAAGAACTAGGGCAAAAGAAGCATTGGGAATTGCTTTTGTAGAATGTGGAGAGAAGGCACTCTTCCAGAGATGCATCTGAGCATGACCTCGCCGGGCCTCCTGACTTCTTCCTGTCCCAAACACCTGGGAGCTCTAGCACTGTGTAGGACACAGGGCAGGACTGAAGGCAGGCTGGGCTCTGGGCAGCACCTGAGACTTCTCAGAGGGGTGGGGAGTGGGAGATGAGGGGGTTGGAGGGTACTGGGGGGGGTCTCTTGTCACCCTTTAGCTCTAAAGACAGGCAGGTCTGATGGGGTGTATCACACCTCCTGGGCCCCTTTCAGAGAGAGCTGGCCTGAGGAGCAGCCATGGGGCAGGCTGGGATTCAAAGTCCAGCTAGGGTGGGGAGGAAGCCCTTCCCAACTCAGCCCAGCACGCCCCGTGACTCACGAGTTCACACACAGCACCACGATGTTCTTCCAGAGGTTCCGTGTCCCCACCACCTTCACAATGCACACCTTCTTGGGCCTCCGGGAAAGCTCCTTCTCCAGCTCTGCAAGAGAGTGTCCATGAGCCTGGACAGGAGGCAAGATTGCAGCCAAGCCACAGCCCCTGCCATCCTTTCCAGGAGAGAAAGCCTTTTATCCTTTAAGCTAGGACACAGGGTCTAGACTTTCAGCCTAGAAATGTGCTCCTAAGACTGAACTTTGAAGTTCAAATTTCCCTACAGCCCCTAAAAGGGAGCCAAAGCAACTTTTCAGCTTTAGTTTCCATCACCAACCCTGTAGGGAGCCAGGGAGAGCATACACAGATAGACATACTGACTGATTTCACTTCTCTCTGAGCACAGAACTCAATGGTGACAGTCTAAGTTACAGAGGCCCTGCATAACAAAACTAGTGATTCTTTTCCTTAGAGAATTTTCATCTAACAGTGTCAACCATGGTTCAGAGACCTGAGGTACACCTTAACCTTGGGGGTGGGGACAGAACATTACATGACGACGGCCATGCCTGAGGCAACTTCCCTTAGAGGATGTGAAACTTTGAGAGACCAATAAATGAAATATGTGTATACAACCCCCCCCACATGCATAGGTACATATTTTAGTTATCAGAAGTCTTTGGGAGCTGGGGTGTAGCTCAGTGAGAAAGCTTAGCATGCACGAGGCCCCCAGTCCTGTCCCCAGCACCCACAAACCAACCTGAACCAAACCACACCAAAGGAAGTCTTTGGTCCCTGCATGAGACAATGTTTGGCTCAAAGGGACATGACCAGCTGTAAAGCTGTGAGACTGAGATTCACACCAGCTTTGAAAGCTATTCTGACTGGAGTCTAACAGTGCTCCAATGTCACCTTAATCAGGCCAGGAGTTTGCCAATTTGGCAATCTAACAGGGAAGCTCAAAATAAGGAAAAGCCTTGGCTTGCGTTGCTGGCTGGCCACCTGACTATGAGCAGCAGTGCCATCACTGCTTTGAGAGCCTCTGGGGTCTCTCTGCTCTCTAGCTGATGTGTATTCATGGGGACCCCTACTTAGGAGCTAAAACTGAAAAGGGGCCCTCACAAATCGGGTTGGGAACCAGCACCCTTCAAAACTGTCAAGGTCATGATAAACAAGGAAAGACTGAGAAATTGTGGCAGACCAGAGAAGATGAGGACAAGGTGATGTATATTGCAATCCTGGAGTAGGAGGGGCCAGAAAAGGAAAAGCTAGTGGTACCAAGCAGAGGCTGGTGTGTGTTAACAGCAGTGCACAAAGGTGCCCATTTCTTAGTTTGATAAACGTGTCATCATAATATTACATGTTAGCAATGGGGGAAACCAAGTCAGGAGCATACAGAAGTCCTGTATGGCTCAGCAACTTTTCTGTAAAAATGAGATTATTCCAAAATAAGAAGTGTATTTAAAATAAAAGTCATTTGTGAGGGTGAAGTGCCCTCAATCTACAGAGGAAGCTTTTAGTGCATATAGTCCAGCTTCTGGATCTATGCCTCAGAATTAACCAACCACAGGTTAGAAACATTTGAAAAAAAAATTATGTCTGTACTGAGCATGGACAATTTTTTCTGATCTTTATTCCCTAAACGATACAGTACAACAACTATTTTTGTAGCACTTACATTGTATTGGGTATCATAGTGTAGAGATGATTAAAGTTTATGGGAGGATATATGCAGGCTCTATGCAAATATACCACTTTATATAAGAGATGCGTGCATTTGTGGGTTTTGGTATCCATGGGGGTATTCTGCAGATGTAGCAGGAGGGACTGTTTCTGCCTCAAAAGGGATCCCTGCTGAGCCCCTCCATGGGGCAGGGACTGTGTCTCTTCTGTGCTTCTTAGGTCATCCCCACCCTGGATGGTCTACCTCTCCTACCTCACTAGTTACAAACCTCATTCATTATAGTTTGAAGAAAAAATATGTTGCTTGGAATTTTAAAGCTTATTTTTTATTTAAACATTTTTTTTGGAGACAGGTTCTATGTGGCTCAGGCTGGTTTGAACTCCTGGGATCAAGCAATCTTCCTGTCTCAGCCTCCAGAATAGCTGGGACTAAAAGCATGTACCACCACACCTGGCTTTATTTAAACATTTTTTTCCTACTGTCATTTTCATCAATCAGAGCATAAAAGGGACAGAAGAAAACTTTTTTCTTCCCGAGTTTCCAGAACTTCTTCCTTCTCATATTTAGGTGCAGAGATGGAGGTCTCTACACAAGCCAACATGGCTGGCATTTCAGCGGTCTGTCCATGGACAGACCCTCTCAGCTCTTGAGGTCTCCTCATTTGTCTTTTCCCCTCAGCAAAAACAGGCTAATTTGAGTTTTAGACACTCTTTCTCTATGGTTACAAAACTAAACCCACTCATGCATCGCTTAAGGATGAGGATGGGGTATAGGCTGAGAACTGTGTCATTAGGCGGTTTTGTTATGTGCACATCACAGAGACTGTTCACACAAATCTGGAGGGTCGAGGTGGCCTCTTGGTGCAACTGAGAGACATGGAAAACAGATAGATGTAAGGAAGACATTCTAAAACAATGATAAAAAGGGTGGTGTAGTGAATACATAAGGCAGTATACAGTGGTTTGTTGTCATTATCATGTGCTATGCATTGTGCGTAACTGCACGTGCTCCACTTGTGCACAACCGGCAGCGAAGTGGGAGTGTTTCCACCAGCACAGGGAGGGATGTGCTTCAGTACAATGCTACAGCAGCTATGATGTTCAGAAATTTTTCTGTTCCATTCAGATCTTATGGGACCAAGGCTATGTATGTGGTCTATCATTGACAGGAATGCTGATACCATGGCACGTGCCAGAGTTTTTAGAGAGCATGGAAGTGTTATGGTTGACAGATATTCTTAGTTCAAATCATCTGGGTGTCTTTGCTGCTATAAAACTCACCAGAAATCACCTATAACAGCTGCATTCTCAGCAGGGAAATCTTCCAAGAGGGAAATGTAAATGTTAATAAAAGTTCGTTATATAAGCTTAAAGTTTCTTTTTTAAAATGTGTCCCATTCTTAACGCTAATACACTGTTGTGTATGAGCTATGATGTTAAAGAAGCTATAACAACTGAATTATGGTCTGAGTTTTCTTTCTTTTTAATAATATCAAACCCTAAAGCCCAGACTAAGAATTGACTGTAGTCTACAGAGGTAACCACATTATTCTAAATGCAATTAAATTAACCTTTCCAGGGCTATTGACATTTTGTCAGGGTCTCCGTTACTCACATCACCAGCCCATCAACACATAAAATTTCTGCAGTGTGAAGTGTGTTCTGGGTCCAAACCCACAAGCACTGACTTGTGACGTCACCGAAACAAGACCCTTTTTTGTCTCTCTGGTTATCAGATGGAAACCTAGGGACTTTTCTAAATTCCTGACACATGAAAATAAAAATTTTTAGGGGAAAACAATGTGCCTGGACAGTTGATCAACCATGAACATCAGGAACGCTGCTGCCGCCTTCTTGACATTGGAAACATTTCAAAGTGAAACACGAGCAGAACCTACTTAATTTTGACAAGCCAGCTATGTCCAGCTCCACCACACAGCCCTGTTCTTCCATGTTTTCCTGACCCTTGTGGTCAGAGCCTGAGATCTGGGTGCTGTGAGGGTCTGACAAGCCTGGGCAGAAGCCCAGCTCTCGGCTTCTGTGAGCTCCTCACGAGGGCTGCATACAGTATTCCCCTGATCTGAGGTTTTGGTTAACTGTGATATGAAAATATTAAATGGGAAATTCTAGAAATAAGCAATTCATAAGTTATAAATAACTTTTCTTGTAGTATATTTTTACAATAGTTCTATTTGGTCATTAGTTACTGTTCTCAATCTTTTACTGTGTCTATAGTGTACATTAAACCTTACCAGGATATACATGTGCAAGGAAAAACATAGTGTATCTAGAGTTGGGTGCTATCTGTGATTTCAGGTGTTCACTGGGGGTCATGGAACTTATCAGTGCCATGGAGAAGGCTGGACTGCTGTGCACGTTCTGAGCTCAGATCTGTTAGGTGGGACGACGTGTTGCTGTGAGGACTGGATGCAGGAAGGGAGTGAGGGGGTCTGTGTACGTGGGGTGCATATGTCCCTCTAGCCTTGCACCCTGTGACTGTACATCTGGCCTCTCATTACCATGGGGAGCAGGCAAAGGTGTCCGTGTACACCCCTTGGGAGGTTTATGCACCTGGAGAAGTAGGTGTGAGAGGCCCACTCTTTCCAATGATAGAGAAGGAGAAGTCAGTGGCAGCTCACCCAGATCAGGCTCAGGAGGGGCACAGCGGGATCTGAGTTGGCTTGTGGGTAGATGGGGTAGGGGTGAGAGGAGCTGGTTTCACGATGATCCTTGTGGACAATGGTAGTGGAGAAGAGATGGAAAAACAGCAGTCGTAGAGAGGAGGACCAAGAAAAGACAAAAAAAAGTTGGAGGGGGAAAGAGAAAGAGGAGAAGGAAGGGAAGACTGAAAGTGCCAGGGCAGGGCTCTGAGGTCCAGCCCATTCAGCAGCGAACACACTTGCTGTCTGTCTTCCACACAGCTCACCCCTCAGGCACAGATCTAGAATGGTGGCACTTGGTCACTAAAGTGTGTTTCTGGAGTTTCAGTACAGATCTGATCATAAAGTGACACCTCAGGCAGCCAAATTCACTTTGCTGAAGCCTGAGCCAGCTCTGTGGTTCTGCCGCAGCTTCATCATCTCCGTGTGAGAGTAGAAAGGGGATCAGACGAAGGGCCCTGGGGTCAAGTTTTAGTTGCTTTATTTGCAAGCACTGTGACTTTGGGAAAGTCACCTAACACAGGGGATGGCAACCCTGGGACCATTTGGTCTTAGACCCTCTAGTCATTGCAGTCTCTGAACAGACTTATGAGACAGAGATGGGTGAGGGCAAATCCCAGCTCTACCACTGCTCAGGGCTGGGTGAGCCAGGTGCGGGCCTGTGACCAGGTTGCTGGGTTTGCCAGACTCCAGGGGGGCTGCCTGCAGAGGGCTCAGTGCAAGAGGACAAAAGTTGCCTGTGCCCTGCACATAGCTATTCCCGAGGAGAGAAAGAGGGCTGTGCACTTGCTCTCTCTTTGCTGGGCTGCCTTTCACTAGGAACCTTTCTCCTGGGCGTCTTGGGAACGGGAGGTCACTGCTTCCAGCTCTCAGCCTCTTTGGTCCCTGCTGCCCACCATGTAGTACGGAGAACTGAAGGTCCCAGCCTGATGAGGCTCTTTGCTCACCTTACCTATCACTGAAAGCACAGGGCTGAGGGGGTCTTAGTTCAGTATTTCTTTTTGTAGTGAGATGGAGCCAGCCTGACCACATTTGGAATCAGCAAGACTTTTACTACAGTTATCAATGCTCAAAATCTAGGGAGTTATGACTCAGGACGGAGAACTGTGATTCTTGGGCATATCATGTGACACTGAGAATGACACTTGGAAACATGTCCAAGTATCTAAAGTAATTCACCTGTACATACCACTGAGAACATCAGGCATGCCCAGAAATAAACCAATGATATCTTTAAAAGAGGAATGGAAATGGAAAATTTGGAAGATCAGGTTTTCCTCTAGCATTAACGAAGGCATGAGTCACCCTCTTATCCGAACATACCTGTAGCCAAGCTCTGGTCTGGCCCAGTGGTGACAGAATGAGCATCCCTAAGCCTCCTGGTTGCAGGAGACCTGGAGTCATGCATTCAACCAATGTTCATGGAACACTTGCTACCATAGGTTTCCTTTGGAGCCAAGGATCCTGCAGCCAGCTCTGAAGCAGAGGTTCTGCCTGGCTAAATTTCGCTGCTCTAGAGAGTGGAGGCATTTTTAAGGAGCCCGACACATCCTTTGTTACAGCAAGATGAGGGGAAATGGGGTGAAGTGTCACAGTCGTAACAGTCTAAGAGCAAGGGCTGACTTATGCTTGAAGAACTGGTCGTGATGGGAGAGAGGGTTAGAGATGACTGGGAATTTCCTAGGGTCGTTTCTTCAAGGAGGAAGAGTACTGGAGCCCAACAAAGGCCAGGGGGCCTAGGAGAGGTAGGCCAAGATTGGGCAGAGTCTTCAAGGCTGTGGGGAGCATCAAAAGAGGTGGGTATCTCCTCCAAAGGCCCTGGGAGGCCAGTGAGGAGATGTTAAGTAGGTGGTGATGTGATGAGATCATGGAGAATGAAGGCAGGGAGGATGGAGCAGAGCAGATGGACCAGTTCACTAGTTGAGAAGTAGCCAGGTAAGAGCCCAGGAGCTGGTTAAGGGACTAGCTAAGGGTGCGGGAAGAAGATTTTAAGCAGATAATGCATCTGAGCTAAGGAAGATGGAAGGGGCAGATTCCAGGTGAAATAGACATGCTATGTGCCCCAAGTGCTCAGGAGTTTTGCACAGTGCTGTTATCAATGCATCTGACAGTGAGAGGTGACAGAAAACCAGAGGTGGGTGTGACAGGGGTGTCCCACTGTGGCCTCTATAATGACCACTTTCAGGTGGGGGTGAAGACAGTCCTCTTTGTTACACCATCAAGAGGGACCAACCACTTCTTGCCTAGCCATCTGCCTGGGACACCAGAATAGAGATAAGCTGCAACAAAACTTACAGGCAAAGAAAAAAAAAAAAGGAGTTAATACCACTTTCCAAAAACAGGAGGGGATGAATCAGTGTAATCAGAACTGAGAAAACAAGCTTTTCTCCACCAATATTGTAACCTAAAGGAACTGTGATGATTTAACTAGGGAAAACCTGGAAATGAATGTACTGAGACTTGAGAGCAGTCATTTGCTAATGAAGAGGGCTTGGAGAAATTCAGAGAAATTATCTGATGGTCCCAAATGGGCAAATCTGGCCCCAAGGGGAAGCCTTAATATTCATCCCTTTCCATACATCTCTCTCTCCTCTCAGAATAGCACAGTGAAGCCACTTCAGCTGTATGCCTGGGTTCAAGTCTTGGCTCAACTAGTTAGTAGCAATGAGACCCCTGGCAAGGTCACAAGACTCTCTGTGCCTCAAATTCTTCATCTGCAAATGGGGATCGTTATAGTACTGTACTCAGTGCTGTGGTGAAGAAATAGCTTGATGTGTGTAAAGTATTTGGATTAAATATTAAATGAGTTGATATTTGCAAATCAGTTAGAAGCAGGACTGGCATGTAAGCAGTACATGTCATCTTGCTTCCTGTCACTGCCCCTGGAGAAAAGGGACCATAGATGCCCCTCAGAGGCACCAGTGCTCAATACATTTCACAAGGACCAGATCTTGCTGGTGCCCTTCTCCATTCCATGGAAGTCAGGACTTGAGGTTAACCTGACCTGACCTCTCTTATCTGGGTGGAGGTATGTGGTAGGCCATGCTTTGCCCAGCAGGTGGTGGGGGGCCAAGGCACTGGCTGTCTTCAGCACGGGCTGAGGCAGGGATGCCATCCTGGCTGAGCAGCAGCATCTGGAGCTCCTAATGACCAGAGCCCCAGAGCCTTCTGAATCAGAAGTGTGACGAGAAGCCCAGGTAGGTGTTATATGCTTCCACAATCCACAGTTCAGGGCTGGGAATGGAGAGCTGCATAGCACATTCTTTTGCCTGGCTCAGGCCCCTGCTCACCTGTGCTTTGGAGCTAGGCTCACCAGCCATTCCAGCTGTGGTCACTCACTGCCACCCTCTACCTTCTAGTCCAGCTGCTTGGCCCCTACAAGTGGCAAGCACATCTGAGTGTTCCCTGTCTGCATGCATCCCTGCCCAAGAGCTCTCTGAGAGCACGGCTGCTTCCTTCTCTGCTCCCCAACAGTGCCGGGACAGAGTTAGTAAATATCTGTTGAATGCACCCATTATCATCACAAGGACTTCTGATCCCATGCATAGTCTCTTGGACTAGGACTTGTGGATTATTTTCCTGGGGAATTTAACAATGCATGCAAGGTTTTCAGGTCAGGGTGGTGCGTCAGAACTTGGGTGTACTAGCAGTTTTCCAAAGGTACTCTCTAGATCACTTGGGCCATAATCTCTGCAAGAACTTATTACAAATCCAAGTTCTTGAGACTTATTTCAGATCTACCAGGTCAATATCTCTAGGTGCCAGGGAGGGGCCCAGAAATCTGGATGTGAACAACCTCTTGTTGGCATTTATGATCTGTGGCCTGTGGTAATGTCCCTGATCCACGAGCATTCTATGGATCTGAACCATGCTGTAAAAATAGTTTATTTTTCCAGTTCTTCCTTTGCCTAACAAATAGGTCATGCCCAGAAATAGACAACGACAGCTCTCTGAAGGTCATACTCAGGAAACAGAGGTCATGAAGGCCACCCACACCTTGAGCGAGGGCTCTGGCAGCTTTGAAACCTGGCAGGGCAGGCAGGGTGCCACACAGTCAAATATATCAGTGAAGATCAGGAGTATATCAGGCTCATGCCCTGATTCTGGATGTGGATGGAGTGTTTTGGACTTGACTGTGAAAGCAACCAGCTCTTGGAAAGTGGAGAGAATTTCAATTCCAGACTCTAGCTGGTACTGCTGCCCTACAGAACACATGCATGCAAGAAGAATGATACAATAAAACTGGCCCAGGAACCAGGGACCTTCTCTGTGGAGCCTCCATTGCCCTGGCCAGCCAAGGTACACTCACCTGGCATCACACCCTTGATGTCGCTCTCGGGGCTCATGCAATTCTTCTGTGTGAAGTGCAGGATCAGCTTCTTTGCAGACTCAAACTGCTGGGTAGCCATCAGCCATCGGAGGGACTCAGGGAATATCCTTCAAAGACATAAAAGGAATTGCTGAATGTCTTCCAGCTCTGCAGGGCACCAAGGAGTGGGGTTTCGGCATGGCCCTCTGCCCATTGGCTGGATGCTTGTCAACCCAACTTGGGGAGATGAGACAATAGGCGCTAAAATACATCCTCATTTCCTTTTAGAAAGTGGCTGATAGGAACACCATCAGCTGTGTCAAGGACTCAGAATGTGCCTTTCAAAATAACCATGGCTATTTTATTTAAAGAAGTTTTTTGGTGCTAGGGATGGAACCCAGAGCCTCACGCATGCTGGGCAAGCACTCTATCTACCACTGAGCTACATCCCAGTTCCATTATGGAGTTCTAAAGTATGTGTTAGCAGTCACCAAAGACTGCTGCTTTTATTGTGTTGTCACAAAATACAAATATTAATAGAGTACTGTTAAGTTTTAAAATTACTCCTAACATGAGCAACCTGGCCATTCTTTTCAGTTTCTGCACATTTGATGGCTGAGTCTCACAGTTTCTCTTCGGAATTACTTTGCTGCTAGCTGAGAGACACTTCTCCTTGAGATGATGACGCGACACAGTGGTTTTCAACTTTTATCAGCAACAGAATCTCCTTTTTTCTTTTTTTTTTTTAAAGATAAAATCTCTTGAGAAGCTCCAATAGGGGGATAAAATTAGTGTTTTATTCTCAATTAGCTTTGTAAATTTACATTCACGACAATATTTACAAGACAAAGAAAAAATGTGGCTGGGACAGAGGTTGGCATACTTACTGTGTGAAAGTCTAGATAGTCAATATTTTAGCTTTTGAGGGTGAAATGGTCTCTGTCATAGCCCAACATTTAGAGAGTGAACATGGCTGTGTGGCAATAAAACTTTATTACAAGATAGGCAGCAGACCGTTAATAGGAGTGACAAAAAGTGGAACTCAAGGTTAAGGATGCCAGGCCAGGCCTGTCTAAGCTCTAGTGTTCCAGTTATGGTTCTGTTTTATTTTAGTTACATAGTCAGACAGTCACAATGGAGTCTAGGAAGAAGTCACCATGATGGCCTAACATGCCTTGCCAGTTGAGGAGAATCTGATTAAATGGAACAGCAGCTGGAAAAAGCATTACTGTTGCTATTGTCTGAAGTTGGTGACCCCCCACCCCAAATGGAAAGCCATAATAATATACAATTCAAGTTGTAGTCACTGATTTTCATTAATAATCTAAATTAATGTTTTTTACTGGCCTCCAGTTATTAAAATTAAATTAAATTTGAATAACAATTTAAGCAAAAAGAAACACTCCTATATTACATAGATATTAAAATTTGGTGATTTTAGTCTGATATTTTCTTTCTAATGAAATAACCTAACACAATGCCTCCTATAGTTTAATCTCCCCTCTCTATTATTTCCATCTTGCTGATGTGTTTGGGTGTAGTGCTTTTTTCTAGTTTCTTGAGATGGACATGCAGAACATGAACAATCATTTTCCAATTTATATAGTTAAGATTTCAAAATTTCATCTAATATCATTTCAGCTTCACGTATGATTTGATTCTAAATATTCTGGGATTTTTATTAGTGTTTCCCCTTCCCTATTATATTAGCATATATAAATATGCTAATCCTGCAGCACAAGTTGCTTTCAGTGGATTCTGAAGCATTAAAATATGGCTCACACACGCAGGAATCTGTGTCCTTTAAGATAACATTTATAGCAAATGGTTATGGGTGCCAATTCCACAGCAGGGAATCAAGGTTATAAACCAAGGTAGGGCAGGGGAAGAACAAAGTTCAGATGTGGGGGCAGCAGGGGAGGACTGCAGCCCACCTTCCAACCTCTCACAGAGCCATGTTCTCATTGCCCAGCCAGCTCAAGCCCTGTTCCTCACTCATCCCTAAGCTTTGCCCCAGGGTTGGCAGCCCTGTGACGATGGGTTTCCTACACCTGGTCTGGTTCTTGGATGGGAAGTAGAGGGCTCAGGGAAACCACCAAGCAACATGTTTGAGTAGCATCTCTGGCTTTAAAAAAAAAAAAAAAAAAAAAAGCCCTGTGTTATGCATACAAGGCAGCCATTTTTGTTCCTGGAACTCCATCAGTCTAGGCATTGAACCCCAGGAGGGAAACACAGGGACCAAAGAGCCCTTGATCTTCACAAGAAGATTCTCTTCTCCTCCCAGGTTTCAAGCCACAAGCAGAGACCAGAACCACCTGGGAGCCCTCGAGGCAGCCAGTGGAACCCAGGCCTTTGGGACTGCCTGAACCTGAGTGGCCATTTGCTGTTTAGCTTGTCCTTGTCACCACCAAGGTCAGGTTTGTAGACAACAGTTTGAATAACTAAAGACTGGCAGCAGAAAGTAGACATCTATATGAGAAATTAGCAGCCCCGTCTAGAGAACCTTTGAGAATTACAGAGCTTGTAGCAAAGGCTCAAGGACAGCTGCTTTCAAAGGCATAGTGAGCCCTCACGGTCTAGGGCCCCTCTTGGAGCTCAAGTTTTCACTGGGTTCCAAATTACTTTCTTCCAGTGTGTACTGAGCAGTTACTACAAATTCATCTCCAATGGATCCACTCCTGACCTCATGGCTGGTAGGAGACCTTTGTGACAGACAGACAAGGTGGAGCACACACACGCTGAGTGACGAATGAGTGACTTGGACAGAAGCCTGTGTACATGGGATGATTTGGGGCTGTCAGGACAGGCAGTGCTCTGCTTGGGCTGTCTTGGAAAATGAGCAGGAGTTGGTCTAGTGTGCTGCTGGGTGTGTTCGAGGACAGGACCCAGAGGGGAGGCGAGGGAGTGGGGAAGAGTATGCTGTGTTTGGGAAGCTACAGGCTGGTGACGCAGCATGCTGGGTATGAGATGAGAAGGGAGAGGAGAGGATGGAGGCTGGCATGAGTATGGATGACTCTAGGCATATGGAATCTGTGGAGCAGCAGCCATGGGACCAGTGTCCTCCAGGAGACACAGGCAGGCTCGCAGTAGCCACACAACTATCTCAAGCACCCTGCAGACCACTTTCCCCATGGCTGGACTGTGACCACACTGTCCTACCAGGTTCCCACGTTAAGCTCATTACATGGTGGTCCTATTATTACTCATTTTGCAGATGGGAAAGCTCAGGCGGAGGAAGTTCAAGTACATTGCTCAGAATCGCAAAACTGTCAAATGGCGGAGCTAGGATTCGAACCCTGACAGTCTGACTTGAGGGCCCACACACCCTTAACTGCCTAGTCGGCCTCGTGGTGACAGGCACTTGGGAAGACTGTCCTTGTGATGTGTCCCCAGGTGTTCCAGAATGCCACAAATCCAATGGACGCATGTGTGGAGTACTTAAGTTTTATGATGTATTCAAATTTATAAGGAACTCGTTGAACTGTGGGCCTATGGTCTGGGAGGAAGCCCAGAGAAGGCTGCATTAGTTTGGATAATGTGCTGTGTGGCTGTGTTATGGGAACTTGGTGAAATTTCTCCTGACAAGTACGTAACATGATAAAGTCATGCAAACTAAAAACCCAGCCAACAACCCAGGACCTGGGAAGAACATGGCTGAGCCTCAAAGAAATCCACCAATTTCAACCAAAAATAACAAAGCACAGAAGGCAGCTGGAGGCCATGACCTGCCTGGTTCCTCCACAGGTGGATGGTGAAAAGGTGACCTCAGAGGGGACGAGGCACAGAACCACAGTAGCTCTGCTGGTGGATGGCTTTGCATGGCTGCCAGAGTAGCTGTGGTCAGGACAGCAGCATTTTTTGCTGTTGTTCAAATCTCTGTAGCTGTCTGTTATCAGGATGCAACTCTGAGGCAAGTGGAGAAGGGTGGGGGGGTGGGGGTTGGGGGAGGCAAGGCTAGGCCTGGGAAAAAGGAAGCTGGTTCATGGAGCAATGGGCTCATTTTGGCCCACTGGAGAGGAACAGGAAATTTCCAGAGCTGGAAGTATTCACGGTGGTACAGTAATCCCCATTTTATAGATGGGAAAGAAAGCTCAAGGATGGCGCCAGGTGGTGCACACTTGTAGTGACAGCATTGGGGAGGCTGAGGCAGGAAGATCATGAGTGTGAGGCTAGCTTGAGCTATGTAGTGAGATCCTGTTTCAAACAAACAAACAAAAAAGCTCAAGGACATTGCCAAGTATGGCCTAACTACTCAAAGGCAGAGCTGGGGGCTAGCAGCAAGTGGTAGAGCCTAGCAAGTGTGAAGCCCTGAGTTCAAATTCCGGTAATACCCAAACAACATCAAAGGCAGAACTGGGATTTGAACACTGATGGTGTGACTGGAGATTTTTTAGGCTGGGAAGACCTAAACGGACCTCATCTTCACACCTGACAAGTGACTGCTCCATGCAGGTGGTTCACTGATCCCCAGGGCTTCTTTCTGTAGGAAGGTAGGGTAGATCCAAAATTCCCCACTTGTCTTGCTCATCCCCATGTGGGAGGCCAGGGGCAGGGCAAGGATGAAGAGCACTGAGGGATGCCCAGTGGAGGATAGTTCTCTATTTGCTTATAAAGAGCTATTCAGGACAAGGTTGTTCCCCAGAGCAGAATGCTCAGCCAGGATCATCCAGGACCAGTTCTCAGCTGCGTCTGAGGTTGTGTGTCTGTCCCTTCTCCCCCTCACAGAGAAAGAGAGAGAGCCTGGCTCTCCACCTACCACTCACGTTTAAGTCCCCAGGCTGGAGTGATGGAGGGTACAAGGACTCATCCCCAAGCCATGTAGTAACTCAGAGGACAGTGCAGGACGAGCAGATGGCACACGGAGGCACCATGCCTGCATTCGAGGCACTTGCTAGTTCACTGACAAGTCCAGACTGGCAGAGATTCCTCACCCTCAGCAGCACACACAGCACCCTCCCTGGGTGTTGGGTCTCCAGCGATCTGGACGTTTTGACTGACTCTATCCCAGCAGAGCTCCTCAAGGGACAGTGGGTGGATGGTTTTCTCTCCTCCTGATACTGACATGTCTAAGGGGATCTCTTGTCCCAAGACAAGTGATGAGCTGGACAGGCTCATATTTTCAGAAATATGTTTATGGTGGTTAAAAAGTCTACAACAAATTGTAGTCACAATTCTAGAATCCTCAAACCAATATCTGAACTGGCCTGAGCCTAGTGGAGGCAGAGAGGGAGGTTAAATAAGGGTGCATTTAGCCTCCACGCATCTCTCCTCATGGAACCCCATGGGTATTTCAGTGCAGAAATATCAATATGTTTGATGACAGACCTGGAGAGGTCCTCAACACTATTCTTTACTTTGGATAAGTGACATGGAACTGTATTTGGCCCACGTGATGTCAGGTTCCAAGTGCCTATTAATGCAGGGCTGTGCAGTTGGTGCCCTATGCAAAGACATGGCTCACCTCATGTCACTATCCCCCCTGTCGAGGTGAGATGATCATCAGTGAGGAAACTGGGACCAAAGAGCTTGGCTACAGAATCCCTAAGTAAGCCAATGCATTCTCTATTTAAAAATTAAAATATTATAGAACCCACCAATGGATGGAAGAACACACAAGGCTATGGCTTGAGTGTGTCTGCAAATTTCATGTGTTAGAAACTTAATCTCTAGATTCACAAGTTCATTGGAAAGAGGGACCTTTGGGAGGTGTGATTAGGAGTAGATAAGGTCATCTGGGTGGGGTGTCCATGAGGGCCTGGCTGCTTTATGAGAAGAGCTGTTTCTCTATGTGATGCCCTCCACCATGTTACGATGTAGCATGAAGGCCCTTGCAAGATGCTAGTGCCATGCTCTTGGAATTCCCTGTCTCCATATCAATGAGCAAATAAAACTTTATGCTCTATGAATTACTCAGTCTCAGGTATTCTGTGATAGCAAGAGAAAATGGACTAAGACATGCTACAGCATGGATGAACCTTAGGGATTCAGTGAAATAAACCAGCCACAGAAAGGGCAAATAGTGTGTGCTTCCATTTACATGTGATGCCTAGAACACTCAGATTCACAGAGACAGGGACACAGAATGTGGTTGCCAGGGGCTGGGGATGAGATGGGGAAATGGGGAGTTGTGGTTTAATGGGTGCGGCATTCCCTTTTTACAGGATGAAAATATTCTGGAGATGGAGGAGCTGACAGTGACAATATGATGTGGCCACTGAGTTGTACACTTTAAAATGTTATATGATGTATATTTTATCACAGTTAAAAAACAGTACAGCCAGGTGTGGTTGCTCAAGCCTATAATCCTAGTTACTCAGGAGTCAGAGATTGGGAGGATCATGGGTCAAGGCCATCCTGGACAAAAAATTCTCAAGACCTCATCTCAATCAATGGCTGGGCACAATGTTGCCCTACCTGCATGGGGATGCCCACACAGAAGCATCCCCATAACAGCCCAGGCATAAAGTGAGACCCTATCTCAAAAATAACAAAAAAGGTTGGTAGTGTGGCTCAAGTGGTAGAGGGCCTGCCTAGCAAAGCAGGAAGGCCTGAGTTCAGCCAGTATTATAAAAAAATCCAAGCAAACCCCAAACCAAAAACCATTGCAGAGAAGATGAAAGCACGTCTATACTCCAATCTGAGTGCCCCTGTACTGCCCCTCTGCTCCTTTAGAGCTAAGCCCATGGTTCAGATGCCTGTTAGGGCAGTTGCATACACAGACGTCACCAGGTGGCTCCTTGACCACATTGCACTGCTCCATGCTGTAGTATAAATGCCAGTTGCACCCTCTAAAATACCTGTCCCTCCAGACTGGCACTGAGACAGATCCCCTGCTCCCCAGGGATGGTGCCACAGCTCCCATTTTGAAGTCCTGGATGAAAGCACATTAAATTCTTCCCTGTGAGTCGAGGACAGGAACACAGTCAATGGTACCTCAGAGTCACCTCACTTTCCATCCTGGACTGGGAGCAGAGACCTCACAGAGAACCACTGCACAGATCAGCAGGGTCCTTTCTCCACAGCTTCAGTTCATCATGAAAGGACCAAGAAGCAGAAAGTGAGTGAAAGGGGTCTCTAACTGAGTAACATGTAGGTCACACAGCTCACTCTCAGGAAACATGGACTTGCTTCCCAGACTCAGAGTGTGACATCTAGGAGAGGAAGCCCCAGGACACAAGGTTGGGAGCAGTTCTATGGGAGCCTAGAGGGCCAATGGCAGCAAGAATGGAGGCCAGTGACTATCTCAGGAGATGTAGCGACACATCCTGAAGAAGCAATCAGGATGCAGGGTCGCCAGCTCCTCCCTGTGGACACAGGAGCCTCACATACCCTGGACATCCTGAAGGATCCCACTGTGGTGACACAGAGGCACCTGATGCCATCACAATAGACCTGCAGTCACTCACCAGAGAGGTCAAGTGACAAAAAGGAACACGAGCACCACACAGAGGCTCCAGTTAGCCCCTAAGGCAGCCAATGCAGCCTTCACCGCACAGTGAAGACCTAAGTCCTACAGTGCTGATGCCTGGTCTTGGGCCTTTCGTGTTCTGTCTACATCATGCCATGTTTACAGTATGCTGAGAAAGCAGGAAAAAAAAATATTTTAGAAAGATTCCACCCTATTAGCTACAACGAAGTGCTGGTGCTTAAAAAGTTATGTGCAAAATGTTTATGTGGACCCCTTTACTGGGTTCTGAACTCAGCTTTGTGCTGTGAGGCAGGCACTCTACAGCTTGAGTCTTTCTTTCTTTTCTTTCTTTTGAGACAGGGTTTCACTATGTAGCCTGGGCTGGTGTAGAACTCAGGATCCTCCTGCCTCTACCTCCCAAGAGCTGGGATTTATAGATGTGTACCACCACACCTGGCTGTCCATTGTTTCATTTTCTTTTATTATAAAATTTTTATTAGGATATATTCATTATATGGGGGGGTGGATCTGTAGTGACAATTCTGATTAGACTTATGTTGTACATTATTTACATTGCCCCTATTGTCTCTCCCCCTCAGCTCCCTCCCTATCCCACTTAAAGCAATTGCAAGAGGTGTTTTAGTTCTGTTTCATATAGGTCTATGAAGTCCATCAATCATATAGGTCCATTGTTTCTTGACTGATACCAGTATTTTGTTGTTTCTCCATGCTTTGTGTGGGCATGCTACTTAGACAAGGACAGCCCTCTTTGTCTCCTGTAGCACTCACCTTGACCCATGCTTTGCAGAGCACAGCGACCTACGATTTAATAGGAATGCATTGCTTCCCATTCTGTTGCCTTTCCCGGAGTGAGGATTTGACTGAGCCTCAAGGCTGTCTCATTTACATTTCTTGGGTCTGTTTTACATTGCGGTCCTTGTAAGTTGTACAACTGTTCAGCAGAATCAATAGCTGAAACTCAGTACTGTGATCATAATAAGATTATTTTCCCTTGACCTTTAAAAATAATAAATTATTTCTTAATCCAGTTGGAGACTCTGACATCAACAGGTATCCTATCTAAGCTGCTTTATTGTGAATTTGTTTAACACCTACTGGTGAAATGCCAATTTGGCAGTTCTCTGGATGAGAAGCATATGTACCCCTTTAATTTATTGTACTGGAACATTTATCCATAAAGAAAATAGGAAGGAAATAAAACTAACTGCTAAAGCTTTATTAAGTTAGTTGTACCTTACCCTACCTTCCACCATTCCTTTATTTGTTTTTTCAAGTATTTAGTTTAGACAGGCACACCTTCCCGCCTATGATTCAACGTGACATCATTCATGGAATAAACATGCTTTGAGCATCACCACCCTGCAAGCCTGGGGCTGGCATGGAGATGGACTGCACGCAGAACTGGGCCCCAGGAAGCTACCTTGTCAGGGAGAAAAACATGCTAAGCACATGCTCTTCCGCTGAGCTGTAGCTCTAGCCTAGGGTGGGAACTCCCATCAAGTAAGCCCGTGCAACCCATAGCAAAGGACTCAAAGCAGGGGCCAGGGAGGGGGCAAAGCCACCAAAGGCTTATGGAGAGAAGTTCTCTCAATGTGCATGTACAAAAGGGTGTAGCTCAGCTCAGGATACTTCTAATTTAAAGAGGCTGTCCTAGCTGTTATGTTTTGGGGTATGACCAAGTATCAGAGAGTTTAGAAATTCTAAAGACAGTCCCAAAAGGAAAAAAACCAAAGTTAAGAACTGAATGGAATATCAGTGGGGAGAATATCATTAATCTCTGTTCAAACTGGGGGCCAGGTGTAATCCCAGCAACTTGGGAGGTTGAGGTAGGAGAATTGTGGTTTGAGGCCAGCCTGCACAAAAGCACAAGGCCCTATTAAAAAAGAAAAAAACAAAAACAAAAACAACCCAAAACCAACCATCTCCTCTCTCCTTTGGACCCAGTAGATAAATTTTCATGTGGATTTCTTCTCCTCCCTTCCTTTAAAAAAATAGTTCTATTTGGTATAAAAACAAATAAGACCCTATGTGCCTAGATTTTCTGTGACCTGATAACCACCTACATGGATAAATTAGTGAAACGGGCAGAACACAGCAAGCAGAAGGAAGGAGAATGTAGACCCGGCTACATTCAAGGTTATGCGTAGGTGGAAAGACATCAGAAAATGGATGAATTTAAAATTTTTTTAAGTTTATGATTTTTACTAAACTTAGTAATTTGGATGTGTATCTTGAAATCAAATAAAGGATTGGCTCTGAGGATGGTTAAATCCTGAGGTTTCCCCAAGGCCAACAGACTCCTTGCGAATGTCTTGGTAGAACAAGGAGTTCTTTCATCATTGAAAGTACCATCTCACTAATTATTCTGTCACATAATCTTAGAACTTTGCATCTCTTCTGTTTTTCAAAAACCTAGTCTCCATAATCCCTTTGCTATGGAAAAATTATGGTGGAAAAATATCAGAAGCCTTTGTGACCTTGGGCGAGTTATGTTACCGCTCTGGACCTCAGTTTCCTCCCACCTGAGGCCCATCCTGGCCCCACATTCTCTGAAGACACTTAGGGCCAACAGTCACTCCTGTGGCAGCTAGACACTGAGCTGAGCTTACCCATGCAATGCTCAGATATACTCAAGGTGCTTTAGGCTTAGGCCAGGCAGATTACCAACTCTGAATGTGTAATGACTGCAATACACTCAAAATGTCCCTTGGTTCATGTCATAAGTAGATAAAGACTTGGAATTCAATTAAAATACAGTCATCTACAGTCTGGAGCCTTGCATCCAGCTGGGTCAACATCTTCCCCTTTTCCCCCCTTCCTGCTCATTTTAGCAAGCTATCCATAGAGATGATCATCAGGTCACAGAAATACAAGGCACTTAGGGACTTCAAATACAATCTGTAGGGGAATTAATTTGACCTTTTTCTATAAATAGTAAAACAACTTGAGGAGGTAAGTGGGCAGAAGGAACAACGGGCTTTTGCTGTTTCTGCATCTCATTGGAATTTTATTGGCACTCCTGAATTTACAGCCTGTTCAAGGAGCGCAATCTGCCCCTTCCCTGGGGACCCAGTTTGTCTTTTTCTAAATTTTATTTTATTATTCATATGTGCATACAAGGCTTGGGTCTTTTCTCCCCCCTGCCCCCACCCCCTCCCTTACCACCCACTCTGTCCCCTCCCTCTCCCCTCCAATACCCAGCAGAAACTATTTTGCCCTTATTTCTAATTTTGTTGTAGAGAGAGTATAGGCCATAATAGGAAGGAATGAGGGTTTTTGCTGGTTGAGATAAGGATAGCTATACAGGGAATTGACTCACATTAATTTCCTGTGTGTGTGTGTTACCTTCTTGGTTAATTCTTTTTGATCTAACCTTTTCTCTAGTTCCTGGTCCCCTTTTCTTATTGGCCTCAGTTGCTTTTAAGGTATCTGCTTTAGTTTCTCTGCGTTAAGGGCAACAAATGCTAGCTAGTTTTTTAGGTGTCTTACCTATCCTCACCCCTCCCTTGTGTGCTCTCGCTTTTATTATGTGCTCAAAGTCCAATCCCCTTGTTGTGTTTGCCCTTGATCTAATGTCCACATATGAGGGAGAACATACAATTTTTGGTCTTTTGGGCCAGGCTAACCTCACTCAGAATGATGTTCTCCAATTCCATCCATTTACCAGCGAATGATAACATTTCTTCTTCTTCATGGCTGCATAAAATTCCATTGTGTATAGATACCACATTTTCTTAATCCATTCGTCGGTGGTGGGGCATCTTGGCTGTTTCCATAACTTGGCTATTGTGAATAGTGCCGCAATAAACATGGGTGTGCAGGTGCCTCTGGAGTAACCTGTGTCACAGTCTTTTGGGTATATCCCCAAGAGTGGTATTGCCAGTCTGTCTTGATCTGTCACTCTAATCCAGATCCCCAGCAGGGGAGCAGAGTCAGGCCATGGCATCGACTCATGATCTTTGGCTTCCTGCTGCTCCTGCCTTATCCTATGCTGGCTCTTTGTCATCACCCCACATGCCTCTTCCACCTCCATGGGAATCAGTCATGACTTACCAGGTGATTCCCATGACACAGTGAAGCCAAACTGCTTCTTTGACATTGGTACACTTTACAAGGGTCCCTAAGGCCAACTTTGAGATGGCTGTGTCCCTTAGCTTCATACTACCCATCCACATGGACTTTGGCAAGCTGACACTGTAGCAGCCACTTATCACTGGCCCATCTACCAGTCCCCAAGCCCACGCAAATGCACACGCACGCATGCACGCACACACGCACACACACACACACACACACACACACACACACACACACACACACACAGACACAGACACACAGGCTGCTCTCAGCCTGGTTTCAAGGCTACATGATCCTCACGCTGGCCTCATGAGTGGGGTAGGGAGATGGACTCTTGGGCTGGCCCTGGGGACAGAAGGGGTCAATGGCCTAGTACAGTGCACAGTGTTGGAAGACCACACTTCCCATCTCAGCTTTTCTCCAGTTTTCCTGAGAAGCAGTGTGTTAGCTACTGGAGTTCCTAGTATTTTACATAACATCTGGGGTACTCAGAAGTTAAAGACAGGCAGCCTCTCATCTGAGGCCTCCCTAAAATCCCAAGACATGAGCAAATCCCCAAATCCCAACTTAGAGAACATGTCCATCTCACAGTTAATTGATTATTCTACTTTCATGATGGAAATATGGACTACCATTTGTACATTGCCTTGTGTTAGTATTAGCCACTCTTTCCCTATGTATACAATTTATAGGTGAGTAGAATCTGACTGAAATTTTTTTCTTTACTTTTCCAATATATCACCCTAAGTTAAACATCAATAACCTATAAAAGTCATTAACTGCATGTTTATGCAAGTTCTCAGATACAGCTTTTTATAATTCACCACTTCCCTTTTCCTTTGAAGAAGATATTTTCCCATGTGACTTAACTGTTAGTGTAACTGGATTCTGTTTTGCTTTCTGTGCAGGGAATCCCACAGTCTGATTTTATCTGCAATAGTCTCTTAGTACAATATGGTTTTCAGACCTCCCTTCTGAAAAATTACTAAGACGAGAAAGAGTCGGGGGTGTGGCTCAAGTGGTAGACCACCTGCTTAGCAAGCACAAGGCCCTGAGAATATAGCCAAAAAAACAAACCAAAACAAAACAAACACAAGACATAGAATTCTTCCCAGGTGAGAGGCATGGCTCCGTGCCAAGGACATATTGCTCTAGGCAGACTGGATGCCTCCCCGAGAAGCACCATGGCACATGGGAGTAAGTGGGGCAGCTGGTGGCCTTCATACTGGCTCTGGTGTATACCTGCTGGACTCGGCCCCACTGAGCAAAACAAACCTCCCCCCAAATTCCACCCTCCCAAGCAAACCAAACTTTCAAGAAATACTAAAAATCATGTGATTCTGAACAAAATATTTCTAGTTATATTTAAAAATTAGGACCATTTGCATACTGGGATGGTTAGCATTTTTTAAAAAATTGGACATTTATCTAACCTGAGGCCATTGATATGTTTTATAATGGCATTTATCTTGAAAAATTTTAAAGTTAAAATCCCCTTAGTGTGTGAATTTTTCCTAAGGTTTCTGCCCTCGCAGGCTCCCCAGACAGTGTGTTCATCTCACCGGCTCACCTTCCCTTCTTCACCACGAGTTTTCTCTCTCGTCTGCGAATTGGTACTATAACTTATTCTCCAGCATTAGACAGCACAGCCCAACCTTCATCTCCTTCCCTATTATTTCCCATTTGGCTTGTTATCTTATTGCTTTCCCTGATGCTTCTGATGACTGTGTTAATTGCCGGCTGATTCTTTTCACTCATCAGGATGAAATTCCAACTGAAGAGGGCACAGTTAATAATACCTCATCTTTGTGCATCTGGACCACATCTGTTGTGCTTCCTCCAAGTGCTATGTAAAGAGTGTATGCTATGCGAGTCCAAGGTAAATCTTTTCCAGTGAGGTGCTTGATGATAAGTCTTGGCAGAGAGGGTAAGAAAGTTGCCCCGTGTGCTCCCCTGCAAGGGTGAGGACAGATGGGGAGCTGAAGGTGCTCTGAGAGCAAGATGCATGGGGCTCCCAGTGGGGTACAGGTAAGCAAGGCAGGGTAACTTCTCCACCCCTAACCAGAGACATGGCCAGGATGGGAAGCTGCAGAACCTGTCTAAACTTATGCCTCTCCACAGTGTAAAAAGAATAGTAGATCCAAAACCAAGCTTCTGTCACTTCTCTCCTTGCTTCCATCTCCCGCTCCAACTCCTGCTTCTGAGATGGTCAAGATGACACCTGTCTCAGCAGGGAGCTGGACTAGGCCATTGGTTCTCACCAAGGCCTCAAGGATGGCATCGGCTTCTTTTCACTACAGAAGCTTGAATCCTTGTGCATGTATGGAGTTCTGCAGCTTCAGAGCACCTCCTTTTGTACACTTTTAACATCTGCATCCAAGGTGCACTAGATTGTACATTCCATAAGCAGGAGGCCTGGCTCTTTTTTCTATTATGGGATGCCTGGCATGCCTGTTTCCCAAACTTTAAGGTTCATCAGTACCCCCAACCCAGAGCACTTCTTCACACCTCCCTACCCCTGCACCACCCTCAGCATCAGCCTCTCTTAGAAACCTGTTGGAGCACATATGAATAAAGAAAAAAAAAAGAAACCTGTTGGAAATACAAGTTCTAAGCCTCAGCCCAGGACTATACTTTGAGAACCACTGACATTTGAAAACCACTTTTTAATGATGTTCCCTCCCTCTGAGTGTCTGGGAAGACATTTTGATCCTTGGTTTCCCAGCTAAAAGCAGGGATAACCATGCTGACCACCACCATTAACACATCAGGAGTACTAGGGTTCAGCCAGGTGCTGGTGGCTCATGCGTGTAATCCTAGCTACTAAAAAGGTAGAGATCAGTAGGATTGTGGTTCGAAGCCAGCTCCGGAATCCAGCCTGGGCAAAAGTTTGTGAGACCTTATCTTGAAATACCCAACACAAGAAAGGGCTGGTGGAGTGGTAGAGTGCGCAGCAAGTGTGAGGCCTTGAGTTCAAATCCTAATACTGCCAAAAAAAAGAGTACTAGGGTCCAACCAAATATCCTCACACAGGAGGACCTTTGCAGCTGGTCTTGGCATATTCCTAAAACTTGAAGGCACACTCAGTCAGCAAACATCATGATGCCTGCATCTGCCTCAAAGGAGGCATGAGATGTAAATTACAAGTGTGGTTTCCTTTCCTTGCTGTGCTGTTCCATCAGGGCAGGACTGTGTCTGCTTTATTCATGACAACAGCCTGAAACCTAAAAAATGCTGCTTGAAGAACAGTGGCTACACACACGTCCAACAAGCCCTCCCTGGACGTTCACTGTCGGCACCCCAGCTGCCCACCAGCATAGGGATACAAAGCAGATGTGGCATGTTACCAAAAACGCTGGGCCCTCGATATGTCTGACTTACATGGTGAAGCACGGTGAGGTCATGGCCAATGTTCTGGGGACAGAGTCACTCCTATTGTCATGGTCTTGGAGTCCCCATTTCCTGTGTTTCCTTTGGGAACACTTCATAAAGACTCCAGCCTTCTCCCTCAAGTCATCACTAAGCAGTGAAATCCCACCCAGGGAACCCACATCCCCTGTCTCCTGAGATGTCTAATATAACACAGACCTGCATCTCTGAAGATGGTGACCAGTCTGTGCTTTGTACAAGGCCTTGGTCCTGGCTAAGAAAAGAACTCTGTCAACACAACATACTTTGGTGCAGGCTGTGGCCATTTGGAAGGGGCACCTTCTCCCTCCTTGTGCAAGTTGAAAGCATTAGCCCTGCTGATCAATTGGCTCCTTCTTTCATTCTCACATCACCTGCCACTTTTCTTCCCAAAACATCTTAGGCAGAATTCTTCTTAGACTCTCCTTTCCTCTGGTACTTTGGATCTTGTCTCTTTTTCTCCTCAGTCATTTGTTGTGCTGTGAGCCTGGAAGAATCCCATGTCTATTCAGGAAAAAGGATCGGTCAGTATGACTTCCTTCTAGATTAGTCCTGAATTTCTGCTGGCATCTCCTAAGGGATAATGAAGACCCAAGCAAGATGACTAACAAGCACTTCTACTTGGTACAGAGACAGGTGGGTCATAGTTTCAGGCCTCTGCCACCTTCAGTGGTAGGGTTGAATCTCTCAGGTACTCTCTCCTCTGTCCTTGCTTCATGATGAAGTGCTGAGGTTTGCCTGTGGGGAGCACTGGAGAACCCACATACTAGTGAGTGCACCCTTCATTCTCCTTAGCCCCTCAGCTTCTGCAGCTCTTCCTTGAACTGAAGCCCACAGGAAAACAACCACTAGTCCTGCCAGGTCTGGAAGGCTAAATGTGTCATGAGCACCTCAGGTAGCTCATGTGATGACGTGAATCTCCTACTTTGGCTTCACTCACTGAGGCAGAAATCATTCATGCGTCATCATCCCAGTCACCTGCACTCACAACATACTTGCCAGATTCCCACCCAATCCTGGGCGCATCACACTGAACCTGCTGCTGACTGGTGCTGGGAGGCCCCTCTACTCTTGGGGTCACTCCTTCCAGAGTACTGAGGGTAGCTACTGGAGGTTGCACATTCATCATGCCTTGCACTTTCTTATGTTTAGATGTGTGGGCCTTGCTGATCCTGGAGAGATGGCCTCTTCCAGGGATAGCTGATTCCTAGAGATAGCAAAGGGCTCACTCACTATAAGCTCATGCTTCACATGTAAACCAACCAATCCACAGTCCACACCCCCGCCACTTCCTATATAGCTCACACATGGAGCTCCTACCTGCCTGTCCTACTCACCCCAGGGCCAGGTATCAGTCAACTGGGGACTGCCCCGGACCCCAGAGACCACTGAAATGATCTGAACTAGCAAATCCTCAGCCCCCATCTTGCCTCCTTATTTGTTCCTGTGGGAACCACAGTAAAGACTTCTGTTCACATTTCCCCTTTCCCTCTGCTCTCTGACTGTCCTTGCTACCTCTTGTATGGCATGGCAGGCCCCTCTTGGGAACTGCTTCAGTTTTATCATGTCCTGATTTGTTGGCCTCACTACACTTGCATAGCAGTAAAACTTGCTTTGTAGAATGGCTATGGCTTCAAGCAAGTCTCAAAGCAACTCTCAGGGGCTCCTCCCTTGCCTTCAGCAGGGAAACCCCTCTGTTTCCAAGGCTTTCCCTCGACTGTTTACCCAAACTCTAATGGCAGCACAGGACTTTGAGTGCTAGCCTCCTGAACCTCCTCAGTTCACAGAGCCCCAGCCCCTGTCACTGCTTCCTCTCTTATCCTGGTATGCTACATAGGGCCCATGGGCAAGTCTCACTGGCATCATTTCCAAAGCACCTCTCCAATGGGACCTCTGCAGGTGACCCTGTCCTTCAACTAGTGCAAGCACTGCTGCACCTCACAGACCAGCACAAGGTACAGCAAGTGTCTTCCTGTCTCAACCTTCACCTGCCTTCTATCCACTGTCCATTTACAGAGAGATCCGCTTGGAGTTCCAGCTGGAGCACAATCTCCAGCTGCATTTCTGCAGCTTTGGGAATAAGCTTGCAGCCCCAGCTATGTTTCTGAGTCTCTTTTGTCCCTCCCTCTTTTCCATGCTGCAGTTGCTCTGACCTGCCTCTTCCAGAATAAGCCAAGCAGAAGCCAGTTTCTGCCTTGGCTTGTCTTACTTGCCTGGAACATTTTTCCCACTCAGAACTTTGTGTGACCTAATGGTTTGGTTTCAGTAGGAAGGCCACCTCTTCAGAGAGGGCTTTCCTGCTCACCCTACTCTAGTTTACTGCATTATTGAATTTTTGCCATAGTGTTGATTATCTAAAAGCATCACGTTTGCTTGTATGTGGGTCTATGGTCTGTGGGCTCCTCCCACCCCCTGCCTTTCCCAGAGAGTAGGGACTTGCTCGTGTGCAGGTGCAGGATCTAGAATTGCATCGGCACTGGACAGTGGTGCCTGGTCAAAAAATAATAGACAAATCAACTTCTCTTTTAGGTTGCTCTATTTTATAGTTCCTGAGATGCAAAGTCCCCAAACTATAGTTTTTGACCCCCATAATACTTTTACCATGTTATCTGTGAATTCTGTCTGACAGCTCATCTTTGATGAGAGTTTTCTTCCCTGTGAGACTTGAGTGCCTCCAACGGGGGCTCTGCTGCTGACCCTTAGTAGGAAGCTAGAATTTAGAACACAGCCATGCCTCGTGCAAACTTTGAAGCTCTGATTTTTCCAAGTAAATCTTTTTCTGCTTACAGTTCAGGGTGTCAGCCAACTTTGGGCTGAGTTCTGTGGTAGGCAAAGACTTCTTTGTCTTATTGTCACTGACAGCTTTCTTCTGACTTTATTTAAGGAATTCTGTTCCTTAAATGCATACGAAGCCTGCATCAGTCCTCTTTCTGTTGCTATAACAGAACATCTGAGATTGGGTAATGTAGAAAGAAACAAGATTTATTTAGTTCAGAGTTTTGGAAGCTGAAAGGTCCACCACCTCTCAACGGCACCACAATGAGGACCAAGCCTCTAGCACATGAACCTGAGGGGGTGGAGCTGGGAAACCACATTCAAACCACAGCAAGGTGTGAGAGCGCAGTTCTAGCCACAGGCTTCTTTCTGGTTCAGTTGGTCTGCTTCTGTGACTGCTCCTGTCGGAATCCCCTCCCTGCCAGCCCTGGGACTTCTCCTTTACACACTGGAGCTGAGCACTGTATTCTAGTGTATTTTACCCAGCATTTGCATGTTTAGAGGGGCCTCTGCCCATTCGGTCCACCACCCTGACCAGAAGACCATTCCAGTCAGCCCCCACACCTTTATCTTCATTTCCCTGACCCCACAACTGCATGGTGGGGATCTGCCTCAGGCAGCTGGGTTGACAGCTGCTGTTCCTGCCTATGCTTCTCTGTCTGCTCTTTACAGTTACTCAAAGTATCAAGCACACTGCTGGGCATCCTAGGTGCAGGCGATAAACAACTGCTCATTAAAGAAGAGTGAGTGACTCGGTATTCTGCCACTGACAGCTGGCCATGCTGGCTGGTGCCACTGTTCACCCTTCTCCCCAGCAGGCCACTGCAGTCTGTCAGACAACAGAGTGACTGCGGCGGGGGGAGGAGGGTGCGATTAGGGAGATGAGGAAAAAGGACGGGTGCCTCCACAGTGTTCGAAAAGCCAGGGATTCTGAGGTAGCACTGCATTCCTCACCACCAAGTTTTAAAATTTGCCTCCACCACATCAGGACTTCTCTACGTTATTAAGTAGTGATATAACACTGTATTACTACTATACTATAACACTATAGCAGTAGTTAATATTTACGAGAACTTATTATAGGCCTGACAATGCCAAGTACCTTAAATAACAATACTATAAATATACAATACAGTAATTATTACTGATCACAATCGTTAAGTACATGCCACTAAATGACAGGCATCATTCTAAGTGCTTTGCATATATTAATTAATTGACTCCTCCTAACCCAATTATTGACTATTATGATTCAAAGCCGATGAATGTGAGGCTTAGTGAATTTAAGCCTCTCACCAAAGGTCACACAACTGTTAAGTGGCAGAGCTCCAGGCTCTGTACCCAAGCTTCCCTTCTAGACTGACTCTCCATGCATCTCTTTGCATGTATTTGTTTCAGTCTTCCAAACAATCCCATGAGATAGAGGCTATTGCAACTCACTTTTATTATTTGTTTTTATTTATTTATTTATTTTTGTACTAGGGATTGAGCTCACAGCTTCACACTTGCTAGGCAGGTGCTGTGCCACTTGAGCCACGCCCCCATCCTTTTGCTTTTAGTTTGCTTTTCAGATACAGTCTTGTGCTTTTGTCTGGATTGCCCTTGGATTGCAATCCTTCTATCTCTGCCTCTGAATTAGCTGGGATTAAAGATGTGCACCACCTCACCTCACTCTCACTCCCTTTCTATGAGAAAACAAAGACTCAATAAAGATCAGGTTGCTCATGCTGACAGTCAGACTACAGCACAGAGCTCTGAGCATGTGGTGTGGCACACCACACCACAATCCATGCACTCATGCAGGTACATTTTTACTTGTTAAAGTCTCTTGAATGCCTTTTTGAAAGTGACACAATTTTGTTTTTAAATCTGTGTATTTTAAGGAATTTTGCTTAGGTCTTATAATGTGTTTAAAGAAATGAAGTCTGCCTTGCCTGTCATTGAGTCTTAATATAGTTCCAAAATTTAAAAGAAAAAAAAGATAACGATAAACCCCAGCCAATTCCCTCATGGATCAGCCTGTAGACCTGGAGCTGCTCTGGTAGGCTCTTCTCAGTGTCCTCCTCCCCGGAGGTCTTCTCCTACCTGGGGCAGGTGGAGGCAGGACCTGGGGAGAGGGAAATAGACCTGTCTGCTATTCCTGGGACAGCAGGCTGTCTCCCCATCCCAGGCCTAGGCCCTGGGCCACAGAGGTGACAGTCAGGAAGCATGGCAGTGGGTAGGAGGATCAGGCAGGCCAGGGTGAGGGATAGGAGCTGAGGGAAGGTTAGAGCAGCCCAGGGCACAGCAAGAGCTGTGCTTCAGGTCCAGGTCATGATGAGTTGGAGGGGAGGCAGGCCTGTCTTTTGCACAAAAGAAATGAGGACAAGCCCTTTACTATTTTGAAAATGGCAGGCACCTGTGCCTGGCACAGGGTAAAGCACAAAGCATGAGTTTGTTGGATGAACTGAGTCCCCAAACAAGCAAAGCCCAGAGACATAGGCCACAAGGGAGGGGACAGGAAGGGCTTCCTTAGAAGAAGAAAGGAGGGAAAAGAGCAATTCCATCCTCCTGGAAATCATTTGCCTTCAGGACCTACTGGAGCACAGGGATGTCTGGCCCATGATGGGTTCAGATGGAGCAGGGGCCACAAACGATCATGGTTTTGGCATCTGTGGCCACTGAATCACCTCCTTAGTGTGTAGCCCCTTTTCATGTTATTGCTGGGTCCCTGCTG